>NC_136067.1:261585477-261900122 GCF_964261635.1 Lissotriton helveticus
ATTAAATGTGCCATTTGGGTGTAAGTCAATGTTACCATGTTTGAAGGACACACTATCGCACTGGTTAGCAGTGGTAAAGTGCAGAGAGTCCAAAAGCCAAAAAAACGAGGTAAGCAAAAAATAGAGAAGGAAGGCAAAAGGTTTTGGGAGATTCCACCCTGAGGCTGTCAGTTTTAACAATGGCCATCTACTTGTTTATGTTTTCTCCTTAATGGTATAGGGGTGAAGGAGAACAGTTTGGAGCACAGCAAGCAGGACATTGGCACCACTCAAGACTACAGATATTGAAGCAGACATGTGAACGACACTTTAGCCTCCTCCCAACCTTGCTGGACACAAACTACCAGGGTAAGTGTCTCTCACCTACAGCCGTGCTGATACTTAAATAACAACTGTTTCAGTTGTTTCAAATATCTTTCAATGAACAATTCTCAAGATGTTAATAATGCCTTCATCTGGTTTATAGGTGTTGTCTGGGTACCCTGCAGGTGCAATTAAATGGGACTGCAATTTCATTGCTTTATTCGCTCCAGAGGTAATCATTGCTCAATAAAACCCTTAAGGATGCACTGTTATTTTATGTCATCTTATGCTATATAATGCTATACTATACTGTGTTATATTCAGTTATGCAATGTCATATTGTATGGTTATGTAATGCTATGCTATGTAATATTATGTTATGTATTGTTACGTTACCCTACGCTACACTAGGTTATGTTATAAGAAACTTAATACAGTACATTATCACCAGAAGGGTCTCTTGGAACTAAAGTGACTTGATATTGAGTCATAAAAAAGGATGCAAACCATTTGATACAATCAGTATAAAAGTGGAAATTCAGAGATGACACACTATTCATGTAGCAGGGTTTGGACACTGTCCAATCCAGTGGTTCAGCCACATGATGCTGAATCTCCAAGGTACATGATACGTTCTGCCCAAATTGGTACCTATATAACTGGGGCCAGACTGTTGAAGGCCTTGTGCTCGTTTAGGAGCTGCTCAACATACTAATGACCCCTTTAAAAAAGATGTGGAATGATACCAGTTGTAATCATATAGTTAAAAGAGTTGTTTCTCCTGTGCATCAGCTAGCAAAATAACGTCTCATAAACTCGATGGCATACTCAACTTCCTCAGGAACCTTCCAATTTGGGAGATGAAAAAAGATCCTTCTGTGTCTCCTGCTGCAAAACATCCCACCGAAGAGAAGGCAGCATTAGAAGGAAACGTTTGAATGTCTCGTATATTTTCAAAATAGGGTAACATCTGAATGAGGAGTTCAGCAATCCTCGGTTAAAAATTGTAAATTCCTTTTTCAAGATGAATTTACCCGGTCAGATTGCTTAGTAAATTACTTCCAACTATGCCTATTGTAAAATATATTTGCTTTATTTTTATATAATCAATAGATATATTGGCTTACGGGCAAAATTACCACCCAAATTATACTGCAGAATTTGGAAAACAGAAAATTGCATCACCTATATGTGGTTAGTATAACAATACAACTTATATAGCAATATCAGAAGCATTTGCAGAACTTACAGTTAAACATGTACATTGCGGGCTGTCCAGATTAATATCTAACTACTTTCAAGCAAAAGGACTGGACCCTCTTGTAAAGAAGCTAAAAGTGATGTAATTCCCCAGTGCTATTTTTAAAAGTGAAAGTGGATCCGCCTCTATTGTATATATCTCCAGGAATTTAACAGTTTCTGTGACACATTTTACCACTCTTTAAAACATTTTTCTCGTGCTCCACCTGAGCGTAGCACCTGACGTGTGCTTTGTTCCTCTTTACTAAAAATTGATCTTCTGTACAGGTTTCTTGATAAGGTCAGAACAATTTGTGATCATATGGATCAGTGGCTTGTTGTGTGAATGACAAGCTACATAATGGATTAACTGACACACATACCTATGTGACAATGGGCCTAATTATGATAGCGGCCGGACAGCAACCGACGGCTCATCTGTTGTGGTCCGACCGCCATCTGCTGCTGCTGTCCGACCAACACATTAGGATGCGTGCGGTCGGAAGCAGCAGTCGGAGGGACCAACCAATGCCCTTCGGTTGGTAGGAAACTCATCATAATCCCTTAAAGACTGCATTTCTGCCTTCGGGATTATGATGTTGGTTTCCGGCAGCCAATGTCATACAGTGTATTTTAATACTGAGTGATAGATCTTTGAGGTGTTTATAGGTCTGCTGTCAATCGTACATTATACTGAGCTATCTGTACAATTAGTCAACATCCAGCTCTGACCCATTTAGAAACCAGGAGGTGCAAAATCCGCCATAACCAAAAGACATAACTTTTCTCTTTAAATCATTCATAGACACATGGCTTTTAAAAAATGATATTCAACTTAGATGCCCAGCATTCTTTTTAACCCAATCAGAGATTGATCAATTACAATTAGATCAACTGTGTAACCGAGGTATGGTGGAAAACATCTAGTAGCTGATAGATGGTCTACTAAGTATGCTATAAAAAGATTAAATAAGACAGGGTGTACCCCTACCTAATCTATATGCATTCACAATTCTGTTTGGTGAGATACCACCACTTTTCAATTTCTACTTGTACTGGTATTCAGGTTCTACAGTACCCAGCATAAATTAGGTACTGTAAAGTGGTCAATGCCCAAGTTAAATAGTTTATTGCAAAGTGTATGTCTGTGTGCCCGGTGGAAAGGGCAGTGCATACCACAAAAGAAGAGTGCAGGTTCCAATGGACAGAGAGACACATTAATGTAATTAAAGAAGGAGCCATTACAATATTAGCAGTTGAGATCATGCAAAAGGGCCTTGACAAAAAAAGTTCGTTTTTTACAATCGAACAACACAATTAATCTATAGTTCATGGGCAGAGCCTTCTCCCACTTCTGCATAAATGTGACTGGAGGGTGCTCTTTGAGCCATGCACCCTTGAATTGTTTTGCTGCTAGCCTAATAACCTAAAAAATGAATAAACATCACGAGGAATCGGATAAAAACTGTATTTCCTCTGAGCATTTATTGAATGAATATCATTCAAATCTTAGTAAGCCATTAATTGACGCATGGCTATTTGCATACTGGCCTTCCTTTCCTTTCCTTTTTCTGGAACTATATATCTTAGAATTCACACTAAAAGTAAAAATGTCCCCTGTGAGTGTATAATCTTGCTAAAATGATAATTCCAAAATTACAGTATGGATAATAGCTCACTAAATATAATTGTATAAATCTATAGAACCAGTCATAGAGATAATAATCTACAATAAAGCTTGACAAACACTGTTTACTAGAAACCAGTCTCAATGCTTTTAGTGACCTGCCTAAAAAGAATGGCAGCCCTACTTTGAGCAAATTGAAGCAACTACCATTACCTGCATCCAATTATACCTAAGACAAATATTCGCTAATGTTGAAAAACATATTTCCCAAAGTAAACATTGAAGTCACACCAAAACCCATACCAGTAACACAATTGTACTTGTTACTTAGAACACATTTTCTTACCCCAGTCCAAAATCAAAAACAAAACAAATTTGCCCTAACAAGCTTTGTGATGCTAAACATCTGACAACCGCACTTTCTACACATCCCCACACTTGTAGAATCCATTGCACCAATGTTTATTACCACACTCATTTTATCCCTTATATATATCACTTATACCTCCTTTTTCCTAAATACTCCCCCAATGGCCTTAGCACACATTCCCCAGATACCATCCCTCCAGGATCACTGTCCAGAACCACACATAACTCAATGGTGTTGCACTTTTGCTTCCCATGAGCCACATCAGCTGGGAGTTCACAGAGACACAAGTATAACTTGAATGAGATCCCAAAATCTAATTTCCCTGACTTTTACATTTTTCACTCATATTTACTGATTTGCCTCATCCAACTCCTGCTATATCAGTGGGACTGTTCCATAGTACAGTGGTTCCCAAACTTTTGACTTCTGAGGACCCCCATTGAGTCACCACTGAAATCCGGGGACCCCCAAGCAATCTGTAGGATTTACACTTCAAACATTAAAACAGTAATTTGAAAAAAATAAACACACCTGTGCATACAAAAATATACTCGAATTACTAAGGATTTTAGGGGCATATTTACAAGCCCCTATCGCCATAGAAACATCATTATTTGCGATGTTCCCCCGTCGATAGCGGCTTCGCCGTATTTACAAGGCAGCGTTAAGCCACACAACATGGCTTAACGCTGCCTTGTAAATAAGGCCCCCTATCACGCAAGGCTTAGTGTGAAAGAGGTGAGCAGTGGGTGTTGCGGTGGGCGTTCCACAGCAACACCCATTGATTTTGAGGACGCCCCCTATTTACAGGGGCAGCAGAAATAGGAGGCAGCACCAAAATAAAGACCCGGGAAAACCTGGTCTTAACTTGGCGAAACGAGGAGAAATGCTTTATTTCTCCTCGTTTTTGCTTTTTCCATGTATGCTGCCTTGTGCAGCACACATGGAAAAAGCAAAACGCCTTGGATTGTCTATGTTCAGGAAGGTGACCCTTCCTACACATAAACAATCTTAAAAAAAAAATGACTTCCTTGTGTGTTGTATTAAGCAGCACACATAGAAGTGACAAAACAACATTTCAAGATTGTTTATGTACAGGAAGAGGGACCTTCCTGTACATAAACAATGTTCCCCTTCACGCAGACACCCTTGCAATGTGGTGCAAGGGTGCCTGCATTGGCGCTACAGTGCTAAGTGTAGCGCCAGCGCAGGAGGAAATGCAGGTCTGCACAATATTCTTGTAAATATGGTGCAGCCCTGCGTTTCTGAAGTGGCGGAGCGTGTTGTTAAGCCAAGGAGGCTAACGACATGCTCCTCCACTTCTATTGTAAATGTCCCCCTGAGGTTTTTATATATTATTTTATGTTTTCCAAAGCTGGGATAGTTAGACGCTGTTTCAAGAATGCAATTTAGCTGACAGATATAATACTGATTTTAAAAATTGCATTTTATTTTCTTAGTACCTCTTCTGTATTTCTATGTTGATGAAGCTGTCATTCTGTGATGCTCAGTTGAAGTCAAATTGTATTCCTCCTTCTATTTTTGCGAAATGTCCCTGTTTTTGGTTTACAAGATATGGTCCCCCTGGTAGTAAACGATTCTTAAAACGTCAGAGCAAGTACTGGCTGCCTTGCAAATGTAGGGCTGGGAGGAGAGCAGAATATTTAACAGAAGCCACCAAGAGATGCGCATGCTAATGATAGAAACATAGTAAATATGCTGCAGTGTAAGAATTTTTGTGTGGAAGTAGCAATTTGAGCTTTTGAGACCACAAAAAAAATTCTACATTTTGAATTGTTCTTCCGGCCTTGGCGAGTTGAGGTTTGTAGTGAAGAAATGCCCTTGACACCCCAAATTCCTAATAGGCGTTGCATGGCGTTAGCATTTAGTTATACCTAACAATGCAACAACTAGGCCTGCAGCATAGAACATACTTTCTAATAAGGGACATCCAAATAGGCAAGTTGGATATTATAAAACAGGGAATTAAGAGAAAGTTTTGTGGCGGTCTTTTGATCATGAACAAGATCTAGGACTTCTTGCCTGAGAATCCAGTTTTTTAGTACTTTAATTTAAATACTGGTTTTTTAAAATGCATGGGACATGTTCTTTGCAGTAGGTATATTAACCAACCCTCTGTGCTACATTAGATACGTCAAAGCTGACATAGTACAACACTCTCGTCTCTCTCCAGCAGGTACTTAATCACTGATGTTATCTTGACACTTTTATTGTTGCTCGAAAACGTTTAATTATACATGGAACTTTCAGTGCTTTTAAAACTGCAGCCCGCGGACCCCCTGGGAATGTGTCACGGACCCCTGGGGGTCCGCGGACCACAGTTTGGGAAACACTGCCATAGTATCTTTAGGCACAAATGCTACCCCCCAATTTTGCTTCTGTCCTCTCTCATGCACATACAGATATTAACTCTCATCATTGAGGAAATGTTTCCAGGTTAACTTCACAACAAATTTCAAAAGAGAATGTGAAAGGAATGATGAGCAATTGTAGGTCATGATTAATGGCAGCTTTAGACTGCCTAATTCATTGACCGATGAGCCTAGTCAATTGACCAATGGCTGTTTAACTCATGGACAGAATTATATAGTGCCCAGCAGTCAACAGGGCTCTTAGAGTTGGTCTTAGGAGTAGCTAGACAAAAAGATCTGTCTTCACTTTTGTTGTCTGTATTCTGTGAGGTACAGAGCCTTATCTTTAAGGGAAAGCCATTCAAGAAGCAAAGGGGTTAAACCAAAAAAAAAACAATCAACGCGTCAGAAAAGGATTCTTGGCAAGTTCCCTCAAGTAGGTCTTTATCTTTTCATTTTTCACAACCGTTTCTAGAAATCTTTTCCTCAATGTAATTCTTGAAACAGGCACCACTAAATGTTTAGCTATCTGGTTCACCATCTTCACTTTTCAATATCTGAAATACGATGCTCCATGTACTCACTGCTTCAGGAGAAATCCTTTAACTTGATATCAAAAATATGTGTTGGTTAGCATACTGTATCAGTAGGCAAAAGGTTGGCTAACTTTAATTGCTAAAAAGAAAAAAGCAAGACCCCGGGCACACATTATTAGGATAAATGTGCTAAGTAGCAAAGTTTTCATGATTAGCAAAATGTCCTCTTAATTAGTCCATTCAAGTCTTTTTGGAACATTTTTCAAATCGTTTTACTCATAGTTATTGAAAGCACGACCAGCCAACACGTGTTTTGTCACACCGGGAAGTATCCCGTGACTTCTTCAGGGCTGAAGAGCAAAAGAGAGCCTTCTGAGCAATCCTCTATCCGGTGATAATTCCAAACCAGATGGGCTGTGTTCGATGTAGAAGAGAAATGGTAATCCAAGGTGCAGGAAAAGGTAAATCCAACTATTGGCAATCCTATGGTCAAAATTCTCAGAGCATCATATTTGCGCGGCGGGTGTGCCTAAAACACAACACGTGGTGAAAGTCGAGGCAACTGCCTTGAGGGTGAAAATCAGATAAATTGTTCTAAATCAACGAATGGTGCAGGCAGGGTGAGGGTCCGGGGACCACCAGGAGGATCTGGACCACTAGAAAGAAAGGGATTGGGACCACAGAGATACCTAGGACAATCAGGAGCAGGAAGACCAGGAGGACAGGAAAGGGAAGATGAAGAAAAGGACCAAGAGGAAGTCCAGGAGGACCAAGAGGACAAGGGAGGAGGTGGAGGAGGATGCCAGAAAAGGACAAGGACAATGTCCTGCTGGAGGTGGGGAAACAGGAGGAGGAGAAAGGCCATCTGGAATATCGGGTCCAGGATGAGGCAGATCAGAAGGACTAGTACTATGGGGACCATGACCCGGAGGGCTATGAGGAGGAGGTTAGGATCAGGAGATTAGGATCAGGAGGAGGATCAGCAGGAAAACTGGGAAAAAAAGTCAGAGCACCAGGATGAGTAGAAGGACCAGCACTGCAGGAAGGCCAGGAGCACTAGAACCAAGGCAGCCTATGGGAACCAAAATTAGACTAGCCAGTCCCAATGACAAGGTGTATGAGAACCAACAAGATGATGAAGAACAGAATGAAGAGGAGTAGGACCAGGACTTCAAGGACTGGGACACCAAAACCATGAAGAGGACCAAGACAAAAAGGACAAAGATTAGGAGGAGCAGGAGAAAGCAGATCTGAAAAAGAAGAATGGCCAGAACCACCAAGCGGACCAGAAGAATCAAGACCTGGAAGATCAGTACCAGGTGGACTAAGAATAGGACAGCAAAGCTAGCAGGACCAAGGCAAGGGTGGACAGGCAGGAGGACCAAGAGGAGTAAAAATGGTAGGACAGGAGGAGAAGCAGCAGGCCCACCAGCAGGAACAGTACCAGAAGGTAGATTAGTATGAATATGGCTAGAAGTCAGAGGACAAGGACCAAGAACTCCATGACTATTTCTGGAAAAATTAATTAGGATAATATTTAACTACCGAGTCCTGCCTCCTATAATTGATCACTAGTTATGCTACCTATACCACACTCCCTTTAGAGACCGTTCATCTCTTTTCTACACTGAAGGCACTGAATGTCACCAATTTCAGAATGGGTAGAATCAATCAAGGAACCTATATCAAGGAGAAAAGGAAAATGCATGATTCAAACTGCTGTTTTTCACTCCTCGATTAGAGATCAACATCTTAAGCGCTCAACATCATATTCAGAGCTTAAGTTACCATGGACACAATGTGAGGGTGAGTGCTTATGTAATTTCCCTTCTGTCTTACTGCTCTTGGACACATGCTGTTTAATTTTGTAGCCAATATGCTTGGAGCAAATTTTGTATGTATGAGTATGTGTTATATGATCCATCCCATGGTGCTCCTGTTGCTGATAATATTTTCTGCATTTGCGTCTAAAAAGCTAGTAGATGAGTGTGAAGGTATGTTATGGTTTGTTGATTTGTATAGCGTCGTAAGCACCCAAGAGTGTATCCAGGCATATTAAAAACACAGTGAATGCCCTTGGTTGAAGACCTTCCCCATATGTGCTCAAGGTTCCATACTCTATGATTGTACATTCAGGCTGTTGGAGGGAGCCTGTTCAGGTGGAGGTCTCAAACACACTGTGCCTGTAATGGAAGTTTCTATGTATGTCATTGACTGATGGATTTGCAACTAAATGTAACCTCCTCTCCGTGCTGCCACTGGTGGCATTCTCAGCAGCAATGTGGCACAACTTGGTCAACTGGAGAAATTATTGCCTTTAATTTGGTCATGCAGTTTTTTTAACGGAACGTTTGTTTGCTGAAACAAAATCTCAGCTCATAACTTGTGAGGTGCATTCCATTACAGGGTCCGAAAATATTTATTTATTTTATTTTGAGAGTTTTATATAGCGCTGACAAGACCCGAGGGTATCAGAGCGCTTTAAAACATGTACACAATGTAAACAAGAGAGAGCAGAACGATAAGGAGAGTCTTTGGGAAGGTGCTACAGTGTAAAGGTCCGAAGGTTAGCTGTGTCGGGCAAGTAGGAGATCCTTAGGTGTTTTTTTTTTAAGGTAACAAAGAAGGGGTTGGTTATGAGGTCTGGTTGAAGGGAGTTTTAGATTTTGGGGGTATTTCCCGAAAAGGAGCGCACCAGGGCTTTTTGTTTGTGTCTCTTTGGGGGAAGAGAAGAAGGTTGTTGGTGCTCCTCAGGTTTCTTGCCTGGCCTGCCTTGGTGAGCTTGGCTGCAAGGTAGACTGGTTTGCCAGTGTGAATGACTTTGAGGGTGAGACAGGCAGGTTTGAACTGGCAGCGAGCTTCAAAGGGGAGTCATTTGAGGTTTTTCAGGGAGATTGAGATATGATTGTGTCTTTTTGCTCCTGTTACCATCCTTGCTGCTGCGTTTAGAGTTGTTTTCATGGGGGCTAGGTGAGATTTCGCTGGGCCTGTAAGGGTAGCGTTTCTGTAGTCTTGTCTAGTTAGGACCTGGTCTTGCGGTGCGGTCTTGAGCTCATTAGGCGGGAGGAAGGGTTTGATTTTATTGAGTAGTTTTGGTTTATAGTGGGCGCTACTCGCTGTAGCTTTTATGTACTCGCTCACATTCAGGTTAGGATCCAGTAAGATGCCCAGCTACAGTCGAAGTTTAGAGAGTCTATTAGCTTAATACATTCTTGGACCTGGTGGGTTTGTCCGTCATTAGAGAGGAGAAGGTTTTCTGTCTTATCTTGATTCAGTTTTAGTTGGTTATGTGATAGCCAGTTTTGAATTTTTGTTAAGGTGTCGTTGAGACGGCGCATGTCTTCTGGGAAGGAGACTTCCAAGTAGAGTTGAATGTCATCTGCGTATAGGTGGTAGGTGATGTTGGCTTTATTGAATATGTTGGTGAGGGGTTCCATGTTGATATTGAAGAGAGTGGGTGAGAGAACTGAGCCCTGAGGGACACCTCGGGTTATAGTGGAGGTAGCGGAGACTGCACTGTTTGATTTTGATTTGTTGCAAGCGGTTTTGGAAGAAAAAGATGAATCGTTTCAACACCATGCCATCTGCTCCGATCCGTTGCTTTAGTGTGTTGAGCAGAAGTTTATGGTCCACCGCGTTGAAGGCTGTGGATAGGTCTAGGAAGATGAGGAGGCAGCAGTGACCGGCATCCATTCATTTGTGGATGTCATCTTCTATAGTTAGTAGGGCTGTCTCTGTGATGCAGCCTTTTATAAAGCCTGATTGGTGAGAGTCCAAGTGATTGTTTGTGTTGATGTGCTGGTTGAGTTGGATTAGGACACATTTCTCAAGGATTTTGGCCAGGGAGGGCAGGTTAGAGATTGGCCTGAAGTTTTTGAGGCCTGGTTTTTTTAGTAGTGGAGAGACTAGGCCTAGTTTTAGGCAGTCTGGCATGACCCCCGTGTTTAGCGAGCTGTTAATTATCATCATCCAGAGGGGTGAGGTGACATGACTGGGGTTTTTTGCCATGGAGGCTGGGATGGGTCTGCGAAGTGGGAGGAGGGTTTTGAGTTCGCAATTAGTTTGGAGATGTCCATTTATGAGAGTGGCTTGAATGATTTCCAGAAAGTAAGGGTATATGGTGATCCTGGAGCTTGGATGCCCTCATTTGCCTCAGGGAGGGGGAGTCCTGCTTCGGAGTGTGGTGTTTGTATGTGTTTATCGAGGGAGGACTCGGTCTGCCTGATTTTTTCATCAAAAAATCTGGTGAAATTATCTCACAGTTCTTTGGAGCCATGTGGGGCTTTAGCGGGAGGTTTCGAAGTCTGGTTTTTTATGATGTTGAAAAGGATTTTTGGGCGATTTCTTGCATTGTTAAGGCCGCTGCGGAAGAAGGCTGCTTTTCTTTGGTGATGTGGTTTTTGTAAGTTCTGTATTCTGCTCTGAATCGGTGGAGGTGAGTTGAGGAGGGGTTTACTCACGGAGTCTTTCAGCGGCTCTGAGTTGTTGTCTTTCTGAGTTGAGGTCCTTGGTGAACCAGGATCTGGAAGGTGTGTCGCTAATCTTTTTTACTTTCACATGTGCTACTTGGTCTAGGGTTGTTGTCATCGTAGAGTTAAAGTGGGTTGTGAGTTTGATCTTTGAGAAGTCGCCTGGTTTAGGTGGGAGGCTAGAGATCATTATTTTTTCCAACTCAGCTAGGGGAGCTTTCCATAGGTTTCTGGACCATTGAAGGGTTGTCTTAGTATGGATGGGGTATGATTCTTCCAGGTGTAAGTGGAAGAGGATGATGCAGTTGTCAGACCATTCAACTGGGAGGATGTCGTTGATGGTTAACATCTTCCCTTGGGCTATGATGGCGTCAAGAGTTGCGCCTCTTTTGTGGGTTTGTTCTTTGCAGTGTTGGTTGTGCTCGAGTAAGAGTTCTTTTAAGGACTGTATTTGGGTGTTTGATTCATCATTCCAGTGGAGGTTGAAATTGCCCAAGATAATGTTGTTGGCATCTAAGAGTGAGCAGTGAGTTATCAGGTCTAATAGGTGTTTGAGGAAGGGGGGAATGTTGCCTGGGGGTGGTAGAGAAGGTGGACGTTTGTTGACTTATTGTTTTTCAGCTGTCTAGAGGTGTTGAGATATTCAAAGGTGCTGTAAGTGGAGGAGACAGGTTCCACCATTGTGATGGTATTTTTGTGGATAATGGCTAAGTCCCCCACTTTTTGGTCAATTCTGTCTTTTTTGATGATTGAATATGCAGGAGGAACTAGTAAGTCGAGGATCGGGTAGGATGATTCATTTAGCCAGATCTCTGTGATGAAAGCAATGTCAATGTCATAGTTTAGGATTGTTTCTGCCAGTTCTGTGGCATGTTTGGAGGCATTTCTACAGTTTATAAGTAGACAATTGGTGGTATTGTTCACGTTGCTGTTGTGTTTGAGGGAGGAGGGTGCCCTGAGGTTATCCGAGAGGTGTGCTGGCGGTCTAGCCTTTGACCTGGGTGGAACAGGGTTTCTCCCAATACCAGTGATCACCTTGATCTTGAAGGTGGGTTCTCAATTTCTGGATGGTGTCAATTTGTATGTTTTGGCCAGCTTTGTTCCTTCGCTGTGTGATAACTGAGGAGAAGTTCAAGTTGGTTTATGGGTGCGTTCTTTGAAGGAGTGGTGAGCCAGCTGTTTCTGGGGGTTGTAGTGGAGGTCTGGAGTTGTCTGAGGGGAAGAGGGATGAGCAGTGGCCATAATTGGGAATGGTTTTGAGGGTCATTAGGATTTTATTGATACCTAGTAACAGTTTCTTGAGCTGAGTTTCCATGAGATTAAGTTTTTTGTTAGGTCTGGTGAGGGTGTATGGTTGAGGGGGGAGGGTATGGGCGTTAGTGGCTGCAACTTGTTGGGTGCGTGTGAGGTGTTCAGAGTGAGCGGGGAGCAGGTTAGCGAGTGAAGGAAGAGGTTGGGTGTAGGTACTTTGTCTATTCGTGGCATATTTGGAGGGTGCTTTAAGTGGGTTTGGCATCGGGTCGGTCTGTAGGTTGGGAGCGGGAGAGGGGGTAATGTGCCTATTCAGAATGAGAGCTGTTTCCCTAATGGTGTCCTCAGGCCTAGATGTATTGGGCTGTAGAGAGGCATATAGTTCAGAGTTAGTATCCTAATAAGACAAATCTTTCATCCAGCCTCCCTCGTTGGGGGAATGCAAGTTCCCCCGGGAAGTGAGATATTACAACAGCGTAGCCCTAATGGCAATGGCTTCAAAATTGAACAGTGTTATGAAGTAAAAAAATATTATTTCATACAGATGTTTTCTTAGAAGATACCTAAATAAAAAAGAGAACCAAATCAAAGTATTACCTTGCTTGCTTTAAAAACCAAACAGAAGTGGACTTGATAAACTTATTTTGTTTTGTTTAAGTTGTTTATTAGTTTTTGAAGGCATAAAACAAAATCCATGTAAAAGGTAATGGTCGATATTACTACAGTAATACTTGTCATGCATATATCAACAATACATGAAAAAGAGCATTTGGTAGTTATACGGGTGGGACAAAGTGTGGTCTGTGAGGGGGTAGCCTGTAACACAGGAGGCTTATACAGTCTTGTTTACATTACCCACTTGGCTCAAGATAACAGGGCACTGGGCCCATAGTAGCGCTTGCAGTGTTGTCAGCGCGAGTTCTAGATCATGCATTGCGATTGGAAAGGAGATCTGGTAATGGGGGTTATAGGCAATGGCGAATGACTGTGTGGAAGTGCGTTGACGGGGTATGTGAACTAGGTGTTTAACTCTGCCCAACTCGGATCACTCCTGCCAGCCCGAAGCTCCCTCCTGGTCTGTGGTGAAAGTGTGGTATTCAGCATGCTATTCCTCAAGTAGCCTCCTGGGTCTTGGATCATCACAGGGGAAGTCCTGGCACCTCATTCTCTGCGTACCTTAGCTACATATGATTCTGTGGAGCTGCAACTAGTACTTCTGCCTCATCTGCAGTGGCCTGGTGCTCAGCATCTGAGTGTTGGTCATTTTGGAAGTCTTGCAATATGGCATCGCAGTTGGCAGCGCAGTTGGCAGCGATCAGGATTTTGCGTAATCCCAGGCTATCTTCCCTTTGTAATGCAATGCATACAGCTTGTGTCCAGGTCAATGGTCAACGAGTCCATGCTATCGTGAAGGGGGTTCAGATAACATTCCTCTCCTAGTGATTAGGCGTTTGGCTCTCAACAGCTCCAGATCAATAATTGGGGAGGTGACCCTTTGGCCATTTCTTCTGCGGAATAAGCCCAGGATGCATGTTTCCCCACTTGGCCTATTGGGTAGTTACATATTGGCAGTAAGTGCCTAACCAGTGTTCCCTGTACTTCATGCTGAGAATGCAGGAGAAGCCCTGACAAGGATTGCAAAGAGAGGATTGGGTGTTGAGGCTGGTCCTGGTGTATGAGCTACACCAGTAGGCGTACTGCTCAGCCTGCCGCCACATGTGTGCAGGCGGAATATGCAGAATAGTTCAGGCACTGTTACTGGTCCAACAGTAAAGTGTGCTCATGTCTCTCCTCAGCCAGCTGTTAAGCATACTCTGAGTCAGTTACTGAGCCTGTCTCAAGTCAAAGGAGAGTGTACTCAATGCATGTGATGTCGCCGTCTGTTTGCGGATTTTCCAGCTCAGGCACCAGCAGTGTCCTCTGATAGTTGCTTTGAAAGCATTGCATTGTACCCTCCTATTAGTGGCAGTATTAGTATTGATTTAATAAAAGTCCACTGCTGTATCACCTAACGAATCACAGAATGGCAGGTCGTTTATTGCTGTGGGCTGTGGGAGCCACATATGGATTACCTGTATACTGAGCTCCCAAGCTATTTGGAGGAATTGGGAGGAATTGGTGGTTGTGGTCTGAATGCATTTTTTCCAGATAATCCATGTGGTGGAAGACGGAGAGTAATGAGGCCGACCCTACTAGTCGATCAAGTGGGACATGTAAATTGTGTGGGGAGTAGTAGAAGGAGTATACTCATGTGACAGGATTAAGGGTGCAGCAGATATCTATTAGTTGCCAATGAAGGAGCCAGTTGCTCAGTGCCTGGGTATTGGATGTAGCTACTGTGTGGTGGAGAGGCGGGAAGGATCTTTCCAGAGTTGTGTCCAGTACAAAGTTAAAACCCCCCCTATGAGCTAAGGAATGCCCCTCATGCAAGCCTGCGTGCCAGATAATGGGTGCAAGAATACTGTTTGGTCTGTGTTGGAAGCATATATTGTCCCCAACAGTAGGCGTCAGCCATCAAGCCAGCCATGTATGAACACATACCAACCATTCCCATCAGTCTCAACCTCCTCTGCCACAAAGTGGACCCCTGGCCTCATCCAGATCAGTACCCCTCCTGGCGTATGAAGAGTAATCCATGGCAAAGACTTGACCATGCCCCCGCCGCTTAAGCCGATGGGCCTCACTCAGTGTTAGATGTATTTCTGTAGCAGCGCGCTGTGTGATGGCCTACACTTGAGGTAAAAGTATACAGCATAACTGGCACGAAGGTGTGTGCATACCCCTTACATTCAAGATGACATTGTTAGTATGTGCCATGCAGGGGCTGTGTAAGAGCCACACTTGTGGCTATGTAACACAGTATGAGGGAGCGCGCAATGTTTCCTTCAGGGCAGACTAACATAATTATTCGGAGGTCTAAACAAATAACATCAAGAGAGCGGAGGGAAAAAAAATGTGTCTGCCCAAACTGCTAAAGATGTGCCTTGGCAACTACCAACTGCTGGGGTCAGTGAAAGAAAACAAGATACACCTGGAGGGTGTAAGAGTGAGGGTAAAAATGCCCCGTAAACAGGGTGGAGGGATGCCAACTGCTATAAATGGTGCATTCTGATTCGCATTCAAAAACAATGCAGTGTCATCTTGAGCACTGACACAGTTAGTGGGTTAAGGTAGCACTGCCTGCAAAATAGGAGTAGACATATTGCCAGTAACATTGTAGTACACTAGATTGCAGACATCATTCAGAATTCTTATCTAAATTTAGTCATCAGCGATTTGGGGAGTCACATCTGGAGGTTGCAGCAAGTCCGTTTTTCAGGGCCAAGTGGTGGAGGAACCATCATTGAGAAGTTTCATCAAGGGTGTGTCCAGGTCTGGACTTTCTGTGTGGGTTTGCGCATCATGGCTGTAATTTGTAGGGCCCGTCGTCGTTCCAGAATGACCAGGTCGGGAGCAGAGTTCGTTCTGAAAAGAAGCATTTCTGTTTGCGTCTTCCTCTGCGACTGCCTCCATTGAGAGCCCAATCCCACATAGGCTCCCCATGTGCGGGGCGAGATCTCATCAGAATACTAGATTCCATCCAGTTCCAAACTTCTTCCAGGGAGGCAAATAATTATGTGCTGCCATCCGCCACCAAGCGAAGTCTGGCAGGAAACAGTAGGGAGTATTGAATGTTCAGATTGCAGAGGTGTCTTTAGACTGAAAGGAATGAGCTCCTGTGTCTGCACCTCCAGGGTGTAGCCAGGGAAGAACATGACAGATGCGTTACCCACTGGTACCTTCCTCAACTTGCGTACCTCTCAGAATATGGAGTCATGATCCCAGTAGTTAAGTAATCAGAACAGAAAAGGTCATGTGTTAGCGCCTGGGAGCAGGCGGCGGGCTGGCACATGATGGGCTCTTTATACACTGCAAATGGAGAGGGTGCCCCTCCAGAAGTAGACAATGAAGCCATGTTTCTGTGTAAGTCAAAGCATCAGTGCCCTCCACGGCCACTGGCAGACCCTGCTGTTCCTTCTGGAATGGCCCTCCGCATCTGCGCTCCAGCGTATGCACCTGGTCCACCAGGTCTTGTACGATTGCAGTCAATTCACGAGAAGTTGGTTGAAGGTCAGCCAATGTGTGCTCAACATCCTTTATGTGCAATAAACTGGCCACATATTTTCAGAACAAGTTACAAGTAATTTATGATGACTTCTTGAATACCCGAATGGGCCCAGACAAGCCAGATAAACCACTGGATGAGGCGGGAACAACACGCTCTAGGTTAGTAAGCTTCCCAGCAATCACAAACTAGGAGGTATGTAAACTTCTCGTCTCTATAAAATTGGGCTCACCCAAAGACCCTTGTCTCCCAAGATCATGAATCTGGCCCCAAGGAGAATTGGAAATGAACTGACTCCTTTAATCAATCAAGTGCTGGATTCAGGCAGCTACCCAGTCTGTTGGAAGAAAGCTACAATTAGGCCAATCCTGAAAAATCCCACCTTAGATAAACCACTGGATGAGGCGGGAACAACACGCTCTAGGTTAGTAAGCTTCCCAGCAATCACAAACTAGGAGGTATGTAAACTTCTCGTCTCTATAAAATTGGGCTCACCCAGAGACCCTTGTCTCCCAAGATCATGAATCTGGCCCCAAGGAGAATTGGAAATGAACTGACTCCTTTAATCAATCAAGTGCTGGATTCAGGCAGCTACCCAGTCTGTTGGAAGAAAGCTACAATTAGGCCAATCCTGAAAACTCCCACCTTAGATCCCTCGGTGCCCAGGAACTATCGTCCGACAGCTGATCTGCCCATAGCAGCTAAAATCTAGGAGAAGTTGGTGAATAAGAGTACATGGACACAAACAATCTGCTGGACTCGACTCAGCATGGCTTTCGATCATACCACTCAACGGAATCTTCCCTGATTGCAGCAACTGAGAAGATCCGAGGAATAGTGGATTGAGGGGGCAAAGCAGTCCTCGTACTATTAGATCTGTCAGCAGCTTTGAACACCGTGAATCCCACGGTGTTAGTGCAGCGCCTGCAGGAAGTAGGGATCAAAGGCTCAGCTTTGTCCCTCCTCTCATCGTTTTCTGAGGGGAGGAAGCAGAGCCTGTACTGGGAGGGCATGCAGTCAGACAATTTCCATCTTCCCTGTGGGGTCCCACAGGGATCAGCCTTATCACCAACGATGTTTAACGTCTATGTCACTCCCCTGGCCAGACTTATCAGGAAGCATGGTTTCGCCCTGGTGCCATACGCAGATGATTTTCAACTTATAATCTCGATAGCTAAACAGCCTGAAGACACAGCTGTCAGGTTTCATGTGTGCCTTACTGAGATCATGACCTGGATGAATCATAGCTTCCTGAAAATCAATACAGATAAGACGGAGGTTATTGAGTTTGGTCAGGGGCGATCCCTGTGGAACGCCTCCTGGTGGCCAGTGAGAGTTGGAGAATACCCCAGCCCTGTGCCCAAGGTCAGAAACCTCGGAATCATCTTTGATAGCCAGTTAAACTTCAACGCTCAGGTAACTAGTCTTACCTCTTTCTGCTTCTTCCTAATAAAAACTTTGAGAAATATTTTCGCTTTCATTGCGCAGGAATTACAAAAGACAGTGGTGGTGGCTCTCCTACTATCTAAGCTTGATTATTGTAATGCTTTGCTGTTGGGGATCAACAAAACCCAGATGAGTAGTCTGCAGTCATTGCAGAATGCTGCGGCGGGGCTGCTTCTAAATATACCTAGAGGCCAATTAACCTCGTCTAGAATTAGAGCACTTCACTAGCTTCCCGTACAGCAACGTGCGGAATTCAAAGCGTTATGCCTGGTACCCAAAGCATTCTACGGGGGGGGGAGCTAAAGACATTAAAAAAATGTACATGCCCTATACCCCCACTCGTGCCCTAAGATCCAGTAAATTGGGCCTTCTCCAGATTGATAGGATTAGAAGAGTGAGATGGGGTGGAAGAAGTTTCTCAAACTGTGCAGCAAAGTTGTGGAATAAAATGCCAACAGCCATGAGATTTCAGCCAAACCGACTATCTTTTAGGAAACATCTGAAAACCTGGCTGTTTGCTTCGACCTAGCACTTGTAACGTAGGCTGCACCATTTCCACATACACCACCAGCGCCAAGACGCCACAGCATTCGAGCGCTTTACAAACACATATCCTATCCTATCCTATCCTGTGCCTTGTCTGTCAGCTTGTGATGGTCATCATGCAATGGCGTAAAGGCTGCTGTGACCTTGTCAATTCTTTCTTCAAGGGCTGTGTGGATCTATTCCAAAGAGGTACCCCTAATTGTCTGTCTTTTCCTCTTGCTGACACCCTTGCCAGCAGTGGGGATAGGTCAGGGCAGATCAGACTACTCCAAGCCCCAGTGCTGAGGGCTCAGAAGGGAGTCATTGCAGCATGTGCTCCGACACCAGCCAGGAGGTCCATGAAACAGTGTTCCCCATGGCTCCATTGCCACCACAGGGAGGGGTGGCCACCACACAGCACCCCCGCTACCTGTTCCAATGGTGCAGGCTAAGGGCTGCAGTGCCTTCCGGTCACCCAGCATCACCTCTCCTCATGCAGGAGGGCTCATTCAGGCATGACCATGATCAGTCACCACAGTTTCCCTTATAAGTGCAGGTAGCTTTCACCTGCCGGGCCCTTGGCTCAACATGACACGGCCCGAGCCTCCTCAGCTGACACAGCACAGTCCAAGGCTCCCCTCTCACCTGGGACCACAGGGTGGCTGCTGTGTCAGATATATGGGTGCTTCCGCAGGATAACAGTGCAATCGTCCCTCAGAGGACAGTCAGTCCTGTTGCGCCTGGCTGCAGAAATAGTCTCACACCAGTCCCTCAAGGTACAGCAGGCCTTCCACAGCCCAGCAAGAGGACTTTATCATTAGGTATGGGTGTCTCCAGCCACAGCAGCAGCTACCCGCTGATCGATTAGTGTTTTAGGGGGGCAGGGCAGGGCCTGCAACACAGTTTGACCAAAACTGGGTAGGGTCCGTTCGGGCTCGTGGGTCCAGTGCAACACCGTCCGTCCTCCTCCTCACGGTTAACCCTAGGCCTGATGTGGCCACCGGGCTTCCTGCCGAGATCACAGTTATTGGGAACAACGCATGGTCAGAAGGACAATGGCATAGCTTTTTAGAACTCTCCTGGTACTAGGTGCGCCCCTCGGCAGGGGTTAGACAGACGCTGTGCTCCACTCCCAAAAGCAGCTTGGCTCCAGCGCCAATCCCTTTTTAAATTTTTTTTAAATATTTTTATTTGGCAACACATAATCGCGATACAAATAGAGATATAAATATTCACTTTCAGTAATACTTATCACGCACCAAACCAGAGAAAATACAAAATTTCATTTGAATTTACCGAAATAAACAATATTGATATGTGACAGGGGTAATTTCAAAACTTACTATACTTAATTGGTTAAGAACCTCTATTATTATTACTCCAGTTTTCAATCGGTTCCCAAATTTTTATACCTTGAGCTCTAGCCTTCTTCCCCTTACAAGTAAAGATCGCCTTCTCCTGATTATACATGCCTAGAAACCGGGCCAGCCAGACCTGAAAGTTAGGAGGATCTGCATCCTTCCAGCGAGTTGTTAAAATTATCCGATAGACAGCCGTCCCCAGAAAGAGGCATGTTTCCTCCCCCTTAGTATGCATCAGCGTACTATCATACCCCAGAATATAGAGAGTGGGACATTCAGCTACAGAGTGCCCAAACACTTCCTGCCAAAAACATGCTATCATATCTCTCAAAGATGTTAATTTGTCACATTTGTAAAGCATGTGGAGTAAATGTGCAGAGATTTTTCCACATCTCGGGCATTCTGAAGTGGATCTTTTACCCCAGGAGTACAATTTGGCAGGTGTAAAATAGAGATTATATATGGTCTTGTACAACGGAGCCTTCAAATTAGAGGTAACAAATAGTTTTACTAAGAGGTTTAGTGACAGATCGATATCAACATTAGGATTATTCAATTTAATTGACCAGCCCACTTCGATATCCTCCATATCATCCCGTTGGTTTTCGATTAACATGTCATATATAGTAACAATCCTTGTTGTAATTTTACCCATACAATCAAATAGGGGAATACTAACTAATGAGACATCAGCACTTCTAATATTGAGAATCGCATTAATTTGGATGAATTTAAAGCTGTTAGTATTAGGGACTGAAAAGTTGCGTTGCAAATGCTGAAATCTATTACCATAACTAGGCAATAAAAAGTCTCCAATGGTTAACACCCCCAAGTATTCCCATCTTCTAGAAATATCATCATATGCTTGTGCTGGTATCAGTGAGGAGTGCCATAACGATGTATACTTATTATATTTGGGAATATTGAGATATCTCGTAGTTTTCCTCCAGATTCTCCAGGCGCTCAGTATAATCTTAAACTTAATTTTCTTAAAATATGAGGGTTCAAGTTGCTTTACCAGGAGGCCCCTAGCCTTATCTCCAATTACCAGTTCATAAATTGAAGGTATGTAATTATCCTATAGTGATCGTTCCGGTGTTTTGATCAGAAGTAATGGCGTCATCTGCTGGTGCAGGGCAGCCCAGAGGTAGAATCCTATGTTCGGGATTGCTAGGCCACCTCTTGTAAATGGTAGAGACAGTTAGCGCATAGATCTCCTTATCTTTCCATACCCCCATACAAATTTGCTCATTTGGGATTCAAGTGCCTTTATAATTGTGTCCTCCACCATTAACGGGATAGCACGGAACAGATATAGCACCTTGGGTAAGATGTTTATTTTAAGGAAATTGCCTCTTCCGATGATTGACAGGTGTAGACCATCAATCCTTTTTAAATCTTCCTTAATATTTTGGAGGAGAGGGTCATAATTTATCTTCAAAATATCCTCTATTTTGGGAGATATACAAACTCCTAGGTACACTGCACTCTCCACCTTTCTAGGATCCTCAAATTGAGTATTCTGATTACAGATAACCATTGTTTTATCCCTATTTAGGGAATACCCTGAGAACTGGCCAAAAACTTGGATAATCTGTTCAATTTCGATTATTGCCTCTGTGGGGTTAGGTGTTACAACCGCCACGTCATGGGCATATGCTAATATCTTTGTATCAAAATGGCCCACAGTGATTGGTTTAATTGCCGCAGCATCTAATAATTTCATGATCAAGGGGTTTATATATAAAGCAAAGAGGATCGGGGAACATGGGCACCCCTGCCTTGTGCCTCGAAGTATATCAAACAGCTTGGACTCATGGCCCATCACCAATACCCTAGCCTTAGGTAAGTGGTACATTGCCTTAACAGATTTCATAAAGCAAGGTCCCATGTTGTTTTGATTTAAGACCGTCCACAAGAATTCCCAAGAAATCCTGTCAAAGGCCTTCTCGGCATCCAGGAGGACCATCGACATCCGCCCCCCCCACGCACTCATGGCATCAAACAGCGCAATGGGCCAATGGGTGTGATCCGTGGTGCCCTTACCCGGAATGAAGCCATGTTGCCACGGGGAGACCAGGTGTTCGATGACCCCCTGAGCCGGTTGGCCAAGATCTTACAATATAATTTCGAATCAGAGTTTATAAGAGAAATTGGGCGGTATGATGAGGGCAGGCGGGGGGGCTTATCTTTTTTTGGGAAGATCACAATATTAGTTTCCCTCCACGAGCCAGGGGGAGTACCACTTACTTGAATCCCTATGAATAAGTCCAGCAGCAGAGGCGTTATATTATTACCCAGGATTTTATAAAGCTCAAGTGGTAGTTTATCAGGGCCTGCGGCTTTACCCGAGGCTAATTCTGCAAGAGCCATTTGTACTTCCATCTGGGTTATATCCCTTTCCAGATCTTCCCTAGAAGTCATATCCATACCTAGGTTGCCTTCTGACTCAGTTACCCAACTAGCCAATGCTTCTTTATTTGCTGCTGGGTCTAATATATCTTCATTTTGATACAACTTCTGGTACTATTTTCTAAAGACTTCTAGAATAGTCTCAGGTGTTGTATATTCCTGGCCATCAGACTCGATGTTAGAGATTAAGTCAGGAGATTGTTTTTGACGAGTACGGAGTGCTAGTTGCTTACCAACCTTCTCCCCCGCTTCGTAGATCTTATTACGATTAGATTGGTACATCTCAGCCGCCTTCTGAGAAAACCTACTATTCATCTCAGTTTTAAGAATCATCATTTCTCTTAAAGTTGGTCCGGCATCACCACCCTGCATTATAAGAGTAGTGTGTTTTTCCAAGGCCAGAGTCTAAAAAAACTAGTGGACATATAACATATTTTGTACGCCCTGACTTCTGTCATGCAACGGTTGAGAGGAGGTGGCACTTGCGCCAACTCATCAAACCATTTCAAGACAAGAAACTCCAGGCATTTTTAAACAATCCAGCTCGGTTGAAGATCATTAATGGAGACCAGATAAAAAATGTTACCTCCGAAATTAAGGCCAAAGAATATCTGGATAGTCTTAAATGATAAAATGTTGCCTTTTTTTTTTAAGAAGAGGATTTTACTTGAGAATATGTAAAGCTGTCTCTCTCTTGGTTTCTTTTTAGGGTCTGGTATGACTTATTTTTTCCTCTGTGTGTTGAGCTTAAAAGGTTTAAAAAAAAGGGGGAAAAAAAAAATTGTAATACGGAAAATTGGAAATAAGGAGGAAAAAATGTTGTTCTTCTCATATGTTACATGGATTAAGTTGAGAGCACTGGATGGATAATGCACTTCCATCGCTATAGACTCTTATGGAGTCT
This sequence comes from Lissotriton helveticus, assembly GCF_964261635.1. Taxonomy (NCBI): domain Eukaryota; kingdom Metazoa; phylum Chordata; class Amphibia; order Caudata; family Salamandridae; genus Lissotriton; species Lissotriton helveticus. Next base: position 261,608,398 of record NC_136067.1, read on the forward strand.
AATTGCCTTAACTGTGGGAGGGTGGGGGGAGGGCTCGGGCTGTTAAGGGTGGAGGGGGTAAGGGAAAGGGAAAGGGGGTGAAAGCACACAAAAATGGCAACCGTAATGGTAGAAATAGAGACTGTAAGTTTAATGTGAAGCTTTGTCACATAATGAAAATTGGAAAGGAAAATGAATGTTACGCAATATGGCTAGGTTAAAGTTATGTTCCTGGAATGTGTCGGGCTCAATGATAGGGCGAAAAGGGATCAAATGTGTGGGATAATTAGCCAAAACACATTTGACATAATATGTCTCCAAGAGACCCACATCCCTTGGGTAGAAAGAGATGCATTGCGGGTCTCGGGGTTTAATTTATTGGTATGTACAAAGCATACTACGAGAACAAGAGGTGTGGCTATCCTAGCAAAATCTTTTTTGGGGCAGGTCGTACGCAAAGCAGCTGACCTTTGGGCAGGTGGGTGATTGTGGAGCTTAAAATTGGTATTACAATATGCTCTATTTATGCTTCCAATCAGGATGATCCCTCTATTTTTCTTGATCTAAAAATGGAGCTTGCTTCCTGGCCTCAGGCGTTGATATTCTGTGGGGACTTTAATATTTCTTTGACCCAAAATGGCTTAGCACATAATCACGGCCAATACAAATATGTCGGTCGTAAACCGAGGGTATATAGACCTATCTCGCAACTCAAGGAGAGCCTAGGCTTGGCTGACATATGGGATCTGAAACAACATCATGACCCAGGGTATACGCATTTCTCACACCCGCACAATAAATATGTTCGCATTGATTACATCTGGATAGCAAGCAATCTTGCTGATAGGGCACAAATTAACAAAATTGCCAGAAATTATTTCTGACCACAATCCCCTGGTACTCACATTGGCTATTGATAACATGATCAGACCTCGATCAGGCTGGACCTTCGATAGGAAATTGCTTGTCAATAAGAGTTACATAGATTACATTAAGGCATGGACGCAAGGGTTTTTCGACTGTAATCGGTATAGCGCTTCTAGGAACACAGTCTGGGATTGTTTTAAAGCGTCAATCCGTGGTGAGACAATAAGTTATGTAGCTAGACAGAGGAAGGAGGTCGCTAGGTTGAGTAATTTACAGCTTCAAGAACTAGCTAGAATAGAGGAAAAACACACTCCAGCGCCAATCCCAGCGTGCTTTAGTGGCACACTCCCAGCTCTGCGAGCTCAGGCAATGCCCAGGACTGCCATCACCCCAATCCCCTCTGTGAGCCAATCAGGGGGCTGTTATTCACAGTCGGTGCTGCCAGCCACCAGTCCCCAGCGCCACTGGCAAGCACCTCAGCCGCCGCAGCCCGTGGTTCGCCCTCCACGCGGGCGTGAGTCTCAGCCTGACTGCCCAGCAATTTAAGCAAAAGACACACAAATGATGGGCGGAATGCAGAGTAAATCAAACATCCACCCGCAGTCAAGAGATCTGGGTTAAATCCATCATTCTTTTGCTCACCATGCCACCCCAGTTTAGACCCGGCCATATGCAAATTAGTCTTGACCCTGTGCCGGGAACACTCCAGCCCAAACTGCCAAGCCAGGTCCTCCCTGGACCGGAAACAAGCATCCTGGGACCAGTTGTAGGGCATCACCCCTCATCAGCCAGGCTAGTTTGAATCCAGTGGCACAGTGAGCCCTGGACCCACATCTACACTCATTAGGACAGATCCGCAAACCATGAGGCTTTACACTGGGATTTTCACAGATATAACCAGAACCCAATATAGCGGAGACAACCCTAATCATTACAAGCTTTACAAACGCCCTGAAGAAGCCCCAAGGTGGATTGCCACTAAATGGGGACCCCCTCCTTGATGGACTGGAACCTGCACCTTGAGACCCTTACGGGTGAGTAGTCACACTTAACAAACGCCTGATTGAATGGGGGAAACCCGTGCCGGTTGTCTGTTATTTTTTTGCACATTCACTCAGATGTTCTCCTATGAGTGACAAGAACGATATATAAACCTCTAAAACAAAGAATTTGATGTATTGGAATTTTTTCTGGAATAATATTATTATCTGGACTTGCCCACCTTGGAACCACGTCTGGGCATACCTGGCGCGCTTAGGGTGAGAAAGCAAAAGACACACAGAGGTGTCAAGACAGCAAGAGGAGGTCTCCGGGACTGTTTTAAATGATGGATGGCATTGTTTGGCCAGGATTCATATTGGATAAAGGGGCCAGGATGCGGAGCCTCCCTAGACTGCAGCCACCATTTTAGCTTGCTGCCCATGCCCCCCCTGGACTTGATAAACTTGCTATTATTGAAGACTATAACTACAACTGGCAAAGGAAAATATTTCCCCAAGTTTTGGTGATATAGGACTGTTAGACCTGGTATCCTTGGCATGGTTTTTACCCCTACGTTTTTCCCTCCAGACCTCCTGTTATGCTGACTTTTGTTTTTTGCTGGCTTTAGGACTATGCACACTTTACCATTGTTAACCATTGCTAAAGAGCTTGGCTCTCACCTTAAAACATGGTAAGACTGGCCATATTGCCATATTTAATGTATTTGCAACTCTCTAGCAAGGTGTTACCACCTATGCCCAGGACCTGTAATTTAAATACTAATTGTGGGTCTGCACCACTGATTGTGTCACTTAATCATGTCTCACGCCTGCTTTTGCAGTCTGTGTGTGCCGTTTCAAACTGCCATTTTGACCTGCATTTCTTTTTAATACATATAAGTCACCCCAAGGTTAGGCCCTGGACAGCAAAGAGAGCAGGGTGCAGTGTATTTAAAAAGTAAGACATGTACATTTAAGTTTTACTAGTAGTGAAAAAAACATTTTTCACTACTGCCAGGCCTACGTCTCCCATAAGATACCATTGGAGTCATCTAATAAAATTTAATAAGATGTACTTTCCAAATGGGAACGGGTACCTCATTCATGTTTTGTGTCTTTGGAATTGTATTGAAAAGTCCTAATTTAATGTGAAGTCGGATTATAATTACAATTTTGAATATGACACTTTTAGAAAGCTGGCATTTTCCTGCCTTAGCCATGTGATGCCAATAGCCTGTCTTTGGGTCATGTGACTGAGTGTAGTTGACAGTTATGTTTTGTGCATTCCTCCTAGACAGCCACACACAATAGAGAGCTTAGGTGTGCCTGACTGGGCCAACACTGGCAGGAATGGAGGGAGGAGCTGGGCACACCTCACTTACACTTGATTAGGCTGTACCATGTCCCCACACAAAGGGTTCAGTAGGCTACACTCTTAGTGACACAGATAAAAATGTCTGGTCAAATTATATTTCCCAAAAATGGTATGCTGCTACCACTGCTTCATGAAGTAACTGTAACTGTTACTTGGTTTTATGTAAAGAGTTCTGTTCACGTTAGAGAAAACTGGTATAGAAAATTAAAAATATACATGTATAAATAAGTAAATGTAATCACTATGCATGCATTTGCCTTTCATGCAATTCCTAAGCTTAATAGCCTTGAACTTTTTTGAGTCAACTACAGTAGCACACTGATTTATCAAACTTAATGTTATCTTTAAAATGCGCAGTTAATCTTTATAATGCGTGTTACAAATGCAGAGCCCTGGGGTTAACAGAGAGAAAACAACTAATTGCAACCTCTGTTCGTCTAAGGGGAAAACTGTTGAAAGCCATGATGGATAAATGATGGGGCAGACTGTTTTTAATTACTATGTTTACTTTCTTTACATTCGACAAGCTTTTATACACACCTGACAAACTAATCTCAAGCCATCATGAATCATTTATAATGACCTGACTGGAATGTTGTGAAAAATGTTTCCTTTGATGAAGGCTAAACTATTTGTTTCTTTCGAAACTGCTGGGTAATGGTATAGAGGTAGAGTAAAAACTACTGCACCTTGTGTCATTTTTACACTTCGCAAATAAATTACAGTCGTGGAGGGCAATCTATCATTATGCTTTATCAAGTTTTACATGGCCCGTGTGACAGCCTATATTGAGCACAGCCTACTTCTTGGCTCTCTGCCTCTGCAAGGAGTGTGCTGAGCTGCAAAGTGTTCTCTCTAGAACTTCCCATAAATATTACAAATTCGACTACTTAAGTTTGTGAAGTTTTCTGAATACGGGTTTCCACATTAAAATCTGGACTTTCAAATGAGTCTGGATCCACCAGTTCAAACTGAAACATTTGACCAGCAAGCAACTTGGGTAGCAGCTGCGTTGGACTGGGACAGAAAATAGGCCCCTGCACCAAAACAAAAGTCGCCTCCTTTAGCGAATTTAATAGCTAAAAACTGGCCCACATTTCCATATCAGGACAGTTTTGAACTTTTACAGACACGCTGTCTAGCTGTATTACAAGATATGGGCGATTGCATGCATTTCTGCTTGCTGCAGGCAATGTTTATGGTAATTTCAGGGAAATCAACACTAAAAACCGGATCTCCAGACCTTTAAACGGGCCCACAATCAGTCAAAACAAATCCCATACACTCATCTATCAGACCAGCCCTTCAGGCACTGCCTGATTACCCAATAAGCCAGTCCCACACTGGGCAAGCCGCAACATCCCTAACTGAATTGACTGTCAGTAAGGGTAGTGTTGGCATGAGAGGTGCAGTTTACTCGAGTCGGCTCCTTCTTTGACCAGCTTACCTGCCGCACTGGCGAACCTTAAGATGACTGTAAGTAGTTTGGTGCCTTAAAGTAACACACACATGTCAACACTTTAGAACAGGAATGTGGAAGATTTTAAAAAAAATGGAAGATGTATATTTTCACCATTGAATTATTTTAAAGCATGGGCAATTGTAGCCAGGAGACATACAAAATAAAGCAATTTTTGGCTTCAAAAATTGGGATTCTCCCACCAGAATTGGGTCTGTTAGCATGTATAGGAACAGGTGCCATTTGCTTCATACTTTGATATTCCTTTCGTTTTATATTTTTATAAGACTCTTTGGCTGTTCCTATAACTTTTCTTCAATTTATGGCCTTTGAGCATGACTTTTTCTATTAAGAAGAACTTTGATTGAATTTTCACCACTTTAAACTTTATTCATTCTATACTACTTGAAATAGGTCTCCCTCTGCTTGGAAATTATTCACATTTTTCTGTATCCTTAGTTACTAAATTCTATGTGTATGTCCATTTTTATGGTATTATTTTCCCTATTGTATGAAGTGTGATGCATTATGAAGCACATTTGTCCATATTCTTCAATAATTGGCAGTGGTATTTCATATTCATACTTTTAGTCACACTTATGATAGCCCATTTGATTTGTTATATTAGCGTTAATATGGCTTTGTCATCTATGGAAGCTATGTCTTCCCAAAATTATCCCAATGAAAGGAAATAAACTGCATCACCTACACTAATCAAATCTAAAGTTTTTGAATCACAAGAAGCTTTGCTTAGCAAAGATCTACAATATATTATTGTTATTTGTAAGGAACTGGGTTACTAGTTGAGGGTGAAACCCTATTCAAGCAGCAACCACAATTTCTGTGAGGATGAAGCCTCAAGCAAACCCCAAATTAACCTGTGCTGAACCTTCTGGAAACTTGGCACACAAGCAGTCAGGTTTAACTTAGAGGCAGTGTGTAAAGTATTTATGCTGCACTTCAAACAGTAATAAAGTGAAACTATAGCACAAAAAGGGTAGAGGGGAGGGCTTGCGATTATTTAAAATGATATTTACACCCTTGTCCCCTTACCCTTAATTAATCTGGAGAGAGCAGAGGTTTCAATCTCTTCCTCTCCCCTAATCAATCTGAATCTGGGGCACTAAGTTATAGGCCCCCGGGCACCACAGGAGGGTTTATATTCTCACTATGCAATGCTCTTGCCCCCCTGAATCTCAGATATGCTCATTGCATCTTGTTGGGAGACTTTAATCTACACATGGAGTGTGCGAATGTGAGAGAAATTTCAGGGTGCAAGAGAATTTGGTGGTTATGGGCCTGACCCAGTCAATCTTTGCCCCCACTCATCTTGCTGGTCACATTTTAGACCAAACCTTCACCTCTTTACCTCTTGAAGTTGACAATACTATCCCTTTGATCTGGTCTGACCAGTACATGCTCAGGTTCAGATGGGCCAGGTTAAAAAGTCTACCTACCAATAAAGGTGACTTATCCTGTACGGTAAGAGCCTTTCATGAAGTCCAACTTTAAGCCCTCTGCAGTAGGCTGGAAGAATGAAAGCCCTCTCTCTCCAGCAAGGTCGACCAGGATGTTAATCTCATTGATAGTTGGATTGAGACCTCCATTCGAGTTCTAGCCCCAGAAAGACAGAAACAGTGGCATCGGACTAAACCTTCCTGCCCATAGTATAATCACTCTCGCAAAACAATCAAACTAGAATGTAAATATAGGGAGAGACAATGGAAGGGGACGTACTGCCCTACAGCAAAAGCGGAGTACAAGGTAGCACTAAGAAAACATCATAGAGAAATTAAATTACCAAAAAAACTCTACTTTGCGGCAAAATCCTAAATGCTGGAAATCATTGCAAGGACATTTAAAAAATTGTTAAATCTTTCACATCCCCAAAGCCTGCATAAGCCATTAATTTAGCTCCCAGGAATGGTGTTAGGTTCCAGCAGAGAGGCACCTCTGGCCTATCCTGGGTTGCCACATCACCTCTCTACCATTGTCTCAACCTTCCTACACAACCTGAAGGTACATGTCAAAATGGCCTCACCCAGGAGACACCTGCAACATCTGCTCTAGGGCCGCAGCTCGGCCCATTGCTGACATCACTGTCAGGGTATTTCCCAGCAAATCTCCAAAGGTTTGGCTCCAGAGATCTGGGCTCCCTCCTTTGTTTGGTGGGCTTGGGCAGGCCCATCCCTGGTACAGCGTGACAGCAGATGGATTGATGCAGATTCTTCATCTCCAGCCCTTTCCACATAGCACAGCAGAGTGACAAAAGGCCTAAACTCTGATTCTGAGGTGAGCCACTGAAATTTGACTTTTCTGACTGGCCTATAAGGTGTACAGATATGTTTTTGGAACTTGCAGAATTGGTTTTCCCAAACAGGTTATGCCCCAATTCAAGGTGTCACTGGTCTCTGTGGACCAAAGGGAAGCAGAGCTGCACTCTAAGGATAGAGTAGGTGTATAATGGAGTTTCACTGCAGACAAGACAGTAAACCACACTGACCTACCCTATGAGTGTACACTAACATTACAAGGCCTACCGCAGGTCAATATCCAATCCTGCAGTTCCCTCTGTGCTAGGTTACCTGTGCGCAGCTACCGGGCTTTGCACAACAGGAGTCTCCCACGTGCAGCCACATGCAGCCCTCGTATGTTTGTATGCATGTTGATGTGTAACCAGCCAACTGTCTCTTACCCTTGTTGTGCTGCAGTGGCCTTATCTGAAAAGGCAGACACTGGCTGTAAACATGTGCAGTTTATTTACCCTGAGTTTACTATGAGTGAGTCACAGGTTATGAGACTCCCCCACAAGGTTGAAAAGCAGGTGATCAAAAGTAAAAAATCCAGGTGGATTAGATGGGCAGAACCCATCATCTCACAGTCATCTAATGTTATCTTAAAGGAGAGGATTTAGGAATTTTTTACTACTAGGACATTTTGAATACACTGCACCCTGCTCTCCGGGCTGTTCAGGGTCTACCCTAGGGGTGACTTATAAGCATTAAAAAAGAAGGTTTGGGCCTGCCAAAAGGTTTATTTTGTCGGTCGAAATTGCAGTTTCAGGTTGCACACAGAGATTGTTATGGAAGGCCTGCGAAATGTTTGAATGACAACAGTAGATGGCACAATAAGTGCTGCAGGTCCACTAGTATAATTTCATTTACTGTCCTGGAAACCTGTAGTACCATTTTACTAGGGACTTACGAATAAGTTAAATGATTCAATTGGGTGTAAGCCAATTTGACCATGTTTAGAGGAGAGAGCACAAGCACTTTAATAGTGGTCAGCAGTGGTATAGTATACAGATTCCTAAGGCCAACAAAAACAAAATCAGCAAAAATAGGAGGGGTGAAGGGAAATAGTTTAAGGGAAGACCCCTCTAAGACGGACAGTTCTAACATTTTTCAAGCGAATGTAGAAATGTTTTGCTCAGATGTTATGTCCAAAAGTTATTGTGCACTTACTTATATTTTTATTTATTTAACAAGTTTTATATAGCGCGAACTTGACCCTTGGGTATCAGAGCGCTTCACAACAACATGAGGTAGGTTAGAGATACATCTTGTATAGCAGAACGTTTCACAACGATATGAGGTAGGTCAGGTATACCGCTATACAGTAGTTGCATAAATATATACAATGACATGGGGTAGATTTAGGATACAACTTGATATCAGAAATAACATATATCTATATAATTCTCGTATATGTCTGTCTTCAAGGTTACAATAAAAGTTATTGGAGCTGCTTACTGTACAAGTTATACTGGGACTTCCAATACAAATAGTTCCGAAGTGTCTTTTTCTGTGCATTCTACATCCATGAGTCTGGAGTAGTACTGTCAAAGGTTATCCCCAGTATAACTGGTGACTTTATCCTTACTTACATTGCTGTTCTGTTTTGGAAACATCTATATCACGGTGCTAGTGATGAAATGTCTTGCCTATGGAAGGAACTTACTCATTAGGAAGATCTACGCTTCCCTCTTGAATTTTGCCGTGTTTGGAATTTTCCTAATGTTTGGAGGGAGTGAGTTCCAGATTCTAGGGGCTGCTCCGGAGAAAGCTCTATCATACATTTTCTTCTTCCGGAAGATGGGTGGTCTCCGCAACAGCTCCTTGGCACTCCTGGCTTGCCTGCTTCCTCCTGATAGTTCAATTTTCTGGGCCAAATATCTCCATGTTTTGTAGTGGAGCGCTTTGTGGGTAATACATGCCATTTTAAGTTGAATTCTGGCTTCGTATGGTAGCCAGTTTAACGCTTTCAGGTGTGGAGAGATATGGTCGAATTTCCTCGATCCAGTGATGAGTCTTGCTGCTGCCTTGAGGCATGCTTTTAGTGGTGCTGTGGACATTTTTGATAGACCTGCTAAAGTTGTACATCCATATTCAATCCTTGAGATAACTAAGGATTGGACTGCCAATTTGAGGTCCGCCGTAAAAATGAATGGTTTCACTTTTCTAATGTGGTTCAAGTGAAATCAGGCACTTTTTGCCATTGATTTGATCTGGGCTTTCATGTCTAGGTTCTTATCCAGCGTGATTCCTAGTGATTTTGCTGAGTCCACAAAAGTAGGGGTGCAGTTTAGTGCTGTGATCAGTTTGGTCCATTTCTTGACTTCTGTGTGGTTCTTTGGTGGTGAAATTAATAGGAATTCCGTTTTCTGTGCATTTAGCTTCAGATGATTGCTAGTTAACCAGTGTACTGATACTTTTAAGGCCTTATTCATTAACTTGATGTCTTCCAGAGATGCGATATTGATGTATATCTGCGTACATGTGATTGGATATGTTTGTGTCTCGGAGAATTTTCTGTAAGAGGTTCGACATACAGGTTGAAAAGTGATTGAGATAGTGTAGATCCTTGAGGGACTCTAATTGAATTAGGGCATGATGGGGACAGCGTCTGATTGACCAGGAATCTTTGTGTTCTATTGTGAAGGAAGGATTCAAACCATTTCAGCACATTTCCAGACAATCCGATCCTGTCATGAAGCCTGGCTAGTGATTTTTCCTGATTTACCGTGTCAAATGCAGACAACAGGTCAAGAAGAACGAGTAGACATGTTCAATTGTGGTCTAGGGCCTGTAACGCATCATCAACAATATGTAGGATCGCTGTTTCCGTGCTGTAGCCTGTTCTGAATCCCGACTGGCAGTCGTCCAGCAGCGTGAAATTGGCGATGTGAAGGTTCAGTTGATTTTGCACACATTTCTCAATTAATTTGGCAAGTACTGGAATATTGGTTACTATATAGTAACAGAGGCTACAGTTTCAAACACAATCAATCTATTTAGTTTAAAACACTCCAGAAATCAAAGTTTATTTTGGTTCAATACTTTACTGATAATATTCATCCCAAAAGAGTAGAGTTTTCCATTCAACAATAAATATTTTGACAGCCGCAGTGTTTTGATCTAAAGGGAACTTTCTCAGGGCTGTGAATAATATAGGCTCTGACATATTCCCTTGCTGCCCCTTCGCGATGGTATCCGGGTCTGGTTTGACAATCCTTCTCCCTGGTCTGCGGGTTCATCAGCGAGGGCGACCATTCATTGAGTGGGCCAGGGATGTTCGAGATGTAGAGCTGTCCTCTGCCGGGTCGATGTCCAACACTTTGCCTGTTTCTTCCAGAGATCGAAGTTAGAAAAGCTTCCTATCCAGATGGAATATCAAACGAAACGGATACCCCCTGGAGTAGGGCACCCATGCTCCTGAGGTGAGAAGTCGCCGTCCTAAAGGCGCGCCTCTTTTACAGGGTAGATGCTGCCAGATCTTGGTAGAGGGTGAGTGTCTGGTCTCTAAAGATGATAGGATGTTTCTCTCAGGCCTTGCGCAGGATGTCTTCTTCGTCTGGAAGAAGTGAAGGCAGACCAATATGTCCACCGGGGGAGGCGGTCTCCGTCCATGGGAGGCCGACTCTATGTACGCTGTCCATCTTTATCTTCATTGTTGGGGGGCATTCAGGACTGAGGGTAAAAGATATAAGATGAAGCCCCTGAGATCTGTGCCTTCCGCTTTGGATGATGCACATCTGATTTTCAAGGTCCCCAGCATGGGCCTGGAGGTCTAAGTGCTGATCATGAAGGTGGAGGATTTCCTGCTGCAGTGCCTCAACATCCTCCACATGGCTGCTGTCTTGTTCCTCCAAAGTGGCAACACAAACCACTAGGGGGTCCATATCTCTCCTGAGCTCCCGACTATTGGTGGAAAGGTCCTTTTTGACCTCCCGCAGATCCTTTCCTGAGAGACGTGAACAAGAATTCAAGGAAGAAGTGGATCACTGGGTCCTCTGATCCATCTTGATCCTGTGTGTGGGACACAGTGAGCAACAGGCGTTGATCTCCAGAGGTACCTCCGACGGCCTATGAAGCATGTCCTTCAACTTGATATCTTTCTTGGATCTGGCAGGCCATCTTGAAATGACTATGGAGATGTCCCTCAAGGGTGCAGCACGTGCACCCCACTATTGTACTCGGCACTGAGCAGGCATTGGGTCGCAGGGGGTGTAGGGTGTCTGAGCACCAGCAATCGCTGCTTCCCTTTACGGGGGGTGTCACACTGAAGGTGCGTTCAAGCGTTCAGGCAGATCCAAGGCCAGGGCACCTGTGAAAGTATCAAGTCTGCACAAGGCCTGCACCCCAAGCCTAAAGTCCAGTGTCCACACTGAGCAAGGGGATCACAAGCAGGCTCAGGGCCACCAAGGCAGGATTAACACCAGTTCAATGTTTGTGCTTGTCCTCGTTGCATGGGGGTGTTCTTGTCTGCCACAGAGGGGGGCAATATCCGGCTCCCTCGCGTCTCCTCCACTCAATGCAGGTAGGTCTCCGACACCCGGGCAACCTCTCTCCTTGATGATTCCAATCCACAGCTGTTCGCCAATCCCTGGGCATGTAGTGTGAGGATCTGTGTCCCAGGTGTACTCAGGCCCAAGTGCTGAAAAGTCTATTTCCCCGGCAGTTCCGGTCTCGGTCCTCCCACTCGGTCACAGCCCACATGAAAGTACAATGGAGCTCCTCTTTGCCCTGTCCAAGCTCACTCGGGCATCCGTGTGCTTTCTTCCAGCTTCCTCCACTGCCTGGGCACCTCAATCCACATCACAGTTACAGCGGGAGGTATCCGGTGTGTCCTATCTGCGGTTGTAAGAGAGTGCAGTCGAAACATGCAGACCTCCTCGGAGCCTGGCCTCTCTCATGGCACCGGCCTCCAGCCTCAGTCTCCATCTCCACTAATGGGAGCACTCCCAAATTCGTCCAGGCAGTTTTAAAGGGCAGGAGCCCAGCACATGGTCTCCAATTCTCGATGACCACGAGGACAGCCATGTTAGGGCAAAATGCGGCATATAGTGGCAGGAGTTTTCAGTGGCAACGGAGAGATGGGAAAGGACGTCTTACTCGGTCGCCATCTTGGCCACACCCTCAAATCTTCATTTTCAATACATATAAGTCCCCCAATGATAGACCCTGGAGAGGCCAGAAGGCAGACTCCAGTGTATTTCAAATGTTGTAATCAAAATTCAAGGATGAGGGAGTGAAGAGGTAGCGCTGAAGAGCACTCAGGTGGATGCATCCTCCTCCATGTAAATGTATTTAGAAAACAAAGAGATCCACCTCTAGGAGGTTTCTTGTATGTCCAGGGATGTGAGACATACACACTATTTGTTAAAATACCCCTCAAACACCAAAAGGGCCCTTGGTGTCATGCTTCATCATTGGGGTCTTCCCGCCCCGCTGCGGGACGGGGCGTGCTGCAACTGGTGACTAAGCTGGAGCACTTTGATTTTGTAAGTGCTATGTGAGGTGTATTTGAGTGAGTGAGGTAGGGTCAGGGGTGAATGGCAAAGTGATGTTAAAAAATACCTGGCCTTATGGATTCAAAAAAACTATTTTTTGGTCATAGGCTGGTATTAATAAAAACAGTGTGTCGGAGAGTCAAAGCAATTAATGTGCTGATTCTCCTTGAAAAGTCAACATGTTTCGAGGCTTATGGCAGCCCCTTCGTCAGGACGGAGTAGATCCCTCTGACACTCACTGATTGCTATTAATATGTGAAAAGTGTATATACAAGTAAATAAAAAAAAATATACAATACCTATGTGGTATAAATATATGTTTGATTTAGCTCTATCAGTATTTCTGAAAATAGGCCTGTAAAATAAACAACACAGTTACTCTCCGTGCGCTTCCCAATGAGCAGGTATAGGTCACCTAAGGAAGAAAAAAGGTGACATATAGTGACTTTGCTATATAAAGGTATCTTATAGTTAAACATCGGTGCTGTGACCTGTTAGGGTAAGAGAAGGAAAAAAGACAGTACATAACAGAACACACATATGTAACAGAAAACACACACTCTATATAGTGAATACTCGAGTGGGTTGCAATAGGCTGAAAAAAGAACATTGGTGTGAGTTTTTTGTACATACTAGCAAGGTTAGGAGTCAGTGCCCCATGAGCTGGTCCTTGATATCCTGGCACTGTACCAGAGATTGGCTGGTCTTGATCATAAAAACGGCAACCAGACTAACCCAAGAACTCAAAATTGACATACAAAAATTAGAGGTCCAGATCAAAAGTTATCAGTCCCCCGCTGCATTGAAGAAAAGACTGGACAAACTTAACCAGGAAATGACCAAATTTGAGGCAACACTCAAGAAGAGCAAGTATAAGAAATGAAAGAAAGACACTGAAACCTTCAGCCATGAGCGTGTCTATCCATACATAAAGAACAACTAAGTTTTAAAAGAGAAACAACAGTGAACAAGGCTCTGACAGTGACCTCTCAGATGCCAGCTCCAACGACTCACGATCCAGTAGAAACAGCAATCCAAGGAATCAGGGAGGAGGGGCAAGGTTCCCTAGACCTTACGCACATAGAGGGAGAGGCTGGGACTACTATCAAGGCCCCCCCTGGTATAAGTACAACCCTCCAGGACCTCCCGAGATGGGTAACCCCTACCAACAATGGAATCAAAACCCCCCACCGGATCACAGCTACTATGGTCCCCCGCCTTTTTTAGGGCCAGCGCCGCGGACCACGAAGAGGCAGAAACCGGAAGGGCAACCAAGTACATTGGAACCAGAGCCTGGAAGAGCCACCACGAGTATCAACACGGAGCATGACAGCGTCAACCTGTCGGGGCATCTAGTGGTTAACCTATCAGATCTCAAACTTACGGAATCACAACGATTGGTGCTAGAAAAGGGCCTAGGATTTGTCCCCACCAATAAGATGGACAAATTCAAAATCTGCCAAGAAATGAAGGAATTCATTCGCAAACTTAAACTCCGTGCTTTCTTCAAGGACTCTGAAAACAGTGTAACCACTGAAGACAACCGAACTGACACATTATTACGACAACAGTCCACCTTTACTCCCCTAGATTCCACAGTACCCATTGAGATACTAACGTTTGAAAAAGCGGTCATGGAGGACCTAGCGCATCTACCAACCAACGAGATTGATACATTCCAAAACCCTTCACGGAAAGAAAAAGATGCCTTACGTGAACTGGCGAATAACGTTGAAATTGTAATAAAACCGGCGGACAAGGGTGGGGCAATTGTCATGCAAGCACGACAAAACTACGACAGAGAATGTAAAAAACTGCTCAACGACAAAAGGAACTATGAGATCCTACGTGATGATCTGACAGAAGAAATTCGCATTTGAATCCTCATGATGATAGAAGGAGCGACCGCGCACGACTGGGTTTCTTAAAAAGAAGCTGATTTCCTCATCCAGAAAACCCCTACAATACCGTATTTCTACACAATACCGAAGATCCACAAGGAGGAGGCATATCCACCAGGCCGCCCCATTGTATCAGGCATTGGCTCGATTCTTGAACCCCTTTCAAAGTTCGCAGATGCCTTTCTAAGACCCATTGTACAGGCAACTAATACATATTTAAAAGACTCTAAAGCAGTACTCCAACTTATTGAAGATCTCCTTTTGACCCTAATACTAACCTCTTACTTTGGCTGGATGTCGAGAGCCTCTACATGAGTCTACCTCACTATGAAACACTCAAAATCATTGTTCTCTACATCCTGGGACTACCAGACCCCTAGGAGTGTGGTCATGGAATGCATCAGCCTAGCATTAAAGAAAAATGTCTTTCTCTATGAAGGGGTACACTACCTACAGAAACACGGGACCAGCACGGGGAGCACCTTTGCTCCCAGCCTGGCTGGTCTCTATGTACACCATCTAGAGACCACACGAATCTTACATCAACAAAACCCCTTCCATGATCAGTTAGTAACCTGGAAACGATACATCGATGATGTGTTTGTAATATGGTAGGGGGACAGCCAATCGGTTGAGGATTTCATGAAGTGGCTGAACCAACAAGATTGATTCCTCAAATTCACTCATACAGCATCAAACGAGAATCTCGTTTTTCTAGATCTCAATATCTATCCGGATCAGGGAAGACTCAAAACCAATACCCATTTCAAACCTACGGCCAAGAACTGTCTCCTATTAACAATAGCTTCCATCCGAGACACCTGCGGGACAACCTCCCCTACGGGCAATTCCTCCGACTCCAAAGAAACTGTTCTGATGTGTCTGAGTTCAAGAGACAAGCATCAGATTTGGAAGAGAAACTGCTCAACAGAAACTATCCCAAGAAAATTGTACAGAAAGGCCTAAAAAGAGCGAGAAACAACAATAGGGAAGCCTTACTAGAGAACACCTCACCTAAGGAACCGGTAACCCGTCCCATCTGTGTCACAACCTATAATACTAATTCAAATAAGATCTCCAAGATAGTGAATAAACACTGGAAAATCCTTAATTGTGGAACTCTCGACTTCTCCAAACCCATGTTTTCGCACAGGAGGGGTAAAAATCTGAGAGACATTTTGGTCCACACGAGACCACGAACAACCGAAAACCCATGTATGACAAGACTACATTCTGTACAAGGTCATCATCCATGCGGCTCATGCAGCACATGCGAACTAACAACAAAAGCAAAACAATAACAGTTTCCAATGGCACCACTTGGGAACAGCGTGCATTTACCAATTGCAACATCAGAAACGTTGTATACTTGATCACGTGCCCATGTGCCAAGGAAAACATAGGAAGAACCTCAAGAACGGTCAAAATACGCATCAGCGAACATAAGAGCAATATTTGTTGCAAAAAGAACACAACGAAGATGGCAATCCATTATGTAACAATGGGTCATGACATCAAGGATCTTCGCTAGACCGTTATTGAACATGTGGCGAACGAAAAATACCTTCTAGAAAAAGAACAACGTTGGGTGTTCCGTATAGGGACACATATCACTGGGCTGAACGATGATATACCATGGGCACAGTTGAGCAAACATTAATGTATTGTAATCTGACTACACCCATGGTTTACATCACGACATGAGAACAAAAATGAGTGGTTTGGATGTGCAGTAAGCAACTTTTCATGAATTTTTCATTTCTCATAAACCTTTTCCCTTATGTGATAACAGTGTGACATGAGTATCAATCCGGATCACCTTCTTGAATGGCCTTGCCTCATGGCAGACATAGTTCTACAAGTTACACTGGGCCATCGTGTGGGGTATCGTGCCTGAAGAGATACCACAGAGACACTTTCATTCCCCATTAGATTACCCCATACAGGGTAGACCTACTACCATAGGGAACACTCCCTAGGGGGCTGTTTGGGTGCATGCTACTAACCATTTTTCCATAATGCATGTATGTGTATCATCACTTTCATTATTAACCACCTTTTTGCCCCCTTAAATAGTTAAAATATTATTTTCGATTCAGCTATACAGAACCCACAGTTGGGTTTTATATCACGATCGAAACCTCTCGAAAATGGCCGACTTGTCGCGTCCACCTTGAACTACTGTGCCTCAATGCCCTCTTGCCGGTCGGCACACACGCCGCCTATATTCTCAATCTTTCAGAGCACCATATTTATTCACATTATGCGGGACCTAAGCTGTACCAATGTTTAAAGTCCACTCTAATAACGTAACTCCATCTTTTTCTTCGGTTACGGTGTTTCGGAAAAGCAAGATGGCCACCGCTTTCCTTTACGCTCTGACATGAGCTTTCTGGTGCTCAGTACTCACTTCGCCCGGTTAGAATACGGCCAGGTGTAAATGATGGACCAATTATCGAGCACATAAATACGCCACCTTCCACCCTCTCATTCACATCACGGAAGCCGCGGGAGAGAGTGGAGGCAAGATCTACAACTTCAAATAAGTGAGTACGGCATAGCCGCATGAGGGAGGATCTGGCAATAACCACGAATACCATCAAACTGCTAATGACTTGACATTATTTCACCATTGAGTCAAGGTCATTGTTTTTTTCCCTTCTTTTCCCTCTCGCGTATACCAACAGATGAGAATTTCTCAATATCTCTCGACCTGACGTCTCATGGGGCACTGACTCCTAACCTTGCTAGTATGTACAAAAAACTCACGCCAATGTTCTTTTTTCAGCCTCAACCCATTCACTATATAGAGTGTGTATTTTCTGTTACATGTGTGTGTTCTGTTATGTACTGTCTTTTTTCCTTCTCTTACCCTAACAGGTCACAGCACCGATGTTTAATTATAAGATACCTTTATATAGCGCAGTCACTATATGTCACCTTTTTCCTTCCTTAGGTGACCTATACCAGTGCATTGGGAAGCGCACGGAGAGTAACTGTGTTGTTTATTTTACAGGCCTATTTTCAGAAATACTGATAGAGCTAAATCAAACATATATTTATACCACAAAGATATTGTATAATTTTTTTAATTTACTTGTATACACACTTTTCACATATTGATAGCAACCAGTGAGTCTCAGAGGGATCTACTCCGTCCTGACGAAGGGGCTGCCATAAGCCTCGAAACATGTTGACTTTTCAAGGAGAATCAGCACATTAATTGCTTTGACTCTCCGACACACTGTTTTTATTAATACCAGTCTATGACCAATAAAGTTGTTTTGAATGCATAAGGCCAGGTATTTTTTAACATCACTTTGCCATTCACCCCTGACCCTACCTCACTCACTCAAATACACCTCACATAGCACTTACGAAATCAAAGTGCTCCAGCGTAGTCGCCAGTCGCAGCACGCCCCGTCCCGCAGCGGGGCGGAAAGACCCCGATGATGAAGCATGACACCAAGGGCCCTTTTGGTGTGTGAGGGGTATTTTAACAAATAGTGTGTATGTCTCACATCCCTGGACATACAAGAAACCTCCGAGAGGTGGATCTCTTTGTTTTCTATTTCAAATGTTGGACAAGTTCTGGTAGAAAAAAACTTCTGTATTCATTTCTACTACTGCAAGACCTACCTCTCCTATGGCATAACATTGGAGTTACCTTATTACATTTAATGAGGTGTTGCTTCCAAATGGCAACAGGTCATCGGTTCATGTTTAATCTCTTTGGTATTGTAATGAAAACTCCTTTCTTAAGGTAAAGTTGGATCTTAAATTAAAATTTTCAAAATGGCACTTTTAGTAAGTTAGAAGCAAAAGGAACAAATGATGGACGGAATGCTGGACAATGCAAACATTCACCCCCAGTCACAAAGATCTGGATTTAATACATTGTTCTTTTGCTCACCACGCCACCCCAGTTTGGACTCAGCCATATGCAAATCAGTCTTGACCCTTTACCTCATTGGAACAGTCCAGCCCGAACTGCCAAGCCAGGTCTTCCTGGGACCGGAAACAAGTATCCTTCGACCGGTTTTGGGGTATCACCCCTCATCAGCCTGGCTACCTTGAATCCAGTGGCACAGTGAGCACAGGACCCGTGTCTGGACATAGCCTTCCCACTTAGGGCAGCAAAAGCAAAAAGAACAAATGATGGACGGAATGCTGAATAATGCCAGTCACAAAGATCTAGGTTTAACCATCGTTATTTGCTCACCATGTCACCCGAGTTCCGACTGAACTGTTCCCATTACGAACAGGGTCAAATCTACATACATATGTATTTTGATGGCCTTGCCTAGGCAGGATGGAAGGGAGGTGCTAACACTTCACATGAATGAGCGGTGTCCTGTCCCCACACAAAGGACTGATTACCCCTCCCCCCACAGATAGCCTGGCAGACAGGACTTGGTTGAAAGGGATCCTGGTGTACTTCAGAGAGCTGCTTTGATGTCACCTATTCCTCCACATCAAAGGCACTTTTGGGTATACCTACTGGGTCTCTGGCCCCTTAAAATCAAACACTTCTGGATCTTGAACTGAGCCTCTGTCAGAAGAACTGCTGTGCTGCTCAAATCACTCCTCTTTGGACCATAAACTTGAAAGGCCTGCTTTTCTCTCATGTTGCCCTACTGCCTGCTGTCCCCTCACTCTGCTGAAGGAGAGCTGGACTCTGCCTTCCCTCCAAGTGATCTCCATGGGCTTGCTGGCTTACCTCCTGCTTTCTGAAGTCTCAAGAACGCAAAAGACTTCTTCCAATTTGGCTGGTGGTGCTGGACCTCAGAAGTGGGTTCTGCATCTGTTTTGCTACAAAATTGACACATCGCCACCATCGCAACAATTGGAACCAATGCAGTGCTCATCGACACTGACACGGGGCCAATATGGAGACAGCCCTGCATGGCTCGATGACAATGCAGGACCCAACAGCGAGGTTCGATAATGACACAGCGCCAAACCGAGGTACCAACTGCAAGGCTTGACATGAAACCAACACATTGTTTGTTGGCTCTCAGCTCTGGCACCCATCTTCTGAACCAATGCATCGCCTTCACTGTGTGGAGAAGATCGACGCATTTCATTGATTGCACCCAGGAAAGGTACTTTGTTCACCGGGGCTTGTGTGTGTCCTGTAGCCGACCTACGCTTCCACAAGGTTGGCTCGGAATTTGACTATGTCCCAGTCCAGCGCGCCTGAAGTAACCTTTATAGTACTACTTGCTTCTCAGCACTTTCTGCATGTATTCCTTTAAAAATCAATATCTCAACTTCCATACATTGTATTGTTGTAGGTTTGCTCTTGTTTTGTTTATAATATAATGATCTATTTTTATGAACCTGTGTGGAGTCTTTTTGTGTTGTGTTAATTGTGTTACTGTGTGTATGTTGCACAAATACTTTACACATTGCCTCTTTAGATAAGCCTGACATCTCTGTGACAAGCTACCAGAGGGTGAGCACAGGTTATTTTTTTGTGTGTATCTAGTTTACCCTGACTAGAATGGTGGTTCCTGCCTAGTCTGTGTGCATACCTCAGCCAACCTGCAATCACATTTCTAGCACCATGTGTCTGATATTCTTATCATCATCAAGAGTCATGAACTCTTGAAGGTCACCCTCAGTTGCTGTTCATTAGCTGCAGATCTTCTTTTTCTGTGACAGAAGATCCTTTTTTCACTTTCTTTCTGCACCTTTGTTGGATGGTCCTGCTTCTTCAAAGTCTCTTTTTTCGGAGCTCTTACCAAATTGCACTTGTTAAATTTTCTTTGACAGGATTTATGCTAACTAGCTTGATGCCTGATTAAATCTTCTACAGTTGTGGCTTTTTTGACGTAGAGAGTCACAGGGAGTGTGTTCATTTTTCACAATTCACAGACTGTGTTTAGAAAGTTCTTATATGACTGTGATTTTTCTTCAAGTTCTACTGCATTCAAGGGACACGTCAACCCTTCAGTAGTTCTTTACTGGCAAATAACACAGGCTTGGCGGTCCATGTCTTCATCTATAGAAGGTCAAACCTGAAACATACTTATTATAAAGTTAACGTTAGTTTTCTAGAAAACAACTGAAATCAAATATGAAGCAGAAACAACAGTGACACATGTTAATATATCCAATTGACCCCCTATTATGCACTGTTCATAAATAATACATAAATTACTTTTAAATAACACAAGAGTAGTTTGCGGTGATCGAGGTATTGTTATTTGTAATACAGCACTATCCAACAGCTGTACGATTTGTCGCCCAACACATTCACGAGGAATATAACTCATAACTTGTGATACATTGTCTTGATCAAGTGGACCCTACCAAAAATCTAAAGAGTTACTAATACAGATCACATGAAAAAATATGATGCTTTTGTCCGACCTGCCCCCATCCTAATAAATTATCGGTCTAACAGACTGTACTATCAGTCCGAGACAAAATATCCATCCTTATGAGTTCCGTTTGTATTTGAGTTTGAACCAAGGACCTGCACAGTGTAAATCTGCAGCATCACAGTTGTCCAAGTGTGAGCCTGTCCCAGGGTCGAGAAGAGGAGACTATTTACCACGGATACCAAGCCATCTCAGTCTCGGCCTTTCATATTTTTCTTCATCTTACATTTTTAATAGTATGTATTTTTACATAAGTGTTTCTGTCGTTTTTTTTCACGGAGCATATGATCCTTGTCTAGTGCATACCGAGAAAGAAGAGCTGAGTGAGTGTTTATATTAGAGCATGATTAAGAGCTCTGGAGCCTAAAGGTGGGTTATAACCATATTCAGGCTACATACTCATTCGCTCCTTGACCTCTTTGCGGAAAGCGCAGGCCAATTGATTGGATTGCCACTCATTCTAATTTACCATTTTTCTATGATAGTGCGTAAACGATATATACACAGCTTGAAACACTGACAGCTCCATAGCAAAGTAAAATGTTGTGGTCACAGGTGGGAGATCTGGTAGGTGCATGTGTTTGTGAATGGATGGTTGGGGCAGATACACGAAAATACAAGCAGAAGCTCAGAGTGAAAAGACAGTGAGGAAAAGGAAAGAGTGGAGATGTGAGATACGCACATGTAGAATTTCAGAAAGATGTGTTGAGAAAAAGACTGTAAGTGCCTAGCAGAGTGAGAAAGGAAGAATGGGAGCGATAACCCTTCCACAGACTTCAGAAATATTTCATTTACAGTCTAATATTTTAAGTATTGAAACATTTTTAATTCTAATTATTCACAACAGACATCATTTATATTACTTATTCAGCTGATACTGTTAACAAGCATGAGCATGCCAATAGGTCTTGCTCCTTTTAGGGGGATATTCATTTTGTGATAGATGTCTGGATACAATGACAGAAAACTACCAGAGAGTTACCCAAATACCGGTCCTCGCTTTGATTTATGCACAGGAAAGTGTTCCTTGAAGTGTCACACATTTGGCAGCAGAATGTTACTCATGCACACATTAAAACCATACAAATGTCACATATAGACATTCTGAAAACCTGGCAGCTGTGGTACTTCTATCTGTAAATGTCAATAAGGCATGTGCTAACAGGGTCAAAAAGAGCAGCATTAGTAAGACTTAGTAAAATAAAAGCAGGAAGCTACAAATATACTAACCAATGACTGTTCTCACCAGCCCCCAAAAAATATACTGTTATAGCGTAGGGTCCATAAGCCAAATAACAACGGGGCATATTTACAATGAAATGGCGTAGCAGGGGACCGCAACCAATTTTGCTGCCCCAAGCCGTATAATTTCAAAAAGCAGGGATGCGCCATATTCACAGGAATAAGTTGCTCCCCTGTGCTCTCCCCTGTGTTGGAGCTAAAACAGCAGTCATGCCACCACAGCATCACTTTTTTTGATGCTTTGGTGACTCTGTGTGCTTGTCGATATTTCAAGCCAACGCAAAGCCTCTTTACTTGGCTTTACATGGCCTTGTAAATGTGGACCTCTTTCACGCAGTACTCTGAATTAAATGTGTGTTTCATGGGGGTTGGTGTGGGTGGTCCCTTGCAACACCCATGGCTTTTTGACACCACCCCAGCTTTACAAGGATTGGTATATTTGAGGCAGCGACCAAAACTAACGCTTGTCCAGAGGAGGTCGCAAAGTGGTGCAACAAGAGAAATACTTTTATTTATCCTTGTTTTTTGCTCTTTCTACATGTGCTTCATTCTGCAGCACACATAGAAGGAGCAAAATACCATCCATTATTTTCTTTGTGCAAAAAGGTGTCCCTTCCTGCACAAAAAGTATCATCCCTGCAACGCAAACCACCCTTGCACCATGGTGCACATTCTTAGGAATGGTGATAGGAGTACCCATACCGTCAAGAATTAAATTGGGCCCCTAATTTTCTTATCAGCTTCATTCCTTGGTCTAAATTTCCCCAGGTGACTTTGATGTTGCCTGCGAGATGACTGCCAAACAGGTGAATTCTTTGAATTCAGTACAAAAGAGCTCAGTTTAAAGGAAGAAGGATACTTTTTCGCCTTAAAAATTATATGATTATTTTCTTACAGCTCAGCTGAAAAAGGTGAGTACCCTCAAATGGGATTCTAAACGGTGTTGACCTCTGAGCCAAATCCATTTTTTAGTCCTTGAAAACCAGATTACTGCTTACAGCAGTATGTACAATAGATGCTCCAGCAGATAAGGACCACATCAAAGGAGATATCAGAAACTCACTTCATCTGCCTCTCTATGCCCTCCAACAGAGAAGAACATTCTGTACCATCCTCAACAGCCTTAAACAGCTAGTTGAAGTCAGAAATCAAAGACTGTGACATGTACCTCCCTTAAATGCCAGCTCTCAGCGCACAATGGGCCCCTGAATAGGCTTTCTTCAAGGCAGAATCAATTCTTTTATCAGATTGATCTTTAATCAGATTATCTTTTGAAAGAGAAGTTCTCGCCACAAGACTTGCCACAAACAAGTCAATGCGAAGGCTGTCAGGAAGTGATCCCCGCTTATCAACCAAGGGATATTACTTTGCCATGTAACGGGCATTATTAATTTATTAGGGTCTGTCCACTCCCTCCTTAACGCATCCATAATGTATGCGTGCCCTGAAAATCCACCTGGGATGCATTATGGAATCGCCTGAGTAAACTACTAGAAGAAAGCGGCTCTGGAACTTTCTTCTGCTGAAAACTCATATTTTGTTATGCATACAGTTCAGGATTGCAATCTTTCTTAATATATTTACCCCTCTGGCCCTCAATTACTTGATTCTCCTCTTTTTCAGAGTGTGAGGAAACATTAGAAGACTTGGGGACATATTATCAAGAACGGCAATAAAAATGATCGCCGGTTTAGTGGCAGAAAACTGCAGCGAAAGCGGCGATAATGGGCTTGATAATATGCCCATGAGAATTTCAATAGAAGTCCATGTTCTAGTGTGAACATGGGCTTCTATGTTCACACCAGAACATAAAAGTTAGTAAACAAAATAACACCAATATGACGAAAATCCAATAAGGGTAAGTGGAGATATTAATTTTTAAAGTTTTAAGTATAAATAGCACCAACATATGGCAATGATAGTCTATAGAAGCACTAGACTGGGGCCCTAGGTGTGATATGTGGCTGATTGTGATAGAGTACTGGTCTGATACAGCAAGTAGCTTGGTGCCAGTGAAGTCTTGAAGTCAAAATGTTTCAAAAGAGGTTCTGATCCCTACTTCCAAAAGGGACTTTGTGACTTTTTTGAGGAGAAATATTTGCAGTTCCTCCAAGTTCCAAGGCAAAATGGGACTTTGTCACTTTGTGGTAAATAAATAATTAATTACCGGTACTATTTATCTATGCATTAACTGAAAAGGATAGCTCAATAAATAAGAGGCAGAGTCCGTGGTATCCGAGTCGAATGGGCTTTAATCAGATGGCTCGAGCCAATGGACCATCGGGTTCCATCACCCGCAAAGGTTCAGGAAGGGACGGACACAAGGAAAGGGAAATGACAGCTGCCATGTCTCATTAACATCATACAGTATATATAGTAAAACAGTACAATTGCATTGCATACAGTAGGCGTAACAAGTGACAAACGGAAGATAAGAGCATATGGGCGTAAAAAGAAGGCGTGCACAGGGCGTGCACGAAGACATGTGATGTAAACGTCACAGAAGTGTCATAAATGGGTGGATACATGGAGGGGGCTACCTGGGCAGCTGGAACCTTTAACCTACTGGTGCGCGCAAAAGGGCCATGACGTGTAACTGGGGAGAGCTGGGGGCTCTGACTTCTGGCACTAGAAGAGGAGACTAAAGTCTGGGATGTCAGGACGACATGTACCTATAGCATATCTGGTATCTCGTGTTTGGAGTACATGTTGATAGAATCTAAAAGTCATCAGGGCAAAGGCTACTTGTCACTAAGGCTGGTGCATGCATATATTCTACATGTATTGCGTGTGCTATGAATCTTCTATGGATACTAATTCAGTAATTCTCTTGCATAGAGACAGAAAGACTAGACTATAGATGAAGATGTTTATGCGGTTCGTTAGCTTAGGAATGTGAAGCCGGGGAGCTGAACTGATAACTAGAGACATAACATATTCTTGGCAGACAGGCAGGCAGGCCAGGCAGGGCACCGCGCTGCTTGGCAGAAAGTAAGTGAAGGGTCAGGGATGCGGGAGGGGCTGCATCGCTCCTCGGAGTGGTTTCAGGAGACTTGAGCTTGAATCTGGTGTCCGGGCCCCGTGAGGCCTAGAAACGGGGACAACTCGATGAATTAACGTGCACAATGTAAAGACGTTGGCAACATAGGCCTAATACTCGTTGCTTTCACGAGGACTGGATAACTGGCATACTAACGTTGGACACAACTATAATTGCGTCTTTATTCGGTCAAGGGGGAACATATGCATATTAATCATGCACATATAACATACGATGGGGAACACGTAGGGACACATGACAAGGCAAAATTCAATTTTCCTCAACTTTCTGAGAAGAACAATCCTCCTCTGAAATTGTAGCCACAGCTGTGGAATCAACGACCTAATAACGGAAACAGTTTGGTCCTGCTGGTACTATGGAACTTGGAAGATTTCTTGTTAAGGCACAACACAGAATAGTACCTTGTTGTTTTTTCGGAGGTACGTGGAACTTTGAGTGGGACAAAGCTGAAATTCCATCTGATGCTGTGGAATTCCTGGTTTGGTTCTCCCAGCAGTTCCCGCTGATTCTCTTGAGGAAAGGTTTTCAAAGCATTCCACACTTTATTCTCATCCTCAAAACCACAGGAGTACACTGCTAAGGCCCCCAGGACCTCAAGGGAAGTCACTTAAAGACTCTCAGGGTGCCAGGCATAGGCCAACAGCAAAGTCCAGCCCAGGTCCTGTGGTGGGGCTGAGCCTTGCATTTATACATTGTTAAGTTAGTACGAGCTTATTAGAAGTTTAAACGCCATTTTACCTTTTGCTTTCTATTGCACACAGCACACACATTAGATATTGTTTTGAGTTAGACTGGGAGTTTTGAGTCACATAAGAATAACTTGTTTTTCTACATTGCTAGACTTGCTTTGTAAGCTTAGTCTGAACAGTGAGTGCCGAGGCCTTCAAGGTTATATCAACACTGTTGCTGTTGTTCGAACTGATCAGCGCACGTTCTAGACATAACATATATGCAGATGTGGACAGCTCAGATGCTGGTGCCTTTAATAATACACTGTGTAGGCATGATTGAACACACTAGGAGACAATTTGTATGCTGAGAGCTTGTGCAGAACTCGATGTGAATTACTCCTGCTAATCTCTGAGGTATGGGGTCGCTTATACAAGCCTAGGAGACCTTGTTTAGTTATAAAATAACCTACTAACAAGGGAGAGTGAAATATAGGTATATATTTAACCTGTTTCCATTTAGCATTTTAACATGCTTTCTCCCTTTGTATGTTATGGAATAGTAACTATGCTGACAATCTTATCTCTTATCATATGTCTGCTTGTATTAGCTAAGATGCTGCACCTAAGATCACGGCGTTAAAATAAACATTTTAAACTTGCTCGTGTCTCCCTTTACTCCCTGTTCTTGACTGGTATGAGAGTATAACGAAAGAGTGCTCATATTTCCCACCTTACCTGAGGTATCCTAAGTCACATGTTCTGGGTTGTCTAATCATTGGTGACTTTGCTATAGGACGAAGAGCTAATGAGACACTAAAGCTAGTCTGGTAGGGGATTTTGGGTACTAAGGTGAGTTTTTGGTACACCCTAATTCACTGAGATCCTGAGTCACTGTGCACAGTTCTGAGACTGAGATGAATCCCTGCAACAGTCCAGTTGCCACAGGTTGGCTGGGCAAATCACTACAAAGGCCTTTTGCAGCTTGTGTATCCCTGTAGCCACTCAGGATGTGAGCCAAAAGTAGTCGATTTCTGTGTCCTGGTTGCAAGAGGGCACAGGTCCAGTCCTTTTCTGATCTTCCACATGTCCAGAAAGTGTTCTGAGGATGATGTCTTGGTGTGCCACATTATGCTTGCACCAGCTAGTGGGTGGGCAAGACTCCTGGCTCTTCCCTAATTACTGGGGTAAATGTTTCAAGGTCAAACCCTACTCAAGTATATAGTAGTCCCTGTTTGCACCATCCACCAGACTTGCTAGACCTGCCAGCCAATGGTGTGCGCTTCCTCCAAACTTTTTGCCTTTTCCCCTCCTGTTAGCTGAAATCCATTTTTATTATCCTTAGAACTTGGCGCAAGCATCCTAGGACCGGTTTCTGGCTATCAGCCGTCATCAGCCAGGATAGCTTGAATCCAGTGGCGTAGTGAACACGGGACCCACGTCTGGGCATACCCTTCCCACATAGGGCGAACAGCAAAACACACAAGATGATGGATGGAATGTTGCACATTGACAATACATTCACCCCTAGTCACAGATCTGGGTTTAATCCATCATTATTTTGCTCACCACGCCACGCCAGTTCAGATATGGCCATATGCTAATCAGTCTTGACCCTGTGCCTCATGGGAACAGTCCAGCCCGAACTGCCAAGCCATGTCTTCCTTAACCGGAATCAAGCATCCTAGGACCGGTTTCTGGCAATCAGACGTCATTAGCCAGGATAGCTTGACTCCAGTGTCGTAGAGAGCACAGGAACCACGTCTGGGCATACCCTTCCCACATAGGGCAAACAGCAAAACACATGAGTTTTGCCAATTCATCTTGTGTGTTTTGCTGTTCACCCTATGTGGGAAGGGTATGCCCAGACGTGGGTCCCGTGCTCACTACGCCACTGGAGTCAAGCTATCCTGGATGATGACAGCTGACAGCCAGAAACCGGTCCTAGGATGCTTGATTCCGGACCAGGGAAGACATGGCTTGGCAGTTCGGGCTGGACTGTCCCCATGAGGCACAGGGTCAAGACTGATTTACATATGGCCATGTCTGAACTGAGGTGGCATGGTGAGCAAAATAACAATGGATTAAACCCAGATCTGTGACGGGGGTGAATGTTTTGCCAATGTGCAAAATTCTGTCCATGATCTGTGTGTTTTGACGATAGGCCATCCTGCCAGGATTGAGGGGCAGAGCCGTTACCCACCCCACTTACATTTCAAAGCAGCTGCATCAGCACACAAAACTTGACACCTGTCTTTTGACATGTCCGCGTGCCAGCTCCTGCTGCAACAGTTCTCCTGTCCAGCTGCCCTATAGTCCACTACCTGCTGCTGCCTGTCTACCTGCTACCCCCTGTTCGTCCCTCCTTTTTTTGCTCTGTTTTACCTTTTCCTGCTTGTCTTTCTGCCCTCTATCTTGCCTTTTTCTGTTTGTTCTTCTGCCCTCCATTTTCCCTTTTCTGCTCATTATTTTGCCAGTTGTAGTGCCCTCTTCTGCTCTGATTTGCCTTTTCTGCTCGTTTTTCTGCCCTCTGTTTTGCATTTCCCACTTGTTTTACTTCCCTGTTTTGCCTTTTCCTGCTCGTTTCTACCATCTTCCAACCATTTCCTCTAGACCTGACTTTTCAACGGAAGCCTCGCACCTCAGCACCCAGATACCCCAAGGGGTGACCGTGCCATGCTCCACAAATTCTGAATGATTGATTGTCACTCTAGACCTCTTGGAACCTGGGCAGGGGAAGGGGTAAATTCTAGAACCAGTTGATAGAAAGACTTAGACATTTCTCTCACTTAAAAGGCTGACACCAAGTATTAGACCATCAGACTAACTATTAAGTTCACTCCTAGATCTACGGGGGACACTGAGAAGGACTGCCTTGTATTTCAGAAGACTGCATTGTTTCTTTGTGTCTGCTCTGTAGCTCATTGATCTGCCCTACTGCAACCAGATGACTGCCTTCATGCCTGAAGCATGCACTGTACCCTCTGAATACTACATTGCTCCTTGAGGCCTGCCTTGCTGCATGAACCCATTACTACAAGAGTGACTTCTAGGGATAGCTGACTGACTTCCTCTTCTGTGCTACAGGGACACAAAAAGCTCCAACAATCTGAACCCTGCATCTGGGCCCTACCTAAAGTGAGTCCTTCCCTCCAGGTGATGCCCACCCAGTTCTGGGCCCTTAAAAGTGGTGCTAAAGGTACCCAAAAGCACAAAAACAAAACTTGTGTGTTATAACATGTTCCACTAAAGAGAAGTCTGAGAACTGACAAGAGAACAGGACCTATCTGCTCACCGATTCACCTGAGTTGCATCGCCAGTTGGCCTGACTTTGTGGAACTTCTGTGCAGCAACACATCCTATTCAGCAGACCCTCTCAGTGCAGGAGGCTTGGTGTACAATGACGAGATGGGATTATTCTATGAGAAGAATCTCAAACTACTGGAATTCTGGAAATAGGCCAACACGCAGGTAAAGAATTGGGGCATTTTTTGCCCAGATTGCTGGTGATCCCCAGTCATCAGGTGAGGTGGTGAGCATTGGAATTAAGGTTGGCAATGGGTGAATGGTACTGTGGGACTTAAAGACAATTTATTGTCTTTTACAAGTGCTTGTATTCTACTAGATAAACTCAATGGGAGGCTAACATGCTCAAATATCTTAACCAGTGGTTCTTAATCTTTTTACTTTCGTATACCCCATTAAATTATTACTGGAACACGAGGACCCCCACTAGTCATTACTGGAAGCCAGAGACCCTGGTCTAAGCAGTTCTGATAATTTGATCATGCAAAACAATGCATATACATTTTTTTTTAAAAAGCATTCAACAAACAAATACACAAATGATGAAATATTTAATTCAAATAAAATGTTTACCTTAATGAGAAGAGGTTGGAGATTTTCTAAACTCATTATCCATATTATATTCGGTTTGATGTACTTGCAAGGCTCCTACGAATCAAACTGAGCATACTAACTTCTTTTTTGGCCTAGAAACTTTAAATTCCTTCCAATTTACAGAATATTTTCAAATTTTCCATTTGTCCTCTTTGTTTGTGTAAACTTTATTAACATGTTCATAGTATTTAAGTTTCAAAGCAGTTGCAGGCCCAGTAAGTATGCTTTGCGGACCCCTAGGACTCCTGGACCACAGATCTAGAAAAATAAACTGTGGCCTAGCTCAATGATACAGATAGGTGAATGCATTCTCAAGCCCTCTCAGTGAAAGAGACAAAGAAGATATTTAAATAGATAACTGGGAGTAGTGATGGCTTGTCAGTAGAATTTTATAAGGAACATAGATATTTTATAGCTCTCCACCTGCTTATTTTGTTTGAGAAGCGAGACAGAAGAATATATCCCTCGACCCCCTTGCTTGTGGGAGTCAATCCTTGCTACTTGATTGAAATCTGGCAAATCCAAGTTCAGGTGTGAGTTTTACATACCTCTTGATAATAATATACTCTAAAAAATTTTGCCAATAGGTTACTCCAATTTATGTTGCGGGATACTTCCTGATAAGTCAGGATTTGCTCCTGAGTTTTCACTAGCTTACTACCTCCAGACAATGTTTGCCTTATTATAGAGCCTGTGACCTAAGTTGGAACTATAGCTGTCTTCTTAGATGAGAAGACATCCAATGTACTTGACTTTTTCACAACTCAGGTTAGAATAGGTCTGGTAGAGGGTTTGGTGGGTAGGATATACCAGATTTAACACACTAGGACACATGGTGTGATCTATAAACCATCTATAATATACAGGGGTGCGAGGCAGAGTTGCCATCTAACTTCTCTGTTTTTCACATTGGTGATTGAGTTATTTTCAAGCTTTTGGATAGGAAATGGACTTCATTGGTACATATAAAAAAGGATGTTTACACACTACACACTACTACTATATTACACCTTATCAATGCCTTTGCAATCCAAATTAACATTTGTCTATGGTTACTGCTCTGAGTGTATGGCGACTCTAAAAATGTCTGTGTACTCAAAACTCTTCTATTTTCAAATTTCCCAATATCTTTGACCCATGAGTTTTAAAAACAAATAAATCAGTAACGCTGAAACTCATCAAGACTAACAAGCAGG
The DNA here is from genome assembly GCF_964261635.1 of Lissotriton helveticus. Classification (NCBI taxonomy): domain Eukaryota; kingdom Metazoa; phylum Chordata; class Amphibia; order Caudata; family Salamandridae; genus Lissotriton; species Lissotriton helveticus. Next base: position 261,639,207 of record NC_136067.1, read on the forward strand.
TCTATGACGGGGGGATTCATGGTCCAGATTTTGAACTGTATTTGAATGTTTTACAAGCTATATTCACCTACGAATCGCTGCCACTGCGTAAAGAAAATTGACACATCACCTCGACTGTGGGCTCGACATTGAGGCATCACTCTGCTGCACCCCGCATCTTGCTGTTGCTACCTAGGATCAAGGCACTCTGTTTCCCAGGCCTGCGTGGCTCTTGTCCCGGCCAACGCTCCATTGCGGTCAGCTTAAACTGTTGACTTTGTCCCGGTCCAGCACGAGCAGATAACCCCTATAGGCACCTATTGGTTCTAAGAACTAGAACTCTTATTATTGTTTAGAAATACATACCGCAACTTCTGTGTATTGGAATTTTGGCGTTTTGTCCTTGTTTTATTTGTAAAACTATTGTCTGTTTTCCTAAACCTGTGTGGAGTCTTTTTGTGGTGTTTTCATTGTGTTACTGTGTGTGTTGCACAAATACTTTACACATTGCATCCTAAGTTTAGCCTGACTGCTTTGTGCCAAGCTACCAGAAGGTGAGCACAAGGTAAGTTTTACTATGTATTTTAATTACCCTGAATAGGATTGTGGTTCCAACTTAGGCAGGGTGCATACATCAGCCAACCAGAAACCCAATTGCTAGCAGGCATGGCAACCACGTTAATACAGCGTGTGCACAGAGATCTATGGCTGTAATGGAAATACAAAATCTCAAACCTGTTCTGTAACTTGAAGCTGGAGGTGTGCATTGAGTGTGCTGTCATTACTGGTGTAGGATTCCTGTTTATGTCCTCAGTTAAAAACCAAAGGTGATGATGGACAATACAAACACTCACCCCCAGTCAACTGATCTGGGTTTAATCCATCACCGTTCTTTAGCTCACTCCGCCACCCCAGTTCAGACATGGCCATATGCAAATCAGTCTTACCCTGTGCCTCACGGGAACAGTCCAGCCCGAACTGTCAAGCCATGTCTTCCCTGGACCGGAATCAAGCTTCCCAGAACCGGTTTCTGGCATTACAGCCGTCTTCAGCCGGGCTTGCTTGACTCCAGTGGCAAAGTGAGCAAGGGACTCACGTCTGAGCATACTCTGCCAACTTAGGGCGAACAAAGAAAAACCAAAGGTGATGATGGACGGAGTGTTGACAATACAAACACTCACCCCCAGTCAACTGATCTGGGTTTAATCCATCACCATTCTTTAGCTCACTCCGCCACCCCAGTTCAGACATGGCCATATGCAAATCAGTCTTACCCTGTGCCTCATGGGAACAGTCCAGCCCGAACTGCCAAGCCATGTCTTCCCTGGACCGGAATTAAGCTTCCCAGGACCGGTGTCTGGCATTACAGCCGTCTTCAGCCGGGCTTGCTTGACTCCAGTGGCAAAGTGAGCAAGGGACTCACGTCTGAGCATACTCTGCCAACTTAGGGCGAACAAAGAAAAACCAAAGGTGATGATGGACGGAGTGCTGACAATACAAACACTCACCCCCAGTCAACTGATCTGGGTTTCATCCATCACCGTTCTTTAGCTCACTCCGCCACCCCAGTTCAAACATATGCAAATCAGTCTTACCCTGTGCCTCATGGGAACAGTTCTGCCCGAACTGCCAAGCCATGTCTTCCCTGGACCGGAATCAAGCTTCCCAGGACCGGTTTCTGGCATTACAGCCGTCTTCAGCCAGGCTTGCTTGACTCCAGTGGCAAAGTGAGCAAGGGACTAACGTCTGAGCATACCCTGCCAACTTAGGGCGAACAAAGAAAAACCAAAGGTGATGATGGACGGAGCGTTGACAATACAAACACTCACCGTCCATCACCACCTTTGGTTTTGCTATGTACTCAGTTAGCCACACAATCAATGAATCAATGCAACCCTGGTCTCAGGCCTATGCTCTCCCACAGATCCGCACCACCTTCGTTGCCGCTGACCCCTTCTGCCCCCTACAGGGAGGTGTTCGAGGCCTCTGTGTGTTCTGCCTGTGCCTGTAATTGCTGGTACTGTCTGTGCTGTTTCCAATTTAGCTGAACCCATAATTGCTGTACCATCTGTGTCTTCTTATTTAAGTTGCTGTACTGTCTGTGGTTTTTCCGCTCTTTTAATTTGTTTTTCAGTCTCTTGCCTCATTCTATCCCCGCTCCCTTCCTGCCACAAGAAAACCCTCCACCTCACCACCAGCGAGACCTTCCCCACCGCCGAACACCTGCACTTGCAGATCAAGACCAGCCCCGGCTCCATACTCCGTGGAACCCTCGTCTACAGACCCCCAGCCTCCGGGCCCCCTTCGCTGCCGACATCACCGACCTCATCCCACCCCGCACCATCGCCTCAATGAACTACATACTCATCGGAGACATGAACTTGTATCTCGACAATCTCACTGACCCCAACTCCACCACCATTCGGGACAATCTCGCCAACATCGGACTCAGGGAACTCGTCACCACACCAACCCAGAGGGCAGGACACACCCTCGATCCCATCTTCGCCGCAGGAAACACCGTACACTTCAGCCACACCATGCAATCTCCTTGGACTTACCACCACTACGTCCACTTCACCATCGACAAGCCCAAGACACCCAAACCTGCCCCACGCCCACCACGACAGAACTGGAGCAAGATCACGGATGAGCAACTGAACTCCACTCTCACCCGCACCAGAGTGAACCACACCATGGCAGCAGACACCAACGCCGCAGCCAGGGAACTCCACACATGGGTCTCCACTTGTGCAGACGAGCTCACCCCGCTATGTAACCCCAACAAACAACGACCCTGGAAAGCTGCCTGGTTCACCTCCGATCTCCAAGAGGCCAGACGCACCTGCAAACACCTTGAGAAGAACTGGAGAATCACCAAGACACCCGAAAACAACACCAGCTGCAAGAACGCCATGACGGACTACCACAACTGGATCAGAACCACCAAGAGGACCTTCATCCACAACAAGATCCTCACCAACTCCAGCAACTTCAAAGAGCTCTTCAGTGTCATCCAAGAATTCACCAACCCACGCAGAGAATCCACAGACATCACGCCATCCCAAGACCTCTGCAATAAGCTCGGAACTTACTTTTACCTCAAAATCAAAAACCTCTACGACAACTACAGTGCCATCATCCACACGCTACAGCCGACCCACCCCATAGACACAGCAGCCAGCCCACCATCTTCACCTGGGTGCCAATCACGGCCGAAGACAACGCCTCAACCATGAAAGGCATCCATTTAGTTGCCCCCACCGACCCATGCCCGCCACACATCTACCACTGAGCCGCTGCCACCATCGCACTTGAACTACAAAACACCATCAACACCACCTTCGAAACAGGCGCCTTTCCAGACGAGTGGAAACATGTAGAAGTCAGGCCCCGCTCAAAAAAACCCACAGCTGACCTCACTGACCTTAAGAACTACCGGCCAACGTCGCTCCTCCCCTTTGCGGCAAAAGTTGCAGAGAAAACTGTCAACAGGGAGCTGACACGTTTCATCAAGTACAACGCCATACTCGACCTGTCACAATCAGGTTTCCTATGCAACCGCAGCACCAAAACCACCCTACTCACCGCCACAGACAACATACACAACATCCTTGACCAGGGCCACTTACCACAGGCCTCATCCTCCTTGACCTCTCTGCAGCCTTTTACAGCGTCTCCCACTACACCCTCCTCACCAGACTTCATGACGCCGGCATACAAGGAACAGACCTCGACTGGATCCAGTCCTTCCTCATAGAAGAAGCCGGAAAATGAGACTGCCACCCTTCCTCTCTGACGCCACGGAAATCAACTGCGGAGGGGTCCTTTACTAAGCCTGACACTCTACATGGCCCCCCTCGCTGCCAACTTCCAACAACACGGCCTTAACATTGTATCCTATGCAGATGACACCCAGCTCATCCTCCCCTCACCAAAGACCCCACCAGGGCCAGACTACATTTCCAGAAAGGAATGCAGGACGTAGCAGCCTGGATGACCAGCAGCTGCCTAAAACTCAATGCTGAGAAGACAGAAGTCCTTGTGCTTAGTACCACCCCTTCAGCATGGGACAACCCCTGGCGGCCGACTGCCCTTTGAAGTCCACCCACCCCCTCGGACCACGCCAGAAACCTCAGAATCATACTTAACTCTACTCTCTCCATGAACTGACAGGTCAACGCCGTGGCCTCCAGCTGCTTCAAGACCCTCAGCATCCTCTGCAAGACATTCGAATAGATCCCCCCAAGTCAAGGAAGACAGTCACCCACGCACTCATTACAAGCAGACTGGACTATGGAAACGCACTCTATGCTGGCATCAACAAGTCCCTACTACGAAAACTCCATACGATACAGAACACCACAGCCAGACTCGCCCTCGGCATCACCTGGCATGAACACATCAACCACCACCTTTGAAGCCTTCACTTGCCCCCCGTGGAGAAAATAGTTACCTTCAAGATCATCACCCACACCTACAAATGCCTACACAACACCGGACCCAAATACCTCAACGGCAGAGTCAACTTCCACGTGTCCAAGAGAAACCTCCGATCGTCGAATCTCGCGCTGGCCGAATCCCCGCACATTCACAGAGCCAGGGCAGGCGGAAGTTCCTTCACTCACATCACAGCCAAATCCTGGAATGAGCTCCCTGAAAACATCAGACATGACTCCTCCCTGAACACCCTCAGGAACACCCTCAAGACCTGGCTTTTAGACTAACAGATCTGCGGACCTCCCCTAGCACCTTGAGTCCCTCACGGGTGAGTAGCGTGCTTACAATTCACTGATTGATTGATTGAATGGTGTCAGTGTAATATATTTTGTGAATCATTTGTTGTGACCAGAGTTTGTTTTCTGTGTCCAATGAGAGAGCAGTGTACTGCATCTCTCATGTCAAGTTCTGCTTCAGTTAGAGACCTAGCCCCTGTGCTGACATTGTGTGTGCATGCCAAGTGCATGTATGTGCATGGCACAAGACGGAAGGTGGATACATCTTCCCCAGAAAACGGAAGTGTATTGCCTTGTTCACGTTTTCAAGCACATGTCAAAGTCTATTATATTGCTACTAATGACATACCTCAAAGGAACAGCTTTCATCAAGTGGTGCTTAGATATGCTTGAGCTACCAGCCGGAGAGGGGTGATAACTATTGTACAAAAAGACCATTATATAAAAGTCCGATTGGGATGTTGCTGGAGGAAACACTAGTGCAAGGCAGTATAATCTGGAATTGGTTTGTGCATTATTTTGCAACACTGATTACTTGTACATCTGCACAGCTTTAAGCTATGACTAACGTAGTATGCAGATGCTTTGGTTGTAGTTTCTAGAATTATAGTCTTGCCAGCTCTTCTATTGAACAGTAATTACAAATAACTGAACTTGTTATTTACCACCACCCTTGCAATTTGTGCAGGGAAATTTTGCTTCATAAATCAGACAAAATGTAATCAATTTTTGAAATTCGCAGCCTTTTCTTTTGTGGTTGTTATGACACAACGACCTGGTGTATACATAATGGATAATATGACCTTTTCATGAGAAGGATATGATTAATCAATTCATGAGAATAAACACGTTTGCCAACAAAGGTATAATTGCTGATAACTAATGTATAACAAGTTAACTACATCATGTTTTAGCATCTCCACCACTTCTGAAATTATGAGCATTTTAACCAGTCATGACTGTTCACTCTTAAATTCTGACTATGGAATAGGAAACTGCAGGATTTTACATAGTTTTACCAACACTGTGGTGCACGCTGCTAGCACATATTTATGATAGAAGGTAAAATTCTAATTTTTTTAAGAACCTTTATGCTTGTTCCAACATTGCCCCCCACCCCGCCTCCCTACCCCCTCAAACTAGCGCAATTGATTGACATTCCTGCTTCCTAAATATTAGCTCTGGCCGGACTGCACATCTGTCTGCAACCATATTGTTGCCACTTCTTCAACATATGCATGCAGTGTGCTTTTACTCTGCCACAGTGGAGTACAACTCTCTCACTATACATCATTAGCTTTTGGTGTATCATTCGGGGATTATTTTACATCTGAAAAGTACACTTGATAATCATACGTTCAATTGTTAACCTCATACATTCATTGTGTAGAGAAAGCAATCCTTTTATTTTTTTTCTTCATTCTTACAGGTTTTTCATATTTACCAGTGTACAAGCCACTTGTGTGTCTATTTCTATTGTTCACCAACGACTTTTCAGAAAGCGATGGGTCCACTTCTTCTAAATTAATCACTAAAATAAATTCCTGTAAATGAATCACTCCCATCTGAGTTGTTGTGTCTTGTGAACGTGTGGACAACTTGTTTTTTAAAACTGTACTTTGCAGAACATAGATTATTTCGGTTAAAGAGAGCTTGTAAGCCTCCCAGATGTTCTGCTACAGAGGGTGTCTCGTTAACCCACGATGCTGGTGGATACAGCAGCCACTCTAACCATAGACTTCACAAAATCATGCTACTTCTCAACATTAACTCTTTCCGCACAGTACTGCCAAACACATCGCACTCCGAAGCATCATTCAAACCCCTTGTTCTTTATTTTGATCAGTGTGAAGCCGCTCTATGTCAGCTTTCGGTGTATTAAATGTCATGATTAAAACCGTCATGAATTTACAACCATATGGTGCAGCCCTGCGTTTCCCTCTGCCCTGGCGCTACACTTTTCTCCTGGCGCTACACTTAGAAGTGTAGCGCCAACGCAGGCACCCTTGCACCATAGCGCAAAAGTGTTTGCCTGCAGGGAAAAGATTGCTAATGTACAGGAAGGTCCCCCTTCCTGCACATTAACAATCTTGAAATGCCGTTTTGTCACTTCTATCTGTCCTGCTTAATGTAATTTTTTTTAAAGGATTGTGTATGTGCAGGAAGGGTCACCTTTATGAACATAAACAATCCAAGGCGTTTTACTTTTTCCATGTGTGATACACAAGGCAGCACACATGGAAAAAGCAAAAACAAGCAGAAATAAAGCATTTTTCCTCGTTTTCACTTCCAAGTCAATTTGTTTTGGTGTTTCACTGTGTCTTCTCCATTGTTCTTTCGCTTTGTCTTTTTCCTCCTAACTGCCCATGTAGATCTATTTCCTGTGGTTTTTCCCCCTCTCTGAATTTTCTCATTGTTTCTCTTTCAGTCATTTAGCAATTGTTCTTCCTTATCTATGTAGTTAACCTAAAAAGGTGTTTTGTTGAAGCCAACAGTTTGGGCTTTAATAAGAGAACACCTGCAAAGAAAGGCATTCACCAATACAGTTTCAAAGCGTTAGCACGTTGAAGGTAAACCTATTGGCTTTTTTAATGCCTTTTTTTCAAAGCCCCGGCTTGGGCAATAGAGTAAATGTGTTTCTACCAGGCATGTATGGCACATGCAATTGCTTCTGGATACCATGCACGACAGAAGCCTCTTCAAACTTTGGTTACCAATGCTCTTTGATGACAAATCTTCTTACATGTGGTCTGTGGTCTCCTTCACACATCCCTGACCTCCCTAGAAAGTATAAAAATGCTACAGAACATCTCATTAAAGGCTCAAAGTGCCTAACCAATATAACTACAGCACTCAAGGAACTACATTGGGTGCTCCTCCAAGTCTGCATCACCTCAAATACCATCTGTATTACATTAGAAAGCCACCAGAAATGGTCCCAGTGAATTCCTAGAAATTTACCACCTTAGGTCAATATAGGTAGGCTGCGTACAAAAACACAACAGGCGTTCCATCTCCATCCATCTGTAGCACCAGGACATAGAACAACTTCCACACAACCATAACAACTGTCAGAAGAGTATGCAGTTCGGAAAGGAGTTTAGGACTCGCCTCTTCATAAAAGAGTACATCTCTTCAAGAAAGAAGTTGCCTCCAACGCATTCTTTGCTTCACTGTATAAATACCCTCTAATATGTCTCAGGGCTCCTGGCATTGAACGATGCCACTGTGTGGAATGTGTATGCTTAGTGTGTGCATGCTAATTCCAAAAAAGCCACAGTGTGCGGTTATTAAGTAGTGTTGCATATAAAGGATTGATTGTGGGTATAATATGCACACTTGTGAGCGTAGAGTCCTTGCATTTTGCAAGGAGGAGACAGGCCAACTGGTCCCATCTTTCCAACCCTCAGGGATGTACAGTCATCCTTCACATAGTCACTTCTCGCTGTAGTTTATTCCAGCTCTGTTGCTCTCTTTACAGCTTAATAAAAGAGATAATTCCACAATCTTGTTATAGTTGGAAACTCTCTACTTTTCAGGTTTGATTTTCAGCCCTTTGGTATTACAGAAGTGACACACAAATTAGATTGCTGTAAAAAGCAGTGTGCCTTGGACAGCTAGTCAGAGGTCTGTTCAATAACACTCTTTATGCCCTCAGATGGTAATGCAGCAATATTATTGCCACTTGTCAAACGTGTTTATATGCACCAATAAAACAAAAATGAGATATCATGGTAGAGGCTAGGTCACAAGTGAGTGATTGAGTACATCATAGCAAGAAGATGATGCCAGAGTAACAAAATAATGCTTCTCTGGTCAAAAAGCAGACTCCAAGGAGCAGTGATTCCTCCACGTTTCAGTTTATGAACAAATACACATGCGTTTTATTTAAAAGGATCGGTACATTGGTTGATTTTAGCAAATACGCTACATGGACCAATTAAAAACAACTGTTATTCTAGAAAATGTGCTTGAGGGTAGTGGACACTGCAATCATAATATTTCATGATGATGCTGTACTACGTCTCACAATCTAGCAATTTTGTCTGCAGTCATAAAACTAGCAATGTGCAACGTTTTGTTGCATTTCAAGAAGCACAGATATATTATAATCGGAATTTCTAAAAAAACAAAAATTAAAATTACGCTGACAAATTATATTGGAAAAAACACATGTTTTACATATTGCATAGGTTGTGTTCTTCAATTGGGAAGGAACTGTCAGAATTCTTTTTCAGAAAACCTTACCAGATTGTGGGCTAAACTCATTATCCCTACATCTGTTTTCCCCTTCCCATCCCTTACTTATGTTAGGCGTTGAGCCTCCTGGGGCATAATACCCTTATCCCACTAGCTGGGAAGAAAGACTTCCCCTTCCACGTAAAAAAGAGGTACCCAAATTATTCTGATCCTAGATCCGCCCACTCCTATGTATATCTCCCCCTGCTCCTCACAGAGTACACACTGTTTATTCTGACTCTGACAGAGCCTTCCTTCAGTGTTGCTTTTTGCCAGAAAGTGTATTTCTTATTTGAAAATGCATTATAATAATGCATTTCTTTCTCAGCTATCCCCTGAACCCCGCATCTATCTTTACCATGTACTTCCTCCCCTTTGATCTGTTACTATAGAGGGATTCTAAGGGCAGGCGATATATACCAATATAAACCTTCCTTTCACCTGCAGAATTTATCTTTCGCTATAGCAGGATTTTATGTACAGTCAGGCATGCATTATGAATAGATGGGAGAAATATTGAGTAGAGAATGTCACTTACCAAAATATCCTTGTAATATATATGTGTGCGTGTGTGTCGAAACGCGTTATACCCCCATGTGAAACAGAATAAAAATGGGTTGTGCACGAATCCCCGGAGTCCGTGCTCCTGTGGTGCTCGATCAGCGCGATACCTGGGACTGGTTGTTTGCATATATATATATATATATATATATATATATATATATATATATATATATATTACCTACTGGCGGTCGCCAGTAGGTATATATAGTTAGGATTTTTTCTCTATGGGATTTTTGAAAATTCTATGTCTAATAACTTTGGCGTTTGTGGACGGAATTGGCTGAAATTTTCAGGAAAATGGAACATTTTGTTTCTGAGCAGCCCCTGAAAATTTGGGGGGGGTTCGTCAAGGGGGGGCCGAGAAAAAAGGGGGGTCCAAAAACGTGTTTTTAACATTGAGTTTTCCATAGGGCGGTTGGCCTCACTTTTAGCCCGAACGGCTGAATGGATTTGCACGAAACTTGGCAAAATTGTAGGGACTGGTAGCCCGATGTGCCTTTGCTAGGTCTCAATATATGTGTTCCAGTGGATTTTGAGAAATTAACGTTCAAAAAAAGATATATATCTGTAACAGCGGACCAGGCAGCGCTCCGGTTCGCGGACTTTACGCATTACGGAGCTTTGTGAAGCGAAGCTGATTGGTTCTCCGGCGTCTGTAAACATTCCAAACAGTCCGTAGCGGCCGCCATCTTGTCTCTCGGTAGGATCGAGAGACAAGAGGAGGCCAAAGCGAAGGGGCAAATGACCATAAGGGGGCATAGTAGATCCTCCCTGACCCTCTAGGTTTGATGTGGAGGTTTTAAAAGGGCCCCGCGGGGCAAAAATAATAATAATAATAATAATCGAACGGCTGAATGGATTTGCACGAAACTTGGCAAAATTGTAGGGACTGGTAGCCTGAAGTGCCTTTGCTAGGTCTCAATATATGTGCTCCAGTGGATTTTGAGAAATTAACGTTCAAAAAAAGATATATATCTGTAACAGCGCTCCGCTTCGCGTACTTTTCGCGTTACGGAGCTTTGCGAAGCTGATTGGTTCTCCGGCGTCTGTAAACATTCCAAACAGTCCGTAGCGGCCGCCATCTTGTCTCTCGGTAGGTTCGAGAGACAAGAGGAGGCCAAAGCGAAGGGGCAAATGACCATAAGGGGGCATAGTAGATCCTCCCTGACCTCTTAGGTTTGATGTACCATTTTGCCAAGTTTGGTGTAATTCCGTTTAGCCATTCAGGCTGTAGATGTATCTAAATGTCCTATGGAAAATTGCATGGGGAAAACACATTTGAAAGTGTTGCAATTTAGAACCAATTAAAATGTTACTTTGGTTTTGTATTTGAGTGTGATGAAAGTTAATTGGTTATGTATATATCTAAAATGAGAGGAAACCACAGCCATTTTGTGATACTACTGTCTGAGGTACATTTGTGAGGAATTTTTGGTGGTCAATTGCTGGTGTTTGATTTACACAGTACTAACACTTCTCCTACTTTTAAAAAGGTGAGTTGTTAATTTGTAAGGGGAACTATGTTGTACACTTGAAGATAATTTGAAAAATGTTTTCTGTTATTTATTTACAGTCCTTCTGTTATACTAAATACTTGATAAAGTTAGTGTCATATTATGTATTACTAAAAACGATAAATGAAAGTGATTATTTTTTTCTGCAATTTACAGCAAGCAATTTCAAAATAAAATGGCTCACAATGAAGAGACCGTGGCAATTTCTTTTGAATTATCCACTACATGTATTGAAATTGAGAGCACCAATAATGAAATATTGTCACAAGGAGGAGATGACTTGAATGATTTTTTGGATCAATCTGTTGATGGCGAATTTATCGAATGTTTGGAGACCATAGAGTTAGAAGAATCATCATTGCAGACTTTTCATGAGGAGATTCCAGATGAGATGATTGAAGAGGAAATTCCTGATGAGGACATGTTACTAGTTCTTTCAAATTTTAAAAATTCAGAAGAATAAATTTATATTTAGAAATCAAAAATTGTTTGAGACATTATTCATTTTTATTTTTAATTTATGAGGTTGTAGCGAAGTGATTGTAGTATAAAATGAGACTTATAGTATAGAGTGCAACATTTTTATGTTACATGGTAAGTTTACTCATATTTACTTTCCTTCTCCCACTATATTATCTCCAATGTGTATTTGACATCTCTTCTTCATCTCCGGCCTCCTTTCTCTCACTGTCTGTCTCTGATGCATCTTATCGCTGCCATTTTGTGTAATTACAGAAGAGAGTAAAAAAAAATAGTTCGGAACGTGAAAAGGGGGCAAAGTAGAGTACCCCTCACCTCCTAGGCCTTCTCAGGCGTTCCCAAAAGGATCAGTTTCTGCTTTCCTGAGAGATTATGGTATGAGTTCCATATACCACAATAACTTGCATTACAACATGCAAGATATCTATCTCCTATTACCAACTTTTGGAGATATTCGCGCTAAGCGCGAATATCTCCAAAAACTAACACCTGCCCTGAGCAGTTCTTAGCCATGTTATCCAATGGGAGGTGGATAACATGGCTAAGAGCATTAGCTCGGTAATGCATGAATATCGCTGACTTTTTAGCGATATTCATGCATTGCGGCCGTTTTTTATCGCATTTGCGATAAACCTTGATAATAGCAAGGTTTATCTTCGATAATTTCTGACGATGCTTAGCGGTAAAAAATTTGTTGCTAAGCATCGTTAGCGATAAATATCGCTTAACTTTGGTAATATGCACCAACGTCTGTTAACGTTCGATTCGAAGGAAATGAGGAAGTGTTGAAAAACATTGTCTGCACCATCTTGCCTTTTTTCAAATGCCACACTTTTGTCGTGCACGGCAGCCATTTTAGATGCCTTGACCAGACCCACTCTCTGCACGCTGTCGATCCTTAGCATGGCTCCCCACCTTCGCAAGCATCTTCCCCAGGCACTGGTCACCCCCGCTCTCTGTGTTATGCATGGGCAATAAACCTCCCCCCATCTGCGCTGCTCTTCCTTGAGAATCACACTCTGTGCCCACCCGACACCTCCCTTTCGCCCTATTCACTACCGCACCCTCTGACACTCCTCTTCCTCTGTGTCCGATTGTCCAGGCTATCAGCTAGCCCTGCAGATGTAGTTTATGGCCCCAGCTGTAAAGAATCACCCCTCTTCAAAGGAGTTATAGTAGATCAAGGCCCACACCCGATGAGATCCGTCACACCACACGTGTTCATACTATCTGAAAACCATCCTGTATTGTGATTGGGGAGGGGACGAGCCTGAAGTGGAAGATTCCAGGGATGACTCTTTGTACATCAAAGTTTTTACAATTATGTGTCATATTAAAAATATATAGCACTCCAACAAAGTAGTAGGATTATAAAACTTTAATAACTTATAAATATATACAACAAAACAAAAACAGTAAAAACATTTAAACAACAAAGAGACCGTGGTAATTTCTTTTGAATTATCCAATACATTTATTGAAATTGACAGCACCAATAATGAAATATTCTCACAAGGAGGAGATGACTTGAATGATTTTTTTGATCAATCTCTTGATGGCGAATTTATCGAATGTTTGGAGACCATAGAGTTACAAGAATCATCATTGCAGACTTTTCATGAGGAAATTCCTGATGAGGACATGTTACTAGTTCTTTCAAATTATGAAAATTCAGAAGATGTTGCCTGGGTGCCGCACTGATTTGGGTATCCGGCATGGGGCGTCCCGGGGGGTGGATTGTCAGTAGCGGTCTGTTGTGCGAATAGTTCCAAGGCAGCAGAAAGCGCTGAAATCTGGATGTCACGAAGGTGATGTCTAGTAAGTTGCCGCCCAGCAAATAACGGCGTGGGGCGCCGCGGGGGTGAGCGAGTCCAGTAGGCACCACAGCTATACTTATCGGCATTGCAGAATTACTGCTGGGGACAATGCCTGTGCTGTAGCAGGGTCACAGCAGAAACAAAAAGGATTCTGTTGAAGATGTTGTTGGTTTTCAATTTGAAAACAGTTCTGGTGTCAACTGCTATGCTAATGTAGTGGTTAATGTTTTGTTTTCTCTAGAAAATGTAAAAGAGGGGGAGGCAGTCCATAGTTCCGGTAAAAGGGCAAAGGAAAGGATCGGTGGTTTGAACTATCAGTCAAAAAGGGGAGGGGGTGCAACAATTTTTCCTACCGGGTCACACTGTGCTTTCACCGGAACTGAGGTCTGCAGGATTCTAGTCATTCAAACTGAGGCTGGTGGCAGCATGGGAGCGCCGACGTCCCGCGGATACAGTTTCGTCACTCCACGGGCGATCATGGCAGTCATTCCCCATCGGGGGTGTCTGCGGGGGTCGGAGACTCCCGCGGCTCCTCTAGAATCTTCAAGGTCGTGGAGGACTACGGTGGTGGAGTCAACCAGTGACCGGGCCATTTCTTTATGCTGGGCCCGCTCTTGCCAGGTCGACCGCCATTTTGAGAGTTCGGTAGCTACTGGCGATCGCGGGGTCAAATGAGCGGACGGGCTCCACCCTGCCGGGCGAGACGTTGCAGCATCGCCACAGTGGAAGAACCCTTTTCCGGGAGCCTGGAGCACTGAGGGTGCAGCTGGGAAGCCTTCACCTGGGGAGGCGGGAGAGGCCTGTTCGCATCGTCTCTCCCTCCCAGTGCACCCCACGGCGTCTCGCTTGACATTTGTTATGGCCGGACCAGGCGATGAGGATGAGGGGGGGGGGGGTCGGAGGCATGTGCAAGACATCCCCCCCCCAGTGTTGTCGCAGCCATTATAAAAGAAAGAAGAAATGTCCCGTCCGTCTTTGGGCCGCACCTCCGGTGGATGCTGGCCGGACGCCCTTTGCTCTGGCCCCATGAACGGGTTCCTTGGCTCATCGGCTGCAGCCGGATCCCGTCGGCCCCAGCCCCCGGCCGTTGGTGGCCGGACCGGGAGAGAGTGTGGAGGGACAACCTGCAACTCTCAAGGGCCACCGCGGCCGGACTGGGAGAGAGAGGGGAGGGTCGAGGACACGGACATTCCCCCCCCTGAAACTCTCCAGTGTTGTCAATCCCCCTGGCCGGGTCCCGCTGGCCTCGGCCTCTCCTCCGGCTACACCCTACGTGATGATCTCCTGGCCGAGGCGTGGCAGCAGGACCCGCCTTATATGTGTTGCTTCCGGCTGGGCGTAGCCGAAAACCTGTTGCCCTTTGGAAGTTTCTAGAATGGGGCGGATGTCTGCTGACTTCTATCTTTCCCAGTTTGACGTTATTTGGCCGTGGCAGGCGGTGGGACAGACACGTTTTGGGGCAGTGAGGGGCGATGTTTTCACGTTTCTTATTACGGGCTTACTTCTAACGTTTCTTGTTTCTAGGACAATAATAGGTTTTATCATTACGTATTGTTATTGTTTCTTTGTTTGTTATTTAATAAAAAGTTCATCAGTGGCCTACTGATTTTCGTTTTCCTATTCTTTTCTTTCCAGGTTGTTTCATGCTAAAGTTTCTGTTAACAGGATACAGTGATCACTTCGTTATTATTGCATATGTCCTTTTCACTAGGGGTGCTCTCTGGTCGGGCCAGATGACCTATCTCTAGTGAATGGTCCGGGTGAAACAGGTGCATCAATCAGTGGGGAGTAGATAGGCATGACAGATTACAACGGGGGAGAAAGGTCCGCATTACGTACCCTTTCACTACTTGCAAAGATTTTCCTACGTTTATTTGCAAACAGGGAATACCTCCAAAAAGAACTAATTCCCAAACAGTCAATGTTCGGACAATCAATCAATCAATGAGGGATGAAATAGGTACGACGTGTTAAAGGCTTGCGTTACCTACCCTTCACTATCTGCAAAGGGAGAGAGAATTTTCCTATTCCTCCTCGTTTGCAGGCAGAGAAGATCCTTAAGAGAACCAACTTCGAACAATTCAATACTCGATTCAAACAATCAACAAGGGGTACTGTGAACAGAAATGAACGCCGCTTATGTACATACACATTGCTATTTTCAACAGGTTGTTCCTAATGTTTCTATTTTAGCGAGGTCAAAAAGAGATCCCATTAGTGGCCTACTGATTTTGCTCGATTCCTTTTGTTTTTTTACACGATTTTTCGCTATCTGCAAAGACTAAACAGAGTATTGCGACTCTGTGCTTGTTTGTAAATAGAGAATGAACCAAAGAGAACAATCAATCAAATGGAGAGAGAAGCAGGCACGACGGATTACAACGGGGGCAAAGGCCTGCGTTAACTACCCTTCACTATCTGCAAAGAGAGAGTACTCCTAATAGAAATGAGGGGTGGGGGGCAGCATTCAAAGCAGATCAGTGTGCATAAACACGAAAATGTTTTTACTTACCACGTACTTGACATTCGACAGTGTATGATATTTGCTATTAAAAAACCATTGAAATTCACAGAAAAAACCATAGGTTATAGACCATATATAGTTAGGAATTAGCATTTACAAAACCTTGAAAATTCACTGAAAAAACCATAGGTTATAGACCATATATAGTTAGGAATTAGCATTTACAAAACCTTGAAAATTCACTGAAAAAACCATAGGTTATAGACCATATATAGTTAGGAATTAGCATTTACAATACCTTGAAAATTCACTGAAAAAACCATAGGTTATAGACCATATATAGTTAGGAATTAGCATTTAAAAACCCTTATTTTACTCACACAAAACCATTGAAATTCCATATATAGTTAGTTGCACTAACTATATATCGCGCACCCGCAATCCACTGCTGATCATGTCACATATTACATCATTCATGACATGGTCAGTGACATCACTGATGACATCACTGATGACATCTCAAATGACATCACTGATGACATCAATGATGACATCTCATTTGACATCATTCTTGTGCTAATACGATAAACCTCTTCAGAGTCTAATATAACCTTAGATACACTCAGTGTATACAGACACTCACACACTGTCACTCATCCATGGAGTTACTCACACACCTAGTCAGTCATGCAAATAAACAATCTCACCTCCATTTCTTCAACTATACAGTTATACACACCTTACTTATTCAAACATATACTAACACATATTTACTCTCTTATACAATCCCTGATACAAGTTCACAATGATCCATACAACCACTCACACATTCAGTGGCTCTCATGCACAGTTATTTATATATGCCAACTCTCACATGTACTGTGTTTTACATATGTACTTACTATGACATGTAGCATTGAGATATCCATTCACTCATCAATACACTCATGCACACAGTCAACTGCCCATGTAGCTGTTTCCACATGCACTCTTGAACTCATACACCTAGTGAATCAACTGCTCACACATCTATGCACAGAGTCACACACCTCCCAGCCACCCCTACACAAACTCAATCTCCCATACAAATATTTGGGCAACCAATCAATAACACATATAGCCTCTCGTATAGCTAATGATCAACACATGCAGCAGTTTACATCACAACAGACATTATGATGCACAAATTAAGACAGTTTAGTCACTAACCCATGCATTCAGTGAGACACATTTAATCACTCACTCATACAGTCAGTCACGCACCTACTAAATCCTTCATCCAGACACTTATACATCCACTCATTCTTCAATATGTAAGACATATTTTAACTTTACAGAAACATACAGTCACTGGATGTTGTCATCAGTGATGTCATCAGTGATGTCATTTGAGATGTCATCAGTGATGTCATCAGTGATGTCACTGACCATGTCATGAATGATGTAATATGTGACATGATCAGCAGTGGATTGCGGGTGCGCGATATATAGTTAGTGCAACTAACTATATATGGAATTTCAATGGTTTTGTGTGAGTAAAATAAGGTTTTTTAAATGCTAATTCCTAACTATATATGGTCTATAACCTATGGTTTTTTCAGTGAATTTTCAAGGTTTTGTAAATGCTAATTCCTAACTATATATGGTCTATAACCTATGGTTTTTTCAGTGAATATATATATATATATATATATATATATATGTGCGCAAACTCCTGACAACGCCACTGCAGCGCAAGAACCGGAACAACGAGGCAAGCAGGAGACGGACCACGAATGAAGATTCACAGGTCTTTTATTGCAGGAAAGGTGTGGGGCAAGAGGGCAAGACGCGTTTCGGGCTTACAAAGCCCTTGTTCACATGCAGTGACCCAATGATTTCTTTTTGTTTTTATAATGCAGTGAAACCCCCCTTCCCCGCCAGTTTGCTAATCAGGTCACATGATCATAGGGATAGAGAAAAGACTATCATCTTATGACACAATAGGAGAACATATAGTGAACTCCTTAAAACAAATCATATTCACAATGCGATAATAGCTTAACATTGGACGCAGTTATTTATAATACAATATCGTCTCTTTTTGTATAATTTATAAATAAATACTGGATAAATCCATGTGCAAGAAATGCTTTGTGCAAATATAGCAACCTGTAAACAGCGGGGGAGCGGGGAAAAAAATTAAGAAGTGCAAATAACAAAGTTACATTGAATCACTATCTGCAATTCATGGAGTAGTTAATTTTTTGCATAAATGCAATTAGAGGGAAGGGAAGAAATGGAAAAAAGTGCTAATAGTGCATGATGATATTGACCTGTGTATATAATGCATAAATGCTAATCATGAGATTGAAGGTAAATCTTGACCTTTCAAAACATCATATTAAAAAGTATATATAAAAACATTTAATACTGGTATAAAAACATCATCATATCAAAAGGTGGAATAAAAACACCCTATGTGAAATAAGTAGTAAAAAAGATCTCACATCTAAAATTATTAAATATGTAGGTACAAAAAGTGCACTATATACAAAAGAAAGCAGAATTCATTCATATTTACAAAAAATGACTGACAAGGAACTTGACCAGCCATAGCTGTTTTCATAGAGACACATAAACCACTAAAAGTGAACCAGCATGGTCTAGAGCCTCTTCCCAGATCACAGGGAACCTGACCTATCTGGGAAGTCAATGGGATGCTGAGCCAACAGAGGAGATATAGATGGGTATGTGGGCATTATGTGCTGAATCAAGTCTTTAAAGAAAGTGGCGTAGATCCTCAGTATTATTAAGCCCATTGGGCCATTTACTGTCGTATTCCAGGATCAGACTTGATTCCAATCGCCTTAATGTAAGCTCACGATTGCCTCCTCTTCTGAGTTTAGGGACAGAAGCCACCACGTAGTACGAGAGACAATTAATGTCTTTGTTATGTGTGCTCTCAAAGTGGCGAGCCACTGGTTATGCCTGATCACAATGTAGGATGGCTCGAATGTGCTGCAAGATCCTGACGTGCACTTGTTGTTTCGTGCTGCCTATATAATTGAGGCCACAAGTGCACGTCAGGACGTACACCGCAAACTCAGTTTTACAGGTATGGCTGCCTCTAATTGGAATCTCAGTCGCAGAGAAAGGAGTTCTGTAATGAGTTTTATTTATGCCAAACTTGCAAGCTCTGCAAGTTGTGCATTTACGGAACCCAGAAGGTGATAACCAATTAGGTTTTTGTTGCAGTTCGGGACTACCTTGGTCCAGAATTGCACCCATACTCTGTGCCCGCCTGAAAGTGACCAAAGGTTTGTTGGGTAACATGCATCCCAAAACTGTGTCAGTTAGAACAGTAGACCAATGCTGATTGATGATCTCTCTAATTGTTGTCTCTTGACTGCTGTAGTCCGTGATAAACCTAGGACAGTCAACACTGTTCAATTCGGCGTCTTTGGTGATCGCCTTGTTCTTATTAGCAGTATTTAAAAGTAGACTAGTTCTAGAGAGACTTTCTGTTTTGGTCAACGCTTGGTTGAACACTCTGTCAGAGTATCCCCGGGCTTTCATTCGGACTTTTAGCTCGGAGACACATTTCTGGAAATTCTCAGCCTTACTGCATATTCTTTTCAGCCTTAAGATTTCTCCGTAAGGTATACTGTGAATAGTGTGCTTAGGATGGAGACTAGAGGCATGGAGAGTAGTGTTACCAGCCGTGGCTTTTCTGTGTAGGGTAGTTTGTATACACCTGTTGTCATCTACGTATATCCTGACATCTAAAAATTCTGCTTGCTTGGCACTGATATTCGATGTGAACTTTAAATTAAGGGGGTTGTTATTTATCTCAGAAATAAACAAATTAGCCTCATTCTCATCCCCTTGCCAAACAATGAAGATGTCATCGATATAACGGAGGTATTTTATTATTTTCTCCCTTACCCAAGTTTGGTGTGTGACGTTGAGGACCCGCTCCTCCCACCAGCCAACGTGTAAACACGCATAGCTGGGGGAGAAGCAGGCCCCCATCGCCACCCCCTTAGCTGTCTCCAAATCTCCTTGCCGAATGAAAAATAGTTATTGCATAGACACCATTCAATCAAGCCCAGTATCACCTTATTGTGTTCATAGAACTCAGCAGCACGTTGACCCAGAAAATGATTAACAGCATTTAGACCACAAGAATGGGCAATACTGGTGTACAATTGTTCGACGTCAAGGGTGATTAACAACATATCGTCTTGCCATTCCAAATCCTCTATTTTAGCTAGAAAATCACTAGTATACCGGACAAAACTTGGAAGAGTAGTAACCCAGCTTTGTAAAAAATAGTCAATGTACTGACCCACATTTTCTCCACAGCTGTGTATTGCGGAGATGATGGGTCTACCAGGGACAGGCAAAATCCCTTTGTGGACTTTTGGGATTAAATAGAGACATGGCAAGACCGGATGTGCATTGTACATAAATTTGAATTCATCTGTTGAAATGAGGCCTTCTCTGCGAAATTGTAGCAGTAGTTTATGTAAACTGTCGTTTGCTTTAAGGTACTCCTTATTAGTTGATTTTATATAACAAGCAGGATCTTGTAATTGTCTTAGTGCCAATGTTCCCCCCTTTATCCGCAGTTTTTACTATGATATTGGGGTTATCTTTTAACTTTTTCATCAGTTCAAAATATTTGGCTTTCTGCACATTGTACTTCTTTTTCTTTATGTTATTCGTTCTTTTGTACAACTCCTTGATGTCTGCAATGATGCAATCTTGAAAAACGTCTACCGCATCTTTGGTCATGATGGGCACAAAATCAGATTTTCCTTTGAATGGTGTGATACCTGCACCTTTTTGAGTCATATTGATTTTTTCTAACCTTTTCTGTGTACTAGTATCACCCACATCAGCTGTAGGCTGAGAATTAGTTGCAAAGTTAAGATCATGCATATCGAGGAAAACTGGCACATCTGATACTGATAGTTGGACTGTATTCTCAGTATTGCTGGTATTACAGTTATCCTCACTGCCCATGGTAGATTTCAGTTTTTGTAGTACGAAAAATTTCTTTAATTTTAGTTTACGAATATAGCGAATATAGCGATACACATCAACTCTAGTGGAAGCATATTTGAAATTTTATATATATATACTGGCAGTTGCCAGTAGGTAGGTATAGTTAGGACGCAATTTCCATAGGAAGATGGTTTTTTGATTGGCCAATAATTTTGGTGCAGTTTGATAAATGTTCGTTAAATTTTCAAAACTATGGGTGCAATCACTTCAGCTGCTGTCTTCATAATTTTCAGGGTGATCCGCCAAGCGGGGGCTGATACAAAGAGGAGGTCCCAAAATGCTTTTTCTCCATGTTAATTTCGATAGGAATCTTTAGACACGGCTACAGCCCGCATTGCTGAGCAAAATTACACCAAATTTGGCAAAAAGGTAGCAGTTGGCCCAAAAAGTGACCTTTTTGTTAAATGTTGTGAGTCTGTTCAGCAGTTGCTGAGAAAAGTTTTCTCAGATATACAAGTATGGCCGCAGTGGATCCGCAACTCCTCCCGATCTCCAGTGCGTCAGGAGGAGTGTTTGCAGAGTGGTAGAGAAAGGAGGCCTGGACTCTGACAACCTCTCAGAAATCCAACTGTGTGGGTCTTACTGGAGGTGGCAGGAGGGGTGGCTGGTCCCCAAGAACCCTCAAGAGACAAGGGGACTTCATCCCCCAAATAGTAATGCGCAATGAGGAGAGTGCAGAGTGATGGAGTGATGGAGAAAGGGGGTGTGGCCACCAGACACCTCTCAGTACACCCACTGTGTGGGACTTACTGGAGTTAACAGGAGGGACAGTTGCTCCCAGGGATCCTCTGGAGCTTTCCCCTATCTAGTAGTGTGCCAGGAGCCGCTCTTGCACAGTGGTGGAGAAAGGGGAAGTGGTGTCTGACAACCTATCAGCAATCCTGCTGTGTTGGACTTACTGGAGGTAACAGAAGGGGTAGTTGACCTCAAGGATGTCTTTGAGATCCAACTACCCCTCCTGTTACCTACAGTAAGTCCCAAACAGTGAGATTGCTAAGACGTCTTTGGAGGCCACACCCCCTTTCTCCAGCACTTTGTAAACCCAGCTCCACTCGTGGTGCACTACTGCTTGAGGGATGAAGTCCACGCTAGTCCTCAGAGACCTTAGGAGCCAAGAAGCCCTCCTGCTATCTCCTGTAAATCCTACAAAGTATAATTCCTGGGAGATGGCCAAAGGGCTAACCACCTTTCTCCACCCCTCTGCAAACACAGTTACTACTTAAAAAACCATAGACATTCATTGAAAAAAAAAACAAAGGTTACAGGGGCGTTATAGTTAGGAATTAGCTTTTAAAAAACCTTAGAAATTCACTGAATAAAACAAAGGTTACAGGGGCGTTATAGTTAGCAAATACAATTGCAAAAACCTTAACAATTCACTGAAAAAACAAAAAGTTACAGGGATGTTATAGTTCGACAAACATTTCACTCATACAAAACCTGAGAAATTTAACAGTTATAGTTAGCTGAGCTAACAATAACTTGCGCCCCTGCAATATACTGTTTATGACATCACATATTACACCTCTCATGAAATGGTCTGTGACATCACTGATGATATCAATAATGACATCTCAAATGAGTGATGTAATAAATGAGGGTATATGAAGTGAACGGTGAGGGTGGTAATTAAATAGAAAAGAACACTTTATGAATTAGAACACACAAAGCACCTTTTCAGAGTTGTTTGTCCTATCACTATCGAAAACTGCCTGAACACAACACATTTTGGGATCCCCTTTTCTCAGTCCCCACTTCATGGTCACCCCGAAACTTTAGAGTGCACCGACGGTTGCCAGTAGGTAGTTATAGTTGGGACCTAGTTTCCATAGGATAATTTTTTTTACTTGCCTATATCTTTAGCGCCAGTTGATGAATCTTCATAACATTTTCCACAAAAAGTGTGCAGGCGTTTCTAAATGTGCATGAAAAGATTTGGGGTGATCCGTCAAGCAGGTTAAAAAAGTATATTTCCCATGTTAATTCCGATAGGTACATTAGATACGACTACTGCCCAAACTGCTGAACAGAATGACACCAAATTTGTCAGAAGGGTAGCTCTTGGTCCATAAAGCAACGTTTTTGTGAATTGGTGCATATCCATTCAGTAGTAACTGAGATATTTAAAGAAAAATACATTTGTATAGATAGGGATGCAAATCCTCGGAGGATTCGACAGTCCAGTGCTTAAATTTGATTAGCTGCCAGCACTTCAACCAGGAAGTGTTTGGCAGCCATTTTTGGACTCAGCTTCAGCCACGTCCCCCCAAAAACGTTTAGAAAAAAGAAAAGGGGGCAGGATAGGAATACCCTAACCCTATAACTCTGGTCCTGGGGTCCACCTGGAACCCTGCGAGGGCAAAAAAGCATTTAAAAAAAAGAATTTGCAGCAAAAGTGCAAGTAAGTCACAAATGCATGCCAAAATAGTTTTCTTTTTAAAACAAGCCCTGCCTCCCGCGCTTGTTTAGACTTTAGCCCCCGGTTGGGCCAGGTCCCAGGGCTATGCAGACATATAAAAAAAACAGGGGGGTTCATTTGAGCCCTGGGGACCACCACCTCCCTGGGTCTTTTTTAATATATTGGAGGGTGGCAGCACATACCCCCCACCATGGACTCATTTGAGTCCTGGTGACCACCACCTAAAGGTTGCTTTTTTAACTGGAGGGGGGCAAGGGCCAACCTCCTGGGGCTGTTTGAAGCTCTGGGGACCACTACCTCCCGGGTCTAAAATTAAGCATTTAAAGAAGGGCCACATGGGCCCTCCATGCCCCAGGGACAAGCACCTTCCTGGTGCCCAATACATATTTTAAATTGGAAGGGGGGGCCATATACAGCCCTGGGAACCACCAACTCCACTTGCCATATCTAACAGCTCCCTGTGTGCAGGATCAATGCTGGCTCCCGCAGGAGGCTGGGAGCCAGCTGAGATGTAGGGGCCTAGAGGCTCTGCCTGTAGTTCCATAGAGCACAGGGTACCCTGGGTGGGCTCCTGGACCCCAGGGAGGTATGGCTGGGCCCTGAGGGATGGGGTACCTGGGTGAAATTGGCCCAGGGACAGAAGCCACGCAGCCCCACTTCCCATTACAGACAAGCGGAAAATTGAACAGAAAAGGCAAAATAGAGCAGAAGACAGCAAAATAGAAGGCAGAAAAATTAGCAGGAAAGGCAAAAAGAGGGCAGAAAAATGAACTGAAAAGGCAAAACAGAGGGCAGAAAAACAAGCAGGAAAGGCAAAACAGAGCAGGAGAGGGCCAAACAGAGGGCACTCAGATACTCACAGACTCACTCAGAGACTGATGCTCCCCCTCACAGACCTACTCAGAACCTCATATCCCCACACCTAGATTTACTCAGAGACTCATGCACTCACTCACAGACTCATGCACTCACTCACAGATCCACTCAGAAACCTATGTACTCACTCACACACCCTCTCATAAACTCACACCCCCACTCACAGACTCACTCGAGGGCTGGCACACCCACTTACAGACCCTCTCAGATACTCAATCACTCCTTCACAGACTGATCAAGCACTAATGGAAGCACTCGCAAACCTATTCAGACATTCTGACACCGACTAACAGACCCACTCAGATATGCACACACCCACTCAGACACCCGCTCAGATACTCACATAACCAATCAGACACTCACACACCCACTCACACACACAGTGAGAAACTTATGCAACCATTTCCAGACACAGTCAGACACTCAGACATCTACTCATACACCCAATGAGATACTCATGTATTCACTCACACACAAAACCTTAGCAATTTACTAAGAAACCAAAGGTTATAGGGACATTATAGTTAGGAAAGAATATAAAAAATGATAGAAATTCACTAAAAAAACTAAAGGTTACAGGGACATTACAGTTAGCAAATAGCATTAAAAAACCTTAGAAATTCACTGACAAAATCAAAGTTTAGTGGAATTTTTTAGCAAAGAAATAGAATGGAAAAACCTTTAGAAATCCAATAAAAAAACAAAGTTTACAGGGCCATTATAGTTAGGGTCAGATTTCACTTATACAAAACCAGTGAAATTCAGCAGTTAAAGTTACCTGAGCTATCTGTAACTTACACCCCTGC
The DNA here is from genome assembly GCF_964261635.1 of Lissotriton helveticus. Taxonomy (NCBI): domain Eukaryota; kingdom Metazoa; phylum Chordata; class Amphibia; order Caudata; family Salamandridae; genus Lissotriton; species Lissotriton helveticus. The sequence continues at coordinate 261,664,153 of NC_136067.1, forward strand.
AATGCACTGCTTCTGACCTCAAATATTACATAACTCATGACATGGTTAGTGACATCACTGCTGACATCACCGATGCCATCTCAAATGACATCACTGATGACATTGCACTGAGTGTAAGTGTTTTAGAAGAGCTTATGAGTTTCAAACATATATACTAACCTGCTACAAAAGTTAGATCAGTATACTATTTCTAGCATATGTGATCCAAGTAGCTGTGTGTCTGCATGTATCAGTGTGTGAGTGGGTGTCTGACTGCCTGTATGGGTGTGTGAGTGGGTGTCTGAGTGGTGAATGGGTGAGTACGTGGGTTTCTGAGTTGCTGTTTGGGTGTGTGAATGGTTGTGTGAGTGATTGTATGAGTGTGTGAGTGGTTTTGTAAGTGATTTTGTATGTGTGTGTGAGTGGTTGTGTGGACTTGTGAGCGGTTGTATATATATATATGTATCTATATATATATATATATATATATATATAAAAGTTGTGAAATGTTAAAATTGTCAGACAACCAACAACCTCACAGAATTTCAAAACACCTCACCTGTAATAAGGAATATGTAGTGTATGCTTTTGGGTGCCCTTGTAACAAATAGGTAGCACCGTACGCAAAGCCATAAAACGGGTGCTTGAACATATGCAAGCCATCAAGAACAATGATAAGCAATACCCCATTGCTCAACATTTCAAGGCTAGCCACAATCAGAACTGTAACATTTGAAATTCTATATCCTTGATAAAATTCCAGTTAGAGAATGTCTAGGTGCGCCCCCCACTCCCAAGCCCCAGATAAAAAGCCTGGGGATTTGGTTTGACTCAGCCTTGAACTTTTCGGTACAGGCCACTAAGATTGCAGCCACCTGTTTTGGGTTGATGAGGATGTTGCGGAAGGTGCTCCCCCTGCTTCCATTCCAGGCCAGGAGGATCCTGGTCCAGGCCCTTATACTATCGCGCCTGGACTATGGGAACGCTCTCTTTATGGGAGCACCCGCCTTTGTCATCCAAAAGCTCCAAGTCACCCAAAACAGTGCGGCCCGTTTACTCCATAATCTTCCTCGCTGGCAGTCAGCTAGGAATGCCTTAAGAGAACTCCATTGGCTCCCTATTGCAGCGAGAGTACAGTTCAAGGCTATGTGTATTCTACACAAGGCCTTTCATCACACTGGCCCCGCAATTCTACAGACCTTGGTCATTCCCTATGTCCCTTCACGCCCCCTCCGCTCTGGTTCCCTCCAGTTGGCCACCTCCATCAGAGTCAGGAAAACCCGCTGGGGCGGTCGCTCTTTTTCATACACCGCCAAGCTCTGGAATACCCTCCCTTTATCCCTCCGGGAAACTACTAATCATCTCTCCTTCAGGAAAGCCCTGAAAACACACTTGTATGCGAAATCATGCTGATCTGCCCTGAGCCCGCGCTAATAAAGTTTCAGTCATAAGCGCTACGAGGCCTCCGGGTAGATAGCGCTATACAAGTGTAATTTAATAATAATTTAATAATAAAGAGAAAGCGGTGGAAAAAGGACTTTGGAATTGAGGAGGCTGGAATCTAAAATGATTATCAAATATAATACCCTCCATCCATTAGGCTTCAACCTGGATGAAGATTTGGGCGTACATTTGGGATGATATAATTGTGACAGTAAATGTTGAAGTCTCCCTGAAACATTTTTTGATTTTAGGTTTATACAGATTTTTATTGTATCAAGTTTGTGTGAATTCCATTTTAATCACTGATATTTGTTTCTTTACAGATGAGAAGGTAACTAAAATGCAGAGGAGCTATTATATCAGGATGCTACTGTACAGTAGGAATTTCTGTTTATTTTCATTGTGTTTCGGGTCTTAAAACTGTAATTTGCCCACTGAGGTGGAATTGAGTAGTTCATCATGATGATGACGAATAGACCATCAGTTTAAGTCCAAGTAGAATTTAGCAAGAGTTTATTACTTTCAAATTAATTAAAATCTGACTTAATGTATGAGTAGAATATGGAATGTTTACAGTAATGGTTAATGGTCCACTGGGGCAGAACTGTGGACTGTGCTAGAAACGGAACAATGGCCGTATTAGGAATATTGAAAAATGTATTTTGTGAAGAGTAATTGCCCGCTGGCGTGGAATTGTATATACAACTGGCAGAGCTTGAACACATGAAGTTACATGTTTTGTATAAGATATATTTTCTCATACTGGTTAGACTACGGTTTCACTGTGGAGATAATAGATAAATATTGGTTGAACAATCTCCAATGCAATTTTGTATACAAAGAGAAAAGTTGTATGAAAATGATCTGTCTTCTATGTTTATGATTTGCACGTTGCACTTGTGGTGGTCTCTTTAAAAGAGAAATTAAAGTAATGCAAACCTAACCTGTGACCAAGAGGCAAAGGCTCCGAAACGCATTGGGATTTGGTGGCTGGAGTTGTGAAATAAACATGCTGATTTATTGGAGCCGCAGCACTGTGGTTTTTTGGTTGGAGCAGAGAAGGATCCGGCCGTACCGACAGGCTCTGTTTTGAATATTTGGGATTCGCTACCCTGCCTCATGGCTCACCGTGGAAAGCAGCATTATCTTAAGTAATGCGCTCAAATTGAATATATATATATATATATATATATATATATATATATATATATATATATATATATATATATATATATATATATATAAATATCCACAACAGCCCACTCCGGAAAGAAGAGTTAGAGGCCACTCAGGGGAGACATCGGCAGATCTTTATTGAATACAGCGTGCGCATAATGCATTTCAGGCTTTCGGCCTTCCTCAGATGCCACTGTATGCAAAGAATAACTTCACCCTACCTTTAAATGTCAAGAGTCTCTCTCATTGGCGGAAGTCGGCTGACCCATGGTCATGTGATGTCAACTCAGCTGCAGTTCTGCCACAACTAATATATATATATATATTTATATATATATATATATATATATATATATATATATATATATATATATATATATATTCACTGAAAAAACCATAGGTTTTACCCACGTTATAGTTAGGAAATAGCATTTACAAAACCTATGAAATTCACTGAAAAAAACCATAGGTTTGACACCAGTTATAGTTAGCTGGAAATTTTACTCGCATAAAACTAATGAAATTCCCACGTTATAGTTAGTTGGACTCACTATAACTTGCGCGTGCAATGCACTGCTGATGACGTCACATATTACATCACTCATGACATGGTCAGTGACATCAGTCATGACATCACTGATGACACTATCCAGTGAATGTGTGTCATTTTAAAAAATAAATATGTGTTATATATGTATATGTAAAAGTTGATGGCAGAATAAATGTTTAAATAAGTGATTACTTGGATGTTTAAAAAAAAATTTGATTGGTTAACTGGTTTATTAAGTGTATCTTAGTGAATACATATATTAGAGAGTAATGTTTAAATATTTAAATATTTGTATTAGTGTTTCACTTTGTGTATAAGTGGTTGCATGGGTTGGTGAGTAGCTACATGTGTATGTATATGGGTTATTAGATGTTTTTGTTAGTATCAGTATGAGTGTTTGTATGGTTTGGTGGGGGTATTACTTAACACATAGATGCATGAATGACTGACTCTCTCTTTGTATGTGTTTTGAAGACAGCATATGTGCAGGACTGTATGGGTGGAAGAGTGTGTATATGTGTGTGTTAGTGAGTGAATGACTGCCTCACTAGTGTCTTTATCAGTAACTACATATGTTTTAATCTAATATATGTGAATATTGATGTATATAAGTGAGTATATGTGAGAGAAAGAGATTGTAAGAGTTCCTGTTTAGATAAGTATGTGTTTCTATAAGTGATTGTTTAAAAGAGTAAGTATGTGTAAGTTTCCATAGAAGTAAGGTGGTTGTGTGTGTATAGCTGTATATGCAAATAAATGGATGTTCAATAGTTTATTTGCATGTGTGAATATGTGTGAGAGTATATTTTGGATGACTGTCGGTGTGTAACAGGATGTATAGGTGTATCACTACATATCATGAGTGGGTATATGTATGAGTGACTATATAGAACTGTTGATCAATGAGTGGATGTGTATATAGATGGTGGAATTATTGAATTGGTTGTTGTAACTGGTATGGGTATCTCCATTTTTTTGAAAATTTTAGTTTCTATTTTTGAATATGTGTTTCAAGGGTTACATTACAGTGAAAAGAGGTCTGTCACTCTGTCACAAGGATGGTGTCATCAGTGATGTCATGACTGATGTCACTGACCATGTCATGAGTGATGTAATATGTGACGTCATCAGCAGTGCATTGCACGCGCAAGTTATAGTGAGTCCAACTAACTATAACGTGGGAATTTCATTGGTTTTATGCGAGTAAAATTTCCAGCTAACTATAACTGGTGTCAGACCTATGGTTTTTTCAGTGAATTTCATAGGTTTTGTAAATGCTATTTCCTAACTATAACATGGGTAAAACCTATAGTTTTTTCAGTGAATTTCATAGGTTTTTTAAATGCTACTTCCTAACTATAACGTGTTTAAAACCTATGGTTTTTTCAGTGAATATATATATATATATATATATAAAATTTATATGGTAAAATGAAACCCCTCATTTTGTTCCTTTTCAAATTAAATGTATTAAGTGTTACCACTTTATTCCAATCAAGATGACTTCAGGTGTGCCATACTTTTGTCATAAGTAAGACTGTTAGCGTTCTAGTTGTTCTTTAGAACACTCTGGGACATTCTGTCATTGGGCTATAGTTGGGCTACATCTGGCTGATATTTGGGCTACATTTGGGCTCTTTTGTCTCTGGTGGCCATCTTGGGAGACTGCATATCAGAATTTTTTTAATGAAATATAAGAGGATTTGAGAAGTCACTCAAAATGTGCCCTAATTTTTCTTTCTTCAGCACTAATCATAATTTCTATGGCAAAATTAACCCCCTCATTTTGTTCCTTTGCAAATTAAATGTTTTAAGTGTTAACACTTTATTCCAATCAAGATGACTTCAGGTGTGCCATACTTTTGTCATAAGTAAGACTGTTAGCGCTCTAGTTGTTCTTTAGAACACTCTGGGACATTCTGTCATTGGGCTATAGTTGGGCTACATCTGGCTGATATTTAGGCTACATTTGTTTTTTTTTGTCTCTGGTGGCCATCTTTGGGCTACATTGGGCTACATTGGGCTACATTGGGCTACATTGGGCTACATTTGGGCTCTAACATATATATAGCCCAATGTAGCCCAATATATATTTTTTCAAAGTTAATTTTCTCAGCAACTACTGAACAGATTTACACCATTCAAAGAAAAGCGTAATCTGCGAGCCGGACTCTACCTTTCTACCAAATTTCTTACAAATCCATTCAGCAGTTCGAGCTGTAGCCGTGTCTAAACGTCCTATGGAAAATAACATGGGGAAAACACGTTTTGGGACCCCCCTTTTATCTCAGCCCCCACTTGACGAATCCCCCCCAAACTTTCAGGGAAGGAGCGGAGCAGAGCAGGCCATCTTCTTTGAGAAATTCACAAAGATTCGTCCACCGGCGCCAAAGTTATTCTCAATAGAATGTTGCGGATTTCCTATGGAAACTAGGTCCTAACTACTGTCATTGGGCTATAGTTGGGCTACATCTGGCTGATATTTGGGCTACATTTGGGCTCTTTTGTCTCTGGTGGCCATCTTGGGAGACTGCATATCAGAATTTTTTTTAATGAAATATAAGAGGATTTGAGAAGTCACTCAAAATGTGCCCTAATTTTTCTTTCTTCAGCACTAATCATAATTTCTATGGCAAAATGAACCCCCTCATTTTGTTCCTTTGCAAATTAAATGTTTTAAGTGTTAACACTTTATTCCAATCAAGATGACTTCAGGTGTGCCATACTTTTGTCATAAGTAAGATTGTTAGCGCTCTAGTTGTTCTTTAGAACACTCTGGGACATTCTGTCATTGGGCTATAGTTGGGCTACATCTGGCTGATATTTAGGCTACATTTGTTTTTTTGTCTCTGGTGGCCATCTTTGGGCTACATTGGGCTACATTGGGCTACATTTGGGCTCTAACATATATATATAGCCCAATGTAGCCCAATATATATTTTTTCAAAGTTAATTTTCTCAGCAACTACTGAACAGATTTACACCATTCAAAGAAAAGCGTAATCTGTGAGCCGGACTCTACCTTTCTACCAAATTTCTTATAAATCCATTCAGCCGTTCGAGCTGTAGCCGTGTGTAAACGTCCTATGGAAAATAACATGGGGAAAACACGTTTTGGGACCCCCCTTTTATCTCAGCCCCCACTTAACGAATCCCCCCCAAACTTTCAGGGAAGGAGCGGAGCGGAGCAGGCCATCTTCTTTGAGAAATTCGTCCACCGGTGCCAAAGTTATTCTCAATAGAATGTTGCGGATTTCCTATGGAAACTAGGTCCTAACTATAACTACCTACTGGCGACTGCCAGTAGGTAATATATATATATATATATATATATATATATATATATATATATATATATATATATATATATATATATATATATATATATATATATATATATATATATATATATATATATATATATCAAAGTGCCACCAATACGAGTCAGGAAGGTAAGAGGCCACTTCGGGGACAAACAAGAAAAACTTTATTTAAAAACAGCATGGGCATGATGCATTTCGGCGCTGTGGCCTTCCTCAGATGCCGCTGTTAGTCCGAATGTAGCTCCGCCCCGCCCCGCCCCGCCCCGCCTTTTAAGTGTCCTGTATTCTCCCCCATTGGAGGGTGAAGCTCAACCCTCAAATCACATGGTCGCACTGCCACCGCGATCAAAGCGAAACTCAAAGTCCCAGAAAGCAGTGTTTCAGGTTGTGGGATGCGAGAGACGGAAGACAGGGAAAAGGCGTGTTGTAAGGGGATGGGCAATCCAGACAGCAATATTAACATGAGGCTTCCCTGGGTCCCCTAAATGCTCCCAACCTGTGCGTAGAAATCCACCAGGCTGTGAGTCGACTTGACAGTGCAAACGGCTCCCCGTGAAGTCACAGGCTGCATCTGGCAGCATCCCTGGCGGCGTCCAACACAAAGGTGGGCAGGAGTAATCCAATGTCTTGGAGAAAATATATATTCACTGAAAAAAACAGGTTTCAGGGACGTTATAATTAGAAATTAGCATTATAAAATCCTTAGATATTCATACAAAAAAACAAAGGTTAGAGGGACATTATAGTTAGTCTGACATTTCTCTTGTACAAAACCAGAGAAATTCAGCAGTTATAGTTACCTGAGCTAACTATTACTCGTGCCCCTACAATGCACTGCTGATGACATCACATATTATGTCACTCATGACATGGTCAGTGACATCACTGATGACAACACAAATTATATCACTAATGACATAATCCACATAATCTCTGATGCGCCTACTCACACCCCATTCTTGAAACCATTGACACACCAATACCAGTACATACATATCCACTCACTGATTCATAGGTCTACATACACATCCACTCACTCACCCATACAACCACTCATACAGCCTGTCACTCACCAATGCTCACTCACCCAAACACTCAATCACACAGCCACTCACTCACCCATACAGAAACACACACACACACTCACTACTCATATAGATACTAACACATACTTATTCTCCTATATAGTCGATGACACAGGCACACACTCAACCATACAGCCGAATATCTATAGATATATATATATATATATATATATTGCAACAAGATTCCCCAGAGTTGAGGCCGCACTCTTGAGCAGGTCGTGTCACCACCTTTATTCAAAAACAGGCTGATTCACACCCCGAAAATGGTGCCCCCCTGGGTCTGACGCGTTTCGAAGAATCCATCCTCTTCCTCTGAGACCAAGAGCACGAGCAGTCCGTTGTTGTGTGCACTGCAATGATTCAGCACGTGTCATTTTAATTGTTAATTGGTTTCCGGTGTACCGTGGCCTCTGGTGTGCCGTGACCTCTCATGTGCCACCAGTACATTCTGGACATTGCAGTTTACAATTATACACATTACATCCCTCCAGTGGGTCCGGTGCTCGTGCATAATGAAGGGGCCAATTCTTAACTCTCCAATAAGCCCCGAGTGAGATACAGTCTGTTCAATTTAGATCCTGCTCTACAGATCGCAAGGTAATTGTTCCCTGCGCAGACCAGTCCAGTTCACGGCGGTGCGTCGCCTCCACGGCCTGGAAGCACCGTGATTTTGTATTGCAACAAGATTCCCCAGAGTTGAGGCCGCACTCTTGAGCAGGTCGTGTCACCACCTTTATTCAAAAACAGGCTGATTCACACCCCGAAAATGGTGCCCCCCTGGGTCTGACGCGTTTCGAAGAATCCATCCTCTTCCTCTGAGACCAAGAGCACGAGCAGTCCGTTGTTGTGTGCACTGCAATGATTGAGCACGTGTCATTTTAATTGTTAATTGGTTTCCGGTGTACCGTGGCCTCTGGTGTGCCGTGACCTCTCATGTGCCACCAATACATTCTGGACATTGCAGTTTACAATTATACACATTACATCCCTCCAGTGGGTCCGGTGCTCGTGCATAATGAAGGGGCCAATTCTTAACTCTCCAATAAGCCCCGAGTGAGATACAGTCTGTTCAATTTAGATCCTGCTCTACAGATCGCAAGGTAATTGTTCCCTGCGCAGACCAGTCCAGTTCACGGCGGTGCGTCGCCTCCACGGCCTGGAAGCACCGTGATTTTGTATTGCAACAAGATTCCCCAGAGTTGAGGCCGCACTCTTGAGCAGGTCGTGTCACCACCTTTATTCAAAAACAGGCTGATTCACACCCCGAAAATGGTGCCCCCCTGGGTCTGACGCGTTTCGAAGAATCCATCCTCTTTCTCTGAGACCAAGAGCACGAGCAGTCTGTTGTTGTGTGCACTGCAATGATTCAGCACGTGTCATTTTAATTGTTAATTGGTTTCCGGTGTACCGTGGCCTCTGGTGTGCCGTGACCTCTCATGTGCCACCAGTACATTCTGGACATTGCAGTTTACAATTATACACATTACATCCCTCCAGTGGGTCCGGGGCTCGCGCATAATGAAGGGGCCAATTCTTAACTCTCCAATAAGCCCCGAGTGAGATACAGTCTGTTCAATTTAGATCCTGCTCTACAGATCGCAAGGTAATTGTTCCCTGCGCAGACCAGTCCAGATCACGGCGGTGCGTCGCCTCCACGGCCTGGAAGCACCGTGATTTTGTATTGCAACAAGATTCCCCAGAGTTGAGGCCGCACTCTTGAGCAGGTCGTGTCACCACCTTTATTCAAAAACAGGCTGATTCACACCCCGAAAATGGTGCCCCCCTGGGTCTGACGCGTTTCGAAGAATCCATCCTCTTCCTCTGAGACCAAGAGCACGAGCAGTCCGTTGTTGTGTGCACTGCAATGATTCAGCACGTGTCATTTTAATTGTTAATTGGTTTCCGATGTACCGTGGCCTCTGGTGTGCCGTGACCTCTCATGTGCCACCAGTACATTCTGGACATTGCAGTTTACAATTATACACATTACATCCCTCCAGTGGGTCCGGTGCTCGTGCATAATGAAGGGGCCAATTCTTAACTCTCCAATAAGCCCCGAGTGAGATACAGTCTGTTCAATTTAGATCCTGCTCTACAGATCGCAAGGTAATTGTTCCCTGCGCAGACCAGTCCAGTTCACGGCGGTGCGTCGCCTCCACGGCCTGGAAGCACCGTGATTTTGTATTGCAACAAGATTCCCCAGAGTTGAGGCCGCACTCTTGAGCAGGTCGTGTCACCACCTTTATTCAAAAACAGGCTGATTCACACCCCGAAAATGGTGCCCCCCTGGGTCTGACGCGTTTCGAAGAATCCATCCTCTTCCTCTGAGACCAAGAGCACGAGCAGTCCGTTGTTGTGTGCACTGCAATGATTGAGCACGTGTCATTTTAATTGTTAATTGGTTTCCGGTGTACCGTGGCCTCTGGTGTGCCGTGACCTCTCATGTGCCACCAGTACATTCTGGACATTGCAGTTTACAATTATACACATTACATCCCTCCAGTGAGTCCGGTGCTCGTGCATAATGAAGGGGCCAATTCTTAACTCTCCAATAAGCCCCGAGTGAGATACAGTCTGTTCAATTTAGATCCTGCTCTACAGATCGCAAGGTAATTGTTCCCTGCGCAGACCAGTCCAGATCACGGCGGTGCGTCGCCTCCACGGCCTGGAAGCACCGTGATTTTGTATTGCAACAAGATTCCCCAGAGTTGAGGCCGCACTCTTGAGCAGGTCGTGTCACCACCTTTATTCAAAAACAGGCTGATTCACACCCCGAAAATGGTGCCCCCCTGGGTCTGACGCGTTTCGAAGAATCCATCCTCTTCCTCTGAGACCAAGAGCACGAGCAGTCCGTTGTTGTGTGCACTGCAATGATTCAGCACGTGTCATTTTAATTGTTAATTGGTTTCCGGTGTACCGTGGCCTCTGGTGTGCCGTGACCTCTCATGTGCCACCAGTACATTCTGGACATTGCAGTTTACAATTATACACATTACATCCCTCCAGTGGGTCCGGTGCTCGTGCATAATGAAGGGGCCAATTCTTAACTCTCCAATAAGCCCCGAGTGAGATACAGTCTGTTCAATTTAGATCCTGCTCTACAGATCGCAAGGTAATTGTTCCCTGCGCAGACCAGTCCAGATCACGGCGGTGCGTCGCCTCCACGGCCTGGAAGCACCGTGATTTTGTATTGCAACAAGATTCCCCAGAGTTGAGGCCGCACTCTTGAGCAGGTCGTGTCACCACCTTTATTCAAAAACAGGCTGATTCACACCCCGAAAATGGTGCCCCCCTGGGTCTGACGCGTTTCGAAGAATCCATCCTCTTCCTCTGAGACCAAGAGCACGAGCAGTCCGTTGTTGTGTGCACTGCAATGATTCAGCACGTGTCATTTTAATTGTTAATTGGTTTCCGGTGTACCGTGGCCTCTGGTGTGCCGTGACCTCTCATGTGCCACCAGTACATTCTGGACATTGCAGTTTACAATTATACACATTACATCCCTCCAGTGGGTCCGGTGCTCGTGCATAATGAAGGGGCCAATTCTTAGCTCTCCAATAAGCCCCGAGTGAGATACAGTCTGTTCAATATAGATCCTGCTCTACAGATCGCAAGGTAATTGTTCCCTGCGCAGACCAGTCCAGTTCACGGCGGTGCGTCGCCTCCACGGCCTGGAAGCACCGTGATTTTGTATTGCAACAAGATTCCCCAGAGTTGAGGCCGCACTCTTGAGCAGGTCGTGTCACCACCTTTATTCAAAAACAGGCGTATTCACACCCCGAAAATGGTGCCCCCCTGGGTCTGACGCGTTTCGAAGAATCCATCCTCTTCCTCTGAGACCAAGAGCACGAGCAGTCCGTTGTTGTGTGCACTGCAATGATTCAGCACGTGTCATTTTAATTGTTAATTGGTTTCCGGTGTACCGTGGCCTCTGGTGTGCCGTGACCTCTCATGTGCCACCAGTACATTCTGGACATTGCAGTTTACAATTATACACATTACATCCCTCCAGTGGGTCCGGTGCTCGTGCATAATGAAGGGGCCAATTCTTAACTCTCCAATAAGCCCCGAGTGAGATACAGTCTGTTCAATTTAGATCCTGCTCTACAGATCGCAAGGTAATTGTTCCCTGCGCAGACCAGTCCAGTTCACGGCGGTGCGTCGCCTCCACGGCCTGGAAGCACCGTGATTTTGTATTGCAACAAGATTCCCCAGAGTTGAGGCCGCACTCTTGAGCAGGTCGTGTCACCACCTTTATTCAAAAACAGGCTGATTCACACCCCGAAAATGGTGCCCCCCTGGGTCTGACGCGTTTCGAAGAATCCATCCTCTTCCTCTGAGACCAAGAGCATGAGCAGTCCGTTGTTGTGTGCACTGCAATGATTCAGCACGTGTCATTTTAATTGTTAATTGGTTTCCGGTGTACCGTGGCCTCTGGTGTGCCGTGACCTCTCATGTGCCACCAGTACATTCTGGACATTGCAGTTTACAATTATACACATTACATCCCTCCAGTGGGTCCGGTGCTCGTGCATAATGAAGGGGCCAATTCTTAACTCTCCAATAAGCCCCGAGTGAGATACAGTCTGTTCAATCTAGATCCTGCTCTACAGATCGCAAGGTAATTGTTCCCTGCGCAGACCAGTCCAGTTCACGGCGGTGCGTCGCCTCCACGGCCTGGAAGCACCGTGATTTTGTATTGCAACAAGATTCCCCAGAGTTGAGGCCGCACTCTTGAGCACGTCGTGTCACCACCTTTATTCAAAAACAGGCTGATTCACACCCCGAAAATGCTGCCCCCCTGGGTCTGATGCGTTTCGAAGAATCCATCCTCTTCCTCTGAGACCAAGAGCACGAGCAGTCCGTTGTTGTGTGCACTGCAATGATTCAGCACGTGTCATTTTAATTGTTAATTGGTTTCCGGTGTACCGTGGCCTCTGGTGTGCCGTGACCTCTCATGTGCCACCAGTACATTCTGGACATTGCAGTTTACAATTATACACATTACATCCCTCCAGTGGGTCCGGTGCTCGTGCATAATGAAGGGGCCAATTCTTAACTCTCCAATAAGTCCCGAGTGAGATACAGTCTGTTCAATTTAGATCCTGCTCTACAGATCGCAAGGTAATTGTTCCCTGCGCAGACCAGTCCAGTTCACGGCGGTGCGTCGCCTCCACGGCCTGGAAGCACCGTGATTTTGTATTGCAACAAGATTCCCCAGAGTTGAGGCCGCACTCTTGAGCAGGTCGTGTCACCACCTTTATTCAAAAACAGGCTGATTCACACCCCGAAAATGGTGCCCCCCTGGGTCTGACGCGTTTCGAAGAATCCATCCTCTTCCTCTGAGACCAAGAGCACGAGCAGTCCATTGTTGTGTGCACTGCAATGATTCAGCACGTGTCATTTTAATTGTTAATTGGTTTCCGGTGTACCGTGGCCTCTGGTGTGCCGTGACCTCTCATGTGCCACCAGTACATTCTGGACATTGCAGTTTACAATTATACACATTACATCCCTCCAGTGGGTCCGGTGCTCGTGCATAATGAAGGGGCCAATTCTTAACTCTCCAATAAGCCCCGAGTGAGATACAGTCTGTTCAATTTAGATCCTGCTCTACAGATCGCAAGGTAATTGTTCCCTGCGCAGACCAGTCCAGTTCACGGCGGTGCGTCGCCTCCACGGCCTGGAAGCACCGTGATTTTGTATTGCAACAAGATTCCCCAGAGTTGAGGCCGCACTCTTGAGCAGGTCATGTCACCACCTTTATTCAAAAACAGGCTGATTCACACCCCGAAAATGGTGCCCCCCTGGGTCTGACACGTTTCGAAGAATCCATCCTCTTCCTCTGAGACCAAGAGCACGAGCAGTCCGTTGTTGTGTGCACTGCAATGATTCAGCACGTGTCATTTTAATTGTTAATTGGTTTCCGGTGTACCGTGGCCTCTGGTGTGCCGTGACCTCTCATGTGCCACCAGTACATTCTGGACATTGCAGTTTACAATTATACACATTACATCCCTCCAGTGGGTCCGGTGCTCGTGCATAATGAAGGGGCCAATTCTTAACTCTCCAATAAGCCCCGAGTGAGATACAGTCTGTTCAATTTAGATCCTGCTCTACAGATCGCAAGGTAATTGTTCCCTGCGCAGACCAGTCCAGTTCACGGCGGTGCGTCGCCTCCACGGCCTGGAAGCACCGTGATTTTGTATTGCAACAAGATTCCCCAGAGTAGAATGCACTGGTGGCACATGAGAGGTCACGGCACACCAGAGGCCACGGTACACCGGAAACCAATTAACAATTAAAATGACACGTGCTGAATCATTGCAGTGCACACAACAACGGACTGCTCGTGCTCTTGGTCTCAGAGGAAGAGGATGGATTCTTCGAAACGCGTCAGACCCAGGGGGGCACCATTTTCGGGGTGTGAATCAGCCTGTTTTTGAATAAAGGTTGTGACACGACCTGCTCAAGAGTGCGGCCTCAACTCTGGGGAATCTTGTTGCAATATATATATATATATATATATATATATATATATATTCACTGAAAAAACCATAGGTTATAGACCATATATAGTTAGGAATTAGCATTTACAAAACCTTGAAAATTCACTGAAAAAACCATAGGTTATAGACCATATATAGTTAGGAATTAGCATTTAAAAAACCTTATTTTACTCACACAAAACCATTGAAATTCCATATATAGTTAGTTGCACTAACTATATATCGCGCACCTGCAATCCACTGCTGATCATGTCACATATTACATCATTCATGACATGGTCAGTGACATCACTGATGACATCACTGATGACATCTCAAATGACATCACTGATGACATCACTGATGACATCTCATTTGACATCATTCTTGTGCTAATACGATAAACCTCTTCAGACTCTAATATAACCTTAGATACACTCAGTGTATACAGACACACACACTTCCACTCATCCATGGAGTTACTCACACACCCAGTCAGTCATGCAAAGAAACAATCTCATCTCCATTTCTTCAACTATACAGTTAAACACACCTTACTTATTGAAACATATACTAACACATATTTACTCTCTTATACAATCCCTGATACAAGTTCACAATGATCGATACAACCACTCACTCATTCGGTGGCTCTCATGCACAGTTATTTATATATGCCAACTCTCACATGTACTGTGTTTTACATATGTACTTACTATGACATGTAGCATTGAGATATCCATTCACTCATCAATACACTCATGCACACAGTCAACTGCCCATGTAGCTGTTTCCACATGCACTCTTGAACTCATACACCTAGTGAATAAACTGTTCACACATCTATGCATAGAGTCACACACCTTCCAGCCACCCCCACACAAACTCAATCTCCCGTAGAAATACTTGGGCAAGCAATTAATAACACATATAGCCTCTCGTATAGCTAATGATCAACACATGCAGCAGTTTACAGAACAACAGACATAATGATGCACAAATTAAGACAGTTTAGTCACTAACCCATGCATTCAGTGAGACACATTTAATCACTCACTCATACAGTCAGTCACGCACCTACTAAATCCTTCATCCAGACACTTATACATCCACTCATTCTTCAATATGTAAGATATATTTTAACTTTACAGAAACATACAGTCACTGGATGTTGTCATCAGTGATGTCATCAGTGATGTCATTTGAGATGTCATCAGTGATGTCATCAGTGATGTCACTGACCATGTCATGAATGATGTAATATGTGACATGATCAGCAGTGGATTGCAGGTGCGCGATATATAGTTAGTGCAACTAACTATATATGGAATTTCAATGGTTTTGTGTGAGTAAAATAAGGTTTTTTAAATGCTAATTCCTAACTATATATGGTCTATAACCTATGGTTTTTTCAGTGAATTTTCAAGGTTTTGTAAATGCTAATTCCTAACTATATATGGTCTATAACCTATGGTTTTTTCAGTGAATTTCAATGGTTTTTTAATAGCAAATATCATAAGCTGTCGAATGTCAAGTACGTGGTAAGTGAAAACATTTTCGTGTTTATGCACACTGATCTGCTTTGAATGGTGCCCCCCCCCTCATTTCTATTAGGAGTACTCTCTCTTTGCAGATAGTGAAAGGTAGTTAACGCAGGCCTTTGCCCCCGTTGTAATCCGTCGTGCCTGCTTCTCTCTCCATTTGATTGATTGTTATCCAAGTATTTACTGTTTTAGAATTAGTTCTCTTTGGTTCATTCTCTATTTACAAACAAACACAGAGTCGCAATACTCTGTTTAGTCTTTGCAGATAACGAAAAATCGTGTAAAAAAAAAGAAAAGGAATCGAGCAAAATCAGTAGGCCACTAATGGGATCTCTTTTTGACCTCGCTAAAATAGAAACATTAGGAACAACCCCTCATGACAAATACAAAACTAGTGAGATGAACTGAACTCCACACAATGATGGCTGCAAAACAGCTCGGCTCCGCCACCCACCCCGCCCAAAATAACGATAAAGAGCGGCTGCCATGATTGGTTGCGGAATGGCCACGACGGAGCTACGAAATGATGCTGCTCTCATGCTAACCCCAGCTTCAGTCTGAAACATCCAGAAACACTGTAGACTACCAATTCGATCAGTTCCGGTAGCGCCCCAATGTAACCCGGTAGAGAAGAACTAGCCCTCCTTCACTGATGGTTCTTGTTGCCTGTCCCTTCTGTTCTCATTTAACAGAACTATTTAGCCTGCTGAAAGGGGTTGTGTTCCGACCGCTGGTTGGTGGAGACATTTTGACTATATTCTGGACCTGCGTTGTCGCGTAATGCGTCATATGACGCGCCGCGTTAGCGCATCCGGAAGTCATCCGGGGCGCGCAGCGCGTAACGTAAGCATAACAAGTCATGTGACTTGTTAATAAAACTTTTCATTGGTTCATTTTACTTTTCTTATTGTAATGATGAAAGGCTTGCTCATATGACCTAAAAATTACGCTTTTCATTACTTCCGAACATAATTTTTTCTTAAATATATGTTATAATGTTCCAGGCTAATGTACTTTCCCGGAAATTTTACAACTGTCCTGCAAGTAAAATATATTCTTTTTTCGAGAAAAAGAGCGTTTCTTCGTCCCATGATGGAGCCGTTGAGCAAAAGAGGGTCGACCTGCTGTCTTAGTCGCCGATACGCCTGAATATGAGATTCTTATCGATCACTTTATGTTGCAGGAATAGAAAACACAACAGCCCTTGACCATTTATCTTTACTGCGTTCCTTCGTATTATACCTTTTACCCTTCATGTAATTGGTCTGCTTTATTTCACTTGCCTTTTAATGATTCTAAAACAGTGACTATTATTACAAACTTTACCAATGTATATACTACTACCATGTTTTCTTTTAAAAACCTTTATTGTGAAAATTTCATTATACAAATACGAGCCTATAACCACGTGGGCCGGCCACGGAGCAAACTGTAATCGTATGTGATGAGTAGACATTTACACTGTAGAGGAACGTAACGGGCGGGCCATTAGGTTGCAAGAACTAAGGTGTCTAACAGTTACGGAATCGGTGGACGTACATTTTATAATTAAAATACGACAGGGCCAGTTACAATAAAATTATCTAGATATACATTTGCGGGCAAGTACCATGGGTGACGTTAATTCGAACTTTCAACAGTACAGTAATCAATAACACATCAGAACTTAATATCAATAGGGATGTCGAAATATTCAATCAATTCTCGTCCCCGCCCGCCATGTGCTTCAAAACTGCATACGTATCTCGTGATTTCAAGGTTCTGCAACCAGTACACAACAAGGAGTTACGAGTCCCATTTATTCCGGCGCCATTTTGGGCGAGGACGGGCAGGTCCAGGATATAGTCAAAATGTCTCTACCAACCATCGACTATGATGATGTTCATATGCTGTATTTATTAGAGTAACACTCATCTGCCCACATGAAATTAATTTACCACAATCTAAACATGTCATTTTAATCTTTCCAAAGTTCTTCTAAATATTTGGGACCGTTTCCCTTGCCTCTGAAGCTCTCAGTGCCACTTCTTTGATGAATGTACTAGCAGGTCAGGGGTTCTCCTCCAAATCTCTCTTTTATGCAGCACTATAATTAATTGGTGCCACCTCTCCATATGACGATGCATGGTATAGTTACCACAACTATATATTTTTTCGGTTCCTCTGGAGAGTTCATCGTGGCAGATGAAGCGTGTAACATACCGGGCATTTACCTTTTTTTGCATGTACAGGAAAGGAAAAAAAAATCGAGCGTTCGAGTTCTTAGGTGTCCCAGGGCCATTTTAGTGGACCAGGCCCAAATCCAAAGAACAGCTATCTCACAGGCTAATGGGGCGACCCACGCCGAGTTTCAGCATTGTAGGATGACCACACAAGTACAGCAACTTGCTAGACATCACCTCGGTGCCATCCGGATCTCGGCGCCCCACTGCAGATGAAGTGCCTCTCAACTATGAAACCACCAGAAAACGCTTGAGTCAGCTTTGTGTGAAGCCGCCATTTTGATTCAATCAATAGCGTCCCCCTGCACACATTCAGGGACCTGGTCGTGTCTTCAGGTCAA
Organism: Lissotriton helveticus; assembly: GCF_964261635.1. Lineage (NCBI taxonomy): Eukaryota > Metazoa > Chordata > Amphibia > Caudata > Salamandridae > Lissotriton > Lissotriton helveticus. Next base: position 261,682,304 of record NC_136067.1, read on the forward strand.
ACGAATTTGGGACAAGATGCAGAAAGGAAAAGGAAAAAAGTTCCGCCGGACCCCGGGAGGTGGCCGCCTATGTCATGGGCGATCTTAGGCCACACCAGGGCAATAGTGAAGCTGCAGCAGGTGCAAATAAGCTTCAGACAGTGTTACAAGCGCTGCTCAGAACTCTCAACTATGACACCACCTCGGTGCCATCCGGATCTTGGCGCCTTGTGCTGGTTCCGGCCTATTCACACATCGGTCCGCTACTGACGCCACCTCACAGGCCAACGGGGCACCCCACGCCGACTTTCGGCGCAGCATTGTAGGATGGCCACACCAGTGCGGCAAATTGCTGGACACCACCTCGGTGCCATCCAGATCTCGGCGCGTTGTGCTGCCTTCGGCCTATTCGCCACAAGTGCGCACGCAACTCAGCTGCATAGCGAGTGAAACACCAAGGGGCGCCCCACTGCAGCCGAGGAACCTCCATCTTGGGGGCGACGCACAGCATCACATTGCTTTCCAATGCAGTCAGATCCTCAAACAGCCCCCACTGACTGACGCGAACTCACAGGCCAACGGGGCGCCCCACGCCGACTTTCGGCGCAGCATTGTAGGATGGCCACACCAGTGCGGCAAGTTGCTGGACACCACCTCGGTGCCATCCGGATCTTGGCGCGTTGTGCTGCCTTTGGCCCCATTCGCACATCAGTCCGCTACTGACGCCATCTCACAGGCTAATGGGGCGCCCCACGCCGACTTTCAGCATTGTAGGATGACCACACCAGTACAGCAACTTGCTAGACATCACCTCGGTGCCATCCGGATCTCGGCGCCCCACTGCAGATGAAGTGCCTCTCAACTATGAAACCACCACTGTGACATCCGGATCTTGGCGCGTTGTGCTGCCTTCGGCCTATTCGCACATCGGTCCGCTACTGACGCCATCTCACAGGCTAATGGGGCGACCCACGCCGAGTTTCAGCATTGTAGGATGACCACACCAGTGCAGCAACTTGCTAGACATCACCTCGGTGCCATCCGAATCTTGGCATCTCAACGCCTAGTGGTATCTTCCATACAGAAAATATTGTTACGCTACCTTTGGCCCCATTCGCACATCAGTCCGCAACTTAGACATCACCTCGGTGCCATCCGGATCTTGGCATCTCAGCGCCTTGTGGTGTCTTCTCGTCAGAAAATATTGTTGCGCTGCCTTTGGCCCCATTCGCACATCAGTCCGCTACTGACACCATCTCACAGGCCAACAGGGCGCCCCACGCCGACTTTCAGCATTGTAGGATGGCCACACCAGTGCGGCAACTTACTAGACACCACCTCGGTGCCATCCGGATCTTGGCGCGTTGTGCTGCCTTCGGCCTATTCGCACATCGGTCCGCTACTGACGCAAACTCACAGGCCAACGGGGCGCCCCACGCCAACTTTCAACATTGTAGGATGGCCACACCAGTGCTGCAACTTGCTGGACACCACCTCGGTGCCATCCGGATCTTGGCGCGCTGTGTTGCCTTCGGCCTATTCGCACATCGGTCCGCTACTGACGCCGCCTCACGTGCCAACGTATTTTCTCCGCATTTTATACCCTATGCCGCATAACAGGTCATGTGACTTGTTTATAAAACTTTTCATTGGTTCATTTTACTTTTGGTTTCCTAATGATGGAAGGCTTGATCATATGACCTAAAAACAACACTTTTCATTGGATGAAAACGTTTTTTTTTTTCCAAACGATGAAAGCCCCACCTTGTTTCTGGATGTTTCAGACTGAAGCTGGCGTCAGCATGAGAGCACCACCATCTCGTAGCTCCGTCGTGGTCATTCCGCGAGCAATCATGGCAGCCGCTCCCCACCAGAAGCCTGCAGGAGTCGGGGCCCCCAAAACTTTTGATGAATTCTCAAAGCGGAGGGGACGCTTTCGAGAATGGGGTCCAAGACCTAGCAGACAAGCGTCCGATTTCCAAGGTGTGCCAGGGCCATTTCAGTGGACCAGGCCCAAAAAGGAAAGAGCCTGCCGCCATTTTGAGAGTCCTGTGGCAGCCGACTATCGCTGCACCGCAAGAGTGGGCGCAACTCAGCTGAATTGCGGCTTTTGACACAGTGGACCAAAAACGGACGGAATGGCAACTGAAACGGTAAAGGGGCGCCCCACTACAACAGATGACACTCCACCTGGAGAGGCCCGTTCACGCCGCCTCCCCCGGGGCGCTCCACGCCGTTATTCGGAGCAGCATTGTAGGATACCAAAACCAGTGCGGCAACTTACTGGACATCACCTTGGTGCCATCGTTCTGCTGCCTTGGAACTATTCGCACAACAGTTTGCTACTGAAGACCCACCCCCCGCGACGCCCCACGCCGTTATTTGCTGGGTGGCAACTTACTAGACATCACTTTCGTGTCATGTAGATTTCAGCGCGTTCTGCTGCCTTGGAACTATTCGCACAACAGTTTGCTACTGATGACCCGCCCCACGCCGGAAATCTGGACGTTGTGCTGCGTTGGGACTATTCGCACAGCCGACCGCTACTTCGTTGTTTTTCCCTAAAAATGTTTATATGTTATTACTATTTTTGTTTTCTTGTATATATTTATAAATTATTAAAGTTTTATAATCTTACTACTTTGTCGGAGTGCTATATATTTTTAATGTGACACATAATTGTAAAAACTTTGATGTACAAAGAGTCATCCCTGGAATCTTCCGCTTCACGCTCGGTCCCCTCCCCAATCACAATACAGGATGGTTTTCAGATAATAGCAACGCTTCTGCTGTGACGGATCTCATCGAGTGTGGGCCTTGATCTACTATAACTCCTTTGAAGAGGGGTGAATCTTTACAGCTGTGGCCATAAACTACATCTGCAGGGCTAGCTGATACCCTAGGACCAGCCTGGACAATCGGACACAGAGGAAAAGGAGTGTCAGAGGGTGCAGTAGTGAATAGGGCGAAAGGGAGGTGTCGGGCGGGCACAGGGTGTGATTCTCAGGAAAGAGCAGCGCAGATGGGGGGAGGTTTATTACCCATGCATAAGACAGAGAGCGGGGGTGACCACTGCCTGGGGGAGATGCTTGCGAGGGTGGGGAGCCATGCTAAGGATCGACAGCGTGCACAGAGTGGGTCTGGTCAAGGCATCTAAAATGGCTGCCGTGCACGACAAAAGTGTGGCATTTGAAAAAAGACAAGATGGCGCAGACAATGTTTTTCAACACTTCCTGATTTCCTTCGAATCGAACGTTAACAGACGTTGGGGCATATTACCAAAGTTAAGCGATATTTATCCCTAACGATGCATTGCAAAGATTTTTTTACCGTCAGAAATTATCGCAGATAAACGTTGCTATTATCAAAGTTTATCGCAAATACGATAAAAACCGACCGCAATGCATTAATATCGCTGAAAACTCAGCGATATTCATGCATTACCGAGCTAATCCTCTTAGCCATGTTATCCACCTCCCATAGGATAACATGGCTAAGAACTGCTCAGGGCAGCTGTTACTTTTTGGAGATATTCGCGCTTATCTCGAATATTTCCAAAAGTTGATAATAGGAGATAGCGATGTTAGCGACTGTTTCCAGTCGCTAACATCTTGGCATGCCCACTTTGCATGTCATTAGTGATAAATATCACTCACATGCAAAGTGGGGCCCAAGATGGTCGCTATCTCCTACTAGCCGTCGCTAACTGGTGTTAGCAACAGCTAGGTAATACAGATATAATTTTATCTCCGCGAAGCGGAGCGCTGTTACAGATATATATCTTGTTTTTGAACGTTAATTTCTCAAAATGCACTGAAGCACATATATTGAGACCTAGCAAAGGCACATCGGGCTACCAGTCCCTAATATTTTACCAAGTTTCGTGCAAATCCATTCAGCCGTTCGATTATTATTATTATTTATTTTTTTTGCCCCGCGGGGCCCTTTTAAAACCTCCACATCAAACCTAGGGGATCAGCGAGGATCTACTATGCCCCCTTATGGTCATTTGCCCCTTCGCTTTGGCCTCCTCTTGTCTCTCGATCCTACCGAGAGACAAGATGGCGGCCGCTACGGACTGTTTGGAATGTTTACAGACACCGGAGAGCCAATCAGCTTCGCTTCGCAAAGCTCCGTAACGCGAAAAGTACGCGAAGCGGTCCGCTGTTACAGATATATATCTTTTTTTGAACGTTAATTTCTCAAAATCCACTGAAGCACATATATTGAGACCTAGCAAAGGCACATCGGGCTACCAGTCCCTACAATTTTGCCAAGTTTCGTGCAAATCCATTCAGCCGTAAGATTATTATTATAATTTTTTTTTTTTGCCCCGCGGGGCCCTTTTAAAACCTCCACATCAAACCTAGGGGGTCAGCGAGGATCTACTATTCCCCCTTATGGTCATTTGCCCCTTCGCTTTGGCCTCCTCTTGTCTCTCGATCCTACCGAGAGACAAGATGGCGGCCGCTACGGACTTTTTGGAATGTTGACAGACGCCAGAGAACCAATCAGCTTCGCTTCACAAAGCTCCGTTGCGCGAAAAGTCCGCGAACCAGTGCGCTAACTGGTCCGCTGTTACAGATATATATCTTTTTTTAAACGTTAATTTCTCAAAATCCACTGGAGCACATATATTGAGACCTACAAAAGGCACATCGGGCTACCAGTCCCTACAATTTTGCCAAGTTTCGTGCAAATCCATTCAGCCGTTCGGGCTAAAAGTGAGGCCAACCGCCCTATGGAAAACTCAATGTTAAAAACACGTTTTGGGACCCCCCTTTTTTCTCGGCCCCCACCGGACGAACCCCCCCCAAATTTTCAAGGGCTGCTCAGAAACAAAATGTGCCATTTTCCTGAAAATTTCAGCCAATTCCGTCCACAAACGCCAAAGTTATTAGACATAGAATTTTCAAAAAACCCATAGAGAAAAAATCCTAACTATATATACCTACTGGCGACCGCCAGTAGGTAATATATATAGATATATATATATATATATATATATATATATCTATATATATATATATCTCAATCTTAAACTTTTTAGAAACACTCAGTCACTTGATGACTTCATCTGTGATGTCATAAGTGACGTCGCTGACCATGTCATGAATGATGTAATATGTGACATCATCAGCAGTGCATTGGGGGCATGAGTTATAGTTAGCTCAGCTAACTATAACGGCCAAATTTGTCTGTCTTTGTATGAGTGAAATGTCAGCCTAACTATAATGTCCCTGAAACCTATGGTGTTTTCAGGCAATTTTCAAGGTCTTTTTAAATGCTAATTCCTAACTATAACGTCCCTGAAACCTCATGTTTTTTCAGTGAATTTCTAAGGTTTTTAAAATGCTAATTCCTAACAATAATGTCCCTGAAACCTCTGTTTTTTCAGTGAATTTCTAAGCTTTTTTTAAAATGCTATTTTCTAACTATGCCTACATATGTAGGACATGTGCAGAAAGAAGCAAGAGAAGTGCAGAACGAGGCACCAGAAGTCCAGAAACAGGACGAAAGGTACAGAAAGGAGCAGGAGATATCCAGAAAGAACTAAAAGAGATGCAGAAAGAGGCTTACTTTGACTGTTTCTTACAACAGACTCATACAAAGTAGCCTAATCACTAATCCTTCTCACAAGAAGTCTTAAACCTCACTTTTCTCTTGAACGTTCACTAATAATTGACTGCTCTGAATGTTAGGCCTACCAAATATAAAACAGCAATCCTAAGCATATCACTGTTGTAAGTCTGACCAGGTTTGTAAATGTATGCATGTGTGTCTCTGCTTTTACCTAGTGACATGTTACATAAAAATAAACATACAAATACTCTGTGAATGTGTTTACAAAAAGGTGTATGCATTTCTTTCTGCTCACTATACAGGGCACATTGGTATTCAATAGTATATTTGAGGATCTCTATAGCACATACATACATAAGACATGTCTGCCTGTGCAGCCATATGACAAAGCAGAATGGAGAAGATTTGACCACCTATAGGAGAAGTTACCCGCTTTTTAAGCTACCATCTACAGATGCGTAACACATGTAAGAATATATGCAGAAATAGGCCTATACCTCAGTCATGAGAGCACGCAGACCTTTACACTTGACAGCTTGCACTTATCATTTGAGTACAGAAAGAAGCAAGAAGAAGTTCAGAAAGAAGCAAGAGAGTTGCAGAAACAGGCAAAAGAGGTACAGAAACAGTGAACAGGGGTGCAGAGAGAGGCAAGAGAGGTACAGAAAGAGGGAAGAGGGGTACAGAAAGAGGAAGGAGGGGTGCAGCAATTTGCAAGAGGGGTGCAGAAAGAAGCAAGAGCAGTGCAGAAAAAAACAACAGAGGTGTAGAAAGAGACAAAATGGGTGCAGAAAGAGGCAAGTGAAGTGCAGAAAGAAGCAAAAGAGGTGGAGAAAGAGGCAAGAGAGGTAAAACGGAGGCAATAGAGGTGCAGAAAGAGGCAATAGGGGTGCAGAAAGAAGCAAGAGAAGTGGAGAAAGAAGCAACACAGGTGCAGAAAGAGGCAGGAGGGATGCAACAAGAGGCAAGAGAAGTGCAGAAAGAAGCAACAGAGATGCAGAAGGAGGCAAGAGAAGTGCAGAAAAAGGCAAAAGAGTGGCAGAAACAGGCAAAAAAGATGCTGGAATAAGCAAGAGCGGTGCAGAAAGAAACAGGAGGGGTGCAGAAAGAGACAAGAGAAGTGCAGAAAGAACCAACAGAGTTTCAGGAGACAAGAAAGTGGCAGAAAGAGGGCAAAAGAGTTGCTTACTAAGGCAAGATAGGTGCAGAAAAGGGGAACAGGGGTGCAGAAAGGGGCAAGAGATGTGCAGAAAAAGGGAACAGGGGTGCAGAAAGAGGCAAGAGATGTGCAGAAAAAGGGAAGAAGGGTGCAGAAAGAGGCAAGAGGGGTGCAGAAAGAAGAAACAAAGGTACAGAAAGAAGCAAGAGGGGTACAGAAAAAGGCAAGAGAATTACAGAAAGAAGCAAAAGAGGTGCAGGCGGAGACGAAAAGAGAAGTACAGAAAGAGGCAAGAGCAGTGCAGAAAGAAGTGACAGAGGTGCAGAAGGAGGCAAGAGGGGTGCAAAAAGAGGCATGAGGGATACAGGAATTTACAAGAAAGGCCCAGAAAGAAGCAAGAGCAGTACAGGAAGAACTAACAGAGGTGCAGAAACAGACAAGAGGAGTGCAGAAAGAGGCACAATAAGTGCAGAAAGAAGAAACAGAGATGCAGAAGGGGGCAAGAAAACTATAGAAAGAGGAAAGAGAGTTGTAGAAACAGGCAAGAGAGGTACAGAAACAGGGAACAGGTATGCAGAAAGAGGCAAGAGAGGTACAGAAAGAGGGGAGAAGGGGGTGTGGAAGAGAGATGCAGAAAGAAGCAAGAGAAGTGCAGAAAGAGGCAGGATGGGTGCAGAAAGAGGCAAGAGAAGTGCAGAAAGAAATAACAGAGGTACAGAAGGAGGCAAGAGAAGTGCAGAAAGAGGCAAGAGAGTCACAGAAACAGGCAAAAGAGGTGCAAAAAGAAGCAAGGACAGTGAGGAAAGAACGAACAGAGGTACAGAAGGAGGTAAGAGAAGTGCAGAAAGAGGCAAGAGAGTCACAGAAACAGGCAAAAGAGGTGCAAAAAGAAGCAAGGACAGTGAGGAAAGAACGAACAGAGGTACAGAAAGAGGCAAGAGGGCACAGAAAGAGGCAAGTGAAGTGTAGAAAGAAGCAAAAGAGGTACAGAAAGAGGCAAGAGGGGTACAGAAAGAGGCAAGAGGGATGCAGGAAGAGGCACAAGGGGTGTACAAACAGGGAAGAAGGGTGCAGAAAGAGGCAACAGGGGTGCAGAAAGGGGCTACAAAAGTGCAGAAAGAGACAATAGAGTAACTGAAACAGGCCCAAGAGGTGCAGAAAGAGGGAACAGGGGTGTAGACAAAGGCAAGAGAGGTGCAGAAAGAACCACCAGAGGTGCAGAAAGAGGCAAGAGGGGTGGCAAAATGTGAAAAATAGTGCAGACAGCAGAGAGGAGTGCAGAAAGAACCATCTTAGGTGCAGCAAGGCAAGAGGGGTGCAGAAAGAGGCAAGAGAAGTGCATAAAGAAGCAAAAGAGGTACAGAAAGAGGCAAGGGGTGCAGAAAGAGGCAAGAAAGGTGCAGAAAGTAGCAAGAGAGCTGCAGAAAGAAGGGAGGTCCAGAAAGATGCAACAGAAGTGCAGGAAAAGAAATGAAGGTGCAGAAAGAAGCAAAAGAGGTACATCAGGAGGCAAGAGGGGTGTAGAAAGAGGCAAGAAAGGTGCACAAAGAGGTAAGAAGGGTACAGAAAGAGGCAGGAGGGGTGAAGAAATAGGCGGGAAAAGTGGAGAAAGAAGCAAGAGAGTTGCAGAAACAGGTAAAAGAGGTGCAGAAAGAGGGAACAGGGTGTAGCCAGAGGCAAGAGAGGTGCATGAAGAACCGACAGAGGTGCATAAAGAGGCAAGAGGGGTGCCAGAGTTTTCAAGAGAGTTGCAGACAACAGCAAGAGCAGTGCAGAAAGATCCAACTTAGGTGAAGAAAGGCAAGAGGGGTGCAGAAAGAGGCAAGAGAAGTGCATAAAGAAGCAAAAGAGGTACCGAAAGAGGCAAGGGGGTGCAGAAAGAGGCAAGAGAGAAGCAGAAAGAGGCAAGAAAGGTGCACAAAGAGGCACGAGGGGTGCCGATATTTGCACGAGAAGTGCTGAAAGGAGCAACAGAGGTACAGAAAGAAGCAAGAGCAGTGCAGAAAGAACAAACAGAACTGCAGAAACAGACAAGAGGGATACAGAAAGAGGCACGAGAACTGCAGAAAGAGGCAAGAGAGTTGCTCAAACAGGCAAGACAGATGGAGAAAAAGGGCACAGGGGTGCAGAAAGAGGCAGGAGTTGTGCAGAAAAAGGGAAGAAGGGTGCAGAAAGAGGCAAGAGGGATGCAGAAAGACTCAAGAGAGGTGCAGAAAGAATCAAGAGAGGTGCAGAAAGAAACAGAGGTGCAGAAAGAAGCAAGAGGGGTACAGAAAAAGGCAAGAGAAGAGCAGAAAGAATCAACAGAGGTGCAGGAGGAGGCTAGAAAAGTACAGAAATAGGTAAGAACAGTATAGAAAGAAACAACAGAGGTGTAGAAGGAGGCAAGAGGGGTACAGAAAGAGGCAATAGAAGTACAGAAAGAAGCAACAGAGATGCAGAAACAGACAAGAGGGGTACATAAAAAGGCAAGAGAAGTATAGAAAGAAGCAACATAGATGCAGAAGGAGGCAAGAGAACTGCAGAAAGAGGCAAGAGAGTAACAGAAAGAGGTTAAGATGTGCAAAAAGAAGCAAGGACAGAGCAGAAAGAACCAACAGAGGTACAGATGGAGGTTAGAGGGCACAGGAAGAGGCAAGAGAAGTACAGAAAGAAGCAAAAGAGGTACAGAAAGAGGTAAAAGAGGTACAGAAAGAGGCAAAAGGGGTACAGAAAGAGGCAAGATGGGTGCAGAAGGAGGCATGGGGGTGTACAAAAAGGGAAAAAGGGTGCAGAAAAAGTCAAGAGGGGTGCAGAAAGAGGCTATAAAAGTGCAGAAACTGGTAAGAGAGTTACAGAAACAGGCAAAAGAGGTGCAGAAAGAGGGAACAGGGGTATAGACAAATGCAAGAGAGGTGCAGAAAGAACCAACAGAGGTGCATAAATAGGCAAGAGTGGTGGCAGCATTTGCAAAAGTGTTGCAGACAGCAGTAAGAGCAGTGAAGAAAGGACCAACAGAGGTACAGAAAGGCAAGTGGGGTGCAGAAAGAAGCAAAAGAGGTGCAGAAAGAAGCAAGAGTGGTGCAGAAAGAGGCACGAGATGAGCAGAAAGAGGCAAGAGAGGTGCACAAAGAGGCACGAGGGGTGTAGAAATTTGCAAGGGAGTTGCAGAAAGAAGCAAGAGAAATGGAGAAATAACCAACGGAGGTGCAGAAAGAAGCAGAGGGTTGTAGAAAGAGGCAAGAGAAGTGCAGAAAGTAGCAATAGAGGTGCAGAAAAGGGCAAAAAGGGTACAGAAAGTGGCAAGAGAAGTGCAGAAAGAAGCAAAAGATATGCGTACAGCGGCAAGAGGGGTGCATTCAGGGGCAACAAAGGTACACAAGGAAGTACAAGGGGTGCAGAAATTTGCAAGGGAGGTGGAGAAGAAAAGCAAGAAAAATTGAGAAATAAGCGAAGGGAAATGGAGAAATAAGCAACGGAGGTGCAGAAAGGAGCAGAGAGGTGTAGAAAGAGGCAAGAGAAGTGCCGAAAGTAGCAATAGAGGTACAAAAAAAGGCAAAAGGGGTGCAGAAAGAGGCAAAAGAAGTGCAGAGGGAAGCAAAAGATATGCATAAATCGGCAAGAGAGGTGCAGAAAGAACCAACAGAGGCGTAGAAAGAGGCAAGTGGGGTTGCAGAATTTGCAAAAGAGTATAGACAGCAGCAAGAGCAGTGCAGAAAGAACCAACAGAGAGACAGAAAGGCAAGAGGGGTGCAGAAAGAAGCAAAAGAGATGCAGAAAGAGGCAAGAGAAGTACAGAAAGAAGCAAAAGATGTGCATAAAGCGGCAAGAGGGGTGCAGACAGAGGCAAGAAAGGTGCACAAAGAGGCATGAGTGGTGCAGAAATTTGCAAGGGACGTGCAGAAAGAAGCACAAGAAATGGAGCAATAAGCAACAGAGGTGCAGAAAGAAGCAGAGGAGTGTAGGAAGAGGTAAGAGAAGTGCAGAAAGTAGCAATAGAGGTGCAGAAAAAGGCAAGAGTGGTGCAGACAGAGGCAAGAGGGGTACAGAAAGAGGCAAGAGAGGTACAGAAAGTGGCAAGAGAGGTGCAGAAAGAAGCAACTTACGTGCAGAAAGAGGCAAGAAAGTCGCAGAAACAGGCCAAGGAGATCCAGAAAGAAGCAAGGACAGTGCAGAAAGAACCAAAAGAGGTGCAGACAGAGGCAAGAAGGCACAGCAAGAGGCAGGAAAGGTACAGAAAGTGGCAAATGAGGTGCAGAAAGAAGCAAGGATAGTGCAGAAAGAACCAACAGAGGTACAGAAAGAGGCAAGAGGGCACCGAAAGAGGCAAGCGGGTTACAGAAAGAGGCAAGAGAGGTGTACAAAGAGGGAAGAAGGGTGCAGAAAGAGGCAAGAGGGGTGCAGAAAGAGGCAAAAGAGGTGCAGAAAGAGGGAACAGGGGTGTAGATAAAGGCAGGTGAAGAAAGGGGCAAGAGAAGTGCAGAAAGAAGCACAAAACATACAGAAAGAGGCACAGGGGTACAGAAAGAGCCAAGAGAGGAGCAGAAACAGGCAAGAGATGTGCACAAACAGGCACAATGGGTGCAGAACTTTGCAAGAGAGATGCAGAAAGAAGCAACAGAAGTGCATAAAGAAGCAACAGAGGTTCAGAAAGTGGCAAGAGGGTGCAGAAAAAGGCAAGCGAATTACAGAAATAAGCAACAGAGGTGTGGAAAGAAGCAGAAGAATGCAGAAAGAGGCAAGAGAAGTGCAGAAAGTAGCAATAGAAGTACGAATGAGGCATGAGGTGGCAGAAACAGGCAAGAGAGTTGCAGAAACAGGCAGGGAGGTGCAGAAAGGGGGCACATGGTTGTAGCCAGAGGCAAGAGAGATGCATAAACAACCAACAGATGTGCAGAAAGAGGCAAGAGAATTGCAGACCTCAGCAATAGCAGTGCAGAAAGAATCAAGAGAGGTACAGAAAGAGGCAAGAGAGGTGCAAAAAGTGGCAAGAGAGGCACAGAAACAAGCAAGAGTGGTTTGCACACCATTAGTACCAATTTAACACCCACAATTCGCAATAAGTAAGAGGTGACCACTAGGTTTGCAAAGGGCCTACTACCACGCTATAAGACTTGTCGCTGCATTTTTGGTAACGTTTGAGCTGGGTGACCTAGAAACAAAGTTTTTTTGTTCAAATCTGCAGATTATGGAGCAGATGATGGATTATGAGGCAAATGCAGAAAATATATAATAATGCGAATGTTGGTGCAGCCCAACAGTCGCATAATTCCACTGGCCCTGCTCATACCTCTGACCGGGTCCAGAAGTGCTCCTCAGTGGTTCCTTCTTTTTTTTCACATTGAGTTTATAGTTTAGCTACTATGGACACGAGGAAGACTAAACCTGAGGTTACCACTCTACAACACAGACTACCATACCACATAATTACTCCCCATAACACATAATACCACTCTACATAATTCCTGTACACTAAATATCACATACTTTCTATCCACATAATTTCACTGCTCAACATACCACATAATTTCACTAAACACAACATACATCCACTTCACTCCAGAAAATGTTAGTAGAAAACCTTTACATTTTCAACGCCAATAGCTCTAACTCTCGCAAATGCGAGACCTATTACATTGCAAATGCTTCTTCAACTAGTTGTCGCATTTGCAGAGTAGTGGAGAAAGGGGGCTGGGCCTCCGACCAGCGCTCAGGAATTTCACTGCGTAGGACCTACAGGAGGTACCAGGAGGGCTTCTTGGCCCCCAAAGTCCCTCAGCAGTAAAGTGGACTTCATCCCCCAACCAGTAGTGTATATGGAGGTGCGATTGCAGAGTGGTGGAGAAAGAGGGGCGTGGCCTTCAAAGACCTCTAAGCAATCATACTGTTTGGGACTTACTGGAGGTAACAGAAGGGGTAGTTGGCCCCCAAGGACAGCCTTGGGGGCCAACTACCCCTCCTATTACCTCCAGTAAGTCCCACAAAGCAGGATTGGTAAATTCTCTTGGCAGGCCACACCCCCTTTTCCCTCCACTCTGCAAACGCGCTCCCTGGTGTGTTCTTGGATAGGGATTAAAGTCCCCTTCACTGCTGGGGGGCCTTAGGGGCCAATTAGCCTACCTGCTACCTCCAGTAAGTCTCACACAATGGGATTGCTGAAAGGTGGACACAGGCCATGCCCTCTTGCGCCACCACTCTGAAAACACACCTCTTTGAACGCTCTTGGTTGGGGGATGAAGTCCCTTTGCTTCCTGGGGTCCCTGGGGGCCAACTAGCCCTCCTGGTAACTCCAGTAAGCCTCTCACAGCTCGGTTGCTCATAGTGGTCAGAGGCCACGCCCCCTTTTTACACCACTCCGAACACGCACCTCCTGGCGTACTTCTGCTTGGCAGAATGAAGTCCACTTTAGTCTTGAGGTCCTCAGGACACAAGGGGACCTTATCGGCCCACCACTCAGACCCCCTCTCAGCAATCCCACAGTGTGGGGCTTACTGGAGGTACTTTGTGGGCTAGATGGCCCCTAAGGACCCTCACCAATGAAGGAGACTTCATTCCCTAACCCAGAACGTGCCAGAAGGAACGTTTGCAGAGTGATGCAGGGAGGGGCGGGGCCTCCGGTGAGTTGCTGGTTTCTTTTTCTTAATTTTTATTTTAGGAAGGTGGGCTGTGTGGCCCCCACTTCCCTTAAACATTTTGGGCCCTGGGGACCCCATCCTCTAGGCCGGAGCAATTGTTTAAAAAACAAATTGAAAAGGGAGGGGGCATGTGGCTCGCTTCCCGAGGCCGATTACGGCCCGGGGACCCCATCCCCTGGGGCTAGGCCTTTGATTATTTATTGACTTATAAAGGGGAGGGAGCTGTGCGGCCCCCCTGCCCAGTCTGATTTTGGCCCTGGGACCCCATCCCCCATGGCCCTGCCACATCTTTTTTAAGGAAGGGGCCATGTGGCCCCCCTTCCCTGGGCTTCTCTTGGCCCTGGGGACCCCACCCCGAGGCCTGCCCTGCCTTTTTTGTTAAAAAAATTTGGAGGAGGACTGTGCAGCCCCTTACTGAGGCCAAATTTGGTCTGGGGAACCCATCCCCCGGGGCCTAGCTTATTCATATAATTTTTCTAAAAAATGAGGAGGGCAAGTGACCCCCTTCCCTGGGTCGCTTTTGAACCTGGGGACCCCATCCCCCATGGCCTGGTCTCTCGTTGGGAACTCGAGAAAGCCCCAATGCCCCTGCAGTCCCTGCCGGTTCCCTGCCTCCTGCATGAGCTAGCGTTGCTTTTGATGAGAGGAAGCTGCTAACATGCAGCTCTCTTTGCCCAAAAGCAATACTGCTTCGCTTCATGGTACCGAGAGCAGTTTTCCTTCTCTTGCTTCCATGAAGCGAAGCAGAAGTTTGCTATGACAGGGCGGGAGCAATGTTCCTGCACTGCCATAGCAAACGGCAATGTCCTGGGAGTGGGCACCTCGGGACATTGCTGGAGCCATCTCTGGGGGGTGGCGGTCCCCAGGGCCATGGATGGCTCTATGAGGGAGGCCGCACGGCCCCCCTCAAACATGGGGGTAGCTTCGGGAAGGTGGTGGTCCCTGGGGGGCCGCATTTGTATAATTAGTGCCCCAGGGAGGTGGTGGTCCCTGGGGCAGTGTGGGGGGCTCAATCCCCCCACACTTTGTTTTTAAATTAAGCTCCAGGTAAATGGCTGTCTCTGTGGCTTGAGGGGCCTACCAGACCCCCACCAAACTAATTAAAGCCCTGGGGAGGTGACGGTCCCGGAAGCAGCATGAGGGTGCAAGAGCCCCCCACACATTTTACATAAACAAAGCCCTGGGGAAGTGGCGGTCTCCAGAGCGGCAGGGGGCCACGTTCCCCCCCCACACTTGAATGACTATAGCCCCTGTGTGGTAGCGGTCCCTGGGGCATCAGGGGCCCTTCACGGCCCCCATACCTAATGATATGTTGCCCCTGGGATCTGGCCCACCCAGGGGCTTAAAACCAACGAAGTGCAGGAGGCCACCCTTCGTTGTTTTTTATTTTTGTCCGGATTCACGGACCCTATGCAAATCCTGCCCATTTATTTTTTTTAAACTGCTTTTGTGGGCCCTCGGGGTCCCTGTGGTACCTCCTGAGCAGGCCTAGAGGGTGTTTCTACCCTGCCCCCTATTCTTTTTTTTAACCTTTTTTCTTGTGACTCGGTTGAACTGAGTCACAAGATGGCTGCCAACACTTCCTGGTTTGAAGCGTTGGCAGCCAATTAGAGTTAAGCTTGTGCTCGGAAGGGTTCCTGGATCCACAGTGGTCACCCGATACTGATATTTATTTATGTATGTATTTCTCAGACACTACTGAACGGATTTAAACCATTAAAAAAAGGTCACTTTCTGAACTAGGAGCTACCTTTTTGCCAAATTTGGTGTGATTCCGTTCAGCAGTTTGGGCTGTTGCTTTGTCTAAAGTTTCCTATGGAAATTATCATGGAGAAAACGCATTTTGGGACCCCCCACTTTTTTCTTGACCCTCGCTTGACAAATCACCCCAAAACATTCAAGACAGGAGCTGACCGGAGCAGGGCATTAGTTTTAAAAATGTAGCTAAGATTCGTCAAACGGCGCCAAAGATATTGGCAAATCTAAAAAAGCTTTTCCTATGGAAACTAGGTCTTAACAATAACTACATATATATATTCCCTGAAAAAACTACCGGTTGCAGAGATGTTTTGTTAGGCTCAGGTTTGACTTGTACAAAATCAGTGAAATTCAGCAGTTATAGTTACCTTAGCTAACAAAATCGGGGGCAACTGCACTGTGCAGGTGACATTAAGGTGCCCTGGGCACAAAGAGGTGTGTTGCTGCTAGGGTGACCAACCATCGGTAAATTTCACAGACCGCCCGTAATTTGGGTCTCACGTCCATTGTCCATAACGATCCCTTTTAGGGACGCCTTTTGTCGTCCGTAGTTTTGGGCATTAGGGAACATCACTGTTCCTCTGCCAGTAGCCTCAGCTCCCTGATGGGGCCATCTTGCACTCAACTGAGAACAAGAGCAGCCTCACCACGCCAATTGTCATTCTATATGCGGCTTATGATTGTCACATACAGTATGACAATGGGCCAGTCTGTGCTCTTACTGCATGTGGTGGGTTTCCTCCCACCTAGCAAGACATTCAGTCAGGTGAAAGAAATGAACAAAAACGCCCATACTGCAAGGTGAAAATCCAGTTCATGAAAAGATGGTGAAAGAAGTTTAAAAAAAGGTCATGGGTCTTTCACTGTCTCATCATTTTAAAACTGATGCATTTTCAATGTTATATTCAACAAAGCTGTGTTCCTGCTTTTTTAGGTTTCGCCTAAGTGAAAGCTGCGCACTGCGCAGCTTTTCGCGCAGGCGAAAACCTAATGAGAATACTATGTGGCTTAGGAATCCGCCCTCTGCTCCATTGGCTAGCTCCATAAATGGAGGCTAGCCATTGGAAAAGAGATCTGTCCGTCATGGCCGGACCAGATTCGTGGGCGTTCCCGCGATTTCTTCCCTCTCCACCCTTTTCTGATCGTCATCGCGGCGGTGGGTGGGTGTTATTTTTTTTTTTCGTGTCGGCCTGTTTTGTTCTTTGTAGAAGTGTCTGTTGCTGGAGTTGGCTGCAAGATTTAAGTTCCCACGAAGCGATCAGGTAAGGAGCATTTTCTTTATAAATGTGTTTTCCCTTTGTATGTTTACGTATTTTGACGTTTTCGCTCTTAATGTCTTTTTTCTGTTTCCTTTGTAGGTTTGGCCGTGTCGTGTGAGCTGTTATGTAGTTTGGCTCGTGACTTGGGAGCTCCGTTGTCCCGGTAAGCTATTTTCTCCTTTTGGCTCCTAATGTCTCTTTTCTGTTTCTTTTGTAGGTTTGCTCGTTTTTTTAGGAGCTGGTATTTCATGCTGAAATGAAGATGCACTGTATATCTAGGTAAGTGTTATTTTTTCCGCTTTGCACGTTGTGTTTTCACTTTGTATGTTTAGCTCTTTAGACGTGTTTGCTGCTAATATCTATTTTATGTTTTATTTCTAGGTTTGCCCGTCTCCTGTGAGCTGGTATTTCCTGCAGAAACGAAGATGCACTGTACATATAGGTAAGTTTTTTGGGTCTAATTTTCTTTCTTAGCTTATTTTTAGTTGTTGTTTAGGATTTAAATAGCTTAGTGTTAATACCTTATATTTTTGTAGGGGGGGGGAGTGATCTTGGTTTGGATCGATATTTAAAATTGGTTGTTTTGACGAAAGTGCTACTGATGAAGTTACGTCCTGTGTACATCATTTGAATACGGCAGGGTGGGGCACGCTTCTCCGGTAAGCTGTAACTATTAGTTGCATGTGATATAGTACAAACTTAAACGCTGCTCACAAGTAAACTCTGTGCGCTACTTATGTGCACAGAGTTTTATGCATTTATCTCAACTTTTGGTTTACCTTCTCTTTGCTCAAGTTTGCTTTACGGGATATTGTGTTAATATGTTGTTTCTGAGCGCAAACTTCAGTGTGAAATTTTTGTTAGCAACGCTACTTACGTCCACAGACTTCTATGCATTTATCTCAACTTTTGGTTTACCTTCTTTTTGCTCATGTTTAATTTACACACCATTGTGTTAATATGTTGTTTTTTAGCGTAGGCTTCACTGAGGATTATTTATTTATAGCAGCACTACTTACGTGCAGAGTTCTATGCTGAAATGTATTGCATGTAAGCTTTTTAGAGTCTTAAACATTCCATGCACGTCACCACTAAATTGGATATATTGCGTGCAAAATTTAGTTACAGACATTCGTTGTAACATTGCGTGTTTTACCTTCACTATTTACGTGCATGTGCACTTTTCAATATCTTTACACACACATACTAAGTAACGTGACGCAGGGAATTAGCACAGTGACATCTTGTAAAATATAAGAGTAGAACAGGAAGTGGCTCTTGCCCCCTCCCCGACGTCATAGAAAGTATTAGTTGCATGCGCTACAATACAAATTTATACGCTGCTCACAACTAAACTCAATTTACTTAATAAACTAATTAAAATATTCCACATTTTTGGCACGTTATGCTAATGTTCAAAGCCTTAGCTAAGGATGCATTTCCGCAGTATTCATAAGAAATGTATTGCTTCTTTTGCTTGCGCTTGTTATCTTTTCCTAACACTATCATTTATTTACACAGGAGCAAAAAAAACTCTAACCATTTGGTACAGCTGCACCATCGCCTACACATCTTAAAAGTTCGTTCAGTGAATACGCTACGTTCATAATAACAAATGCTTGTCTAATTTACTTTATGCATTCTTCTTTGTATTACTTGCTGTCTGTACTATGCATTCTTTACTGCATAGTTACACACAAACTTTCACTCGTGATGCTAACTTAAAGTATTGTTTGTGAGTGAGGTCTGCACTAGTGAGGTCGCATTCAGAAGGAGAGATGACAAGCCTAAAGGTAAACGAAAACATGTAACAAAGACTTTGTTCACAGGTCCCTGCAGCAGATGCCTTCATGTACTAAGCCACCAGACGCAACATACATATCTCTCTCGCTTTTGCCCTCCCTTTCAATCTCTCTTCCTTTTGCCCTCCCTCTACATCTCTCACACTCTTGCCTTCACTCTCCATCTACCTCCCCATTTTCTCCTCACTCTCTATCCTGCACTCTTTATCTTTCCTTTTCACACTCTTGCTCTTGCCCTCTTTCCTGCTCTCCTTTTTTCCTATCCTCCCTATCCCTTCTGCCTTCTCTCACTCTATTCACTCTGCCCTCCTTCTTGCTCTCTCTCTCTTCTGCCATTCCTCTCTTTTCTGCCTTCTTACTCCCTCCTGCCCTCCCTTTCCAACTCTCTCTACTGCTCTCTTTCACCTTCTTGTCCTCCATCTCTCTCTTGTTCTCTCTCCTTCCTGTCCTCTCCTCCTCTAGCCCTCCTTCTCCTTCCTGCCCTCTCTCTTCTACCTGCCGCCCTCTCCTTTCTGACCTCTCTCACACACTCCTGCCTTCTCTCCTGCCTTCCCACTCCTTCTTGCCCTCCCTCTCCCTTCTGCCTCTTTTCCTTCCTGCCCTCCTTCTCTCTCCTGCCCTCACTTCCTTTTGACCTCTCTTCCTTCCTTCTTACTTCTGCCTCCTACATGCCCTCCCTTTCCCTTCTGCCCTCTTTCTTCCTTGCCCCACCTCCCTCCCTCCCACTCCCTCCTTTTCCCTCCCTCCCATTATGTTCAGCTGTCTTACTTTTGCCTTCAATCTCCTTCTTGCACCCTCTCTCTTTGGCACTCTATCACCCTTACACTTCTTGGCCTCTCTCCTGCCCTCCCCTCCTTCCTGCTCTTCCTCTCTTTTGCCCCTCTCTCTTGCTCTCCACCACCTTCTAATATTTACTTTAATAAAACATGTTAAACTTGTTTTCTTGTCTTTTCATTATTATATAAAAAGTACATAAATATATATTACTGTGCTATAATATATATTAAAGCTCTAAACAAAATGCTAACATGCTTTATGAAATAACTTGTATTATAATTCACTGTGCATCTGCAAATAATTGCATTATAAATGCAATCCATATTTCTGTGTAAAGTAAAACACATCAACGTTTTACACATAATTCACAGAAGATAGAAAAAAACATTTGTCAAAAGCAATACCAAAAGCTCAAACTTTAACAAAGGCGAAACCATTGCATTGTAAATGCTTGTTATTTTATGCAACCATTGACAAAGCTAATAGTTCTGGCTTGTAGTGTAACACTGCTTGTTGTATATTTGTAAAGCACAAACTATTCACCCTTATGGGTCTCAAGGTGCTGGAGGCCGTCGTGGAAACTAAGTGAGCTACTGCCCAGTCACATGGTGCTGAGCTGCCAACGGAGCCGGGGTTTGAACCATGAACCCTGCGCTCCGAAGTCAGATGCCCTGGCCGCTGCACCACATCTCCCCACAGTATATCTGGATGCAATGACAGAAGCAGCAAATTACCAGTCGGTGGCACACTATGCTAAGCACAGATTTTTAGCTTAGGTGTTTTAAGCCATGCCCTTAATTACATTGAACACCCCCTTTGAAGAGACGTCCCCAGTTTTTTCATCCCACTTAAAGCCCTCAAAACAACACCCTGGCACAGTGGCACTGTGCATTATGCATTACTCATGACTTCTACTTTTTCAGATTACCTATGTACAGGGGCATAGTTCGCGCTCCCTCTCCCCACCCTTGCTTTAGCAATTACAGCAGGGGTGAAGTCATTGATGGGCCTCTTATGTCTGCAACTCAGCAGACAAAGGCTCAGCTCATAACTAATGTGAACAGGTGTGTAAGTGAAGGGATAGGTTGATGGCTAGATGGATTAGTGAAAGGGTGAATGGATGAATGAAAGGGTGAATGGATGGATAATGAGAGAAAGGATGGATGGATGAGTCAGTAGAAGGAAGGATGAGAGAAAAGGTAAATAGATGGATGTAGGGGTGGAATGGATGGACGGGTAAAAGGATGGATGGATGAGTGAATGGATGGATGAGTGAAAGGGCAGATGACAGGCGAGTGAATGGGTAGATGGATGAGTGAACTGATGGATGGATTGATGAATTGATAAGTGAAAGGGTGAATGGATGGATGGATGAGTGAAAGGGTGGATGTAAGGCAGGATGAGTGAGTGAAACGGAGGATAGATGGACAGAAGGGTGGATAGATGAGTGAAGGAATGAAATGGTGGATGGATGAGAGAAAGGACGGATGGGTGAATGAAGGAGTGAAAGAGTGGATGGAGGAGAGAAAGGATGGATGGATGAGTGAAGGAGTGAAAGGGTGGATGGATGAGAGAAAGGATGAATGGATGAGTGAGTGAAAGGATGGATGAGTAATAGGGTTAAGGGATGGATTCATGACTGGATGAGTGGGTTGATGGAAGGATGGATGGCTAAATGAAGGAAGGATGGAGAGAGAAAGGGAGGATGAGTGAATGGGTGGAAGAATGAGTAAGTGAAAGGATGGCTGGATGGGGGAAGGGTAGATGGCTGGATGGGTGAGTGAATGGGTGGATGCGTGGAAGAGTGGATGGATGAGTGTATTCACTGACATACATTACTGTATGGGGAAAACTGAGAGCGGTGAAGGCGATGCTGAGGAAGGCAACCAAGATATTGTTTGTAATGCTTTTGCTTCCTTTTGTAGCCACAGAGTTTAAATGTTTTGAAAAAATTATCCTAAATGTTTGGTGGAAGAGAAACATTCCCCATGCTCTAAAGCAACATTCTTTACTGCAATAACCTGCATACTGGATTCCCTTACGAATCAATTTCCTCAATTCCAATGAGTCCAGAACCATCCTGTTTAGTCTGAAACAACATGCCCACATCCCATCGGTGCTAAAAACCATCCACTGGCTCCCCAATAAAAGAAATAGGAAATTTCAAATGCATCTGCCTCGTCCACAGAATTTTGCAATTATCGTTAATGGATTCCTTCAGTTGATCTTCCTACTCAAAGGGATGTTCAGTTATTACCCAGAATGTAATCCTTTTTCAGTCTTCTGTTTATTGTAACTGATTTCAAGCACTCTGAGGCTACTCCCATGTTTTTTGCAGTGCTTAACAAAACTTCAAAATACATGGGATGGCAGTAAACTAAGATGTCACTGTAATGCTGATGCAAACCAAATGAGACAAACGTTTGAGGAGGTGAGGGTGTCGAAATGACGAATAGTATTCTGTGTTCTATGATACTGAGTAATTCTTCCTGGTAGTTTAGCAATTGAATTTGTCCCCCCCTTCCCAATTGAGGGTTCTGAAACTCAATTGAAAGTCTCTAAGAAGGTCATTGATGAAAGCTGAGAGAGGTGTACTGTTTCAAGTGCATGTGGAATACCTGATAATTGTGATAGGTCAGTAGTTTGAAAGATTTGTAGGTCAGCTGCAATATTTTTAAAATGGGGTCGGTGCTGACTTGTTTATGGTCTTGAGCCCATAGAGAGGGAGGTACTGATTGGCGAAAAGTAATACTGAGGTGTGACCCAGACTAATCACTTTTGCACTAAAAACATCCTGTGGTGGGGAGGTTCTTTTGAAAAAAGTACAGATGTTACCGAGACCATCATTGACTGGTTAGATCTCAGAATGAGGAGCAGTTCAGGCAAGCACTACAAGGTGACTTTTCTCAGGCCACAGTGAGGGGTAAGAGGTGCACCCTCTTAAGCAGTGATGTTGTTGGTGGATAAGGCTAGGAGGTGTTCACATTACTCATTTGAGGGCACTATGAGGCTTGTCATTAGCCTATGGGTAAGTATATACATACAGAAAAGGAAAACATTTGTGTTAAACTATCTGCCTTTGTAATCTGCTCTTTGAAGTATGCTTTAAATGCAGTGGTGTAAACTTATTTGCTGCCATAGAGTGAAATATGAAAGTGGCAAAATGATACCGCAGTTTTGCCCTATTCATGTATTTCCACTGGTTTGCCTTCAGGTTTTAATTGGTGTTGGTCCTCTGTGAATCCGTGACTGGACTTCATGGGATTAGACTTGCAAGTGCACAAGAGGGCAAGAGTATCTAATACATAACCACATTTTTTTAGAAGCACTAAAATGTTCTGGCTTGCATTCAAAAGGGGTGGAGTGAGCCTAGAATCAGTTATGTGACATCAGTAGGCATCAGCTATGTGGCAACAACATTTTAGAGTTTAAGCTTGAAAGCTGCAGTGTTCAGGGGCAAAATAAATATTAGGATTTTAATAATCTTGCTTAAAAAAATGTTTTATAGATTGATTGATGAAATATAGCAGTGTTTGCAACAACAACAGGAAACATTAGACATGACAGTGCGTAGTTTGCGCTGTAGACTTTCAAATTACAGACCACGTCTCACACTCGCCAGGAGAGGTCACCTCCCAGCAGAGTCTGCCACTGGGAGAAGGACCACTGGAAGCTCTCTCCTGCCACCACAGGCTTTCGTGGGACGCACAATGGCAGTGCCCGCGTGAAGCCCAGGCCAAGGCCAAGCCCATCTATGCCTGTCAGAGCACGAATGTCGCGGGCCCCCTTTGGCTGCTGGTCCTCCAGCTCCATGTATTGTTTCCTCGCCCCTGCCCCTGCACCACCTGATGTCCTTGCCCTTGTGCCGCCTGCTGTCCCTGCCCCCCTGCACTTCCTGCTGTCCCTGTGCTGTCCATTCCAGGTCCTTGCCCGGTACCCTCGAACACTAGCACCACTAGCCGGGACCACCCATGGAGGGCGCAGTGGACGCACGCAGCGGGCAAGCAGCCAAAATACCATCACCTGAACAATAAGAATAAGTCTGTGCATTGTGGATGCTGTTAGATCATTGAAGGAGTCATTGATAGCAATAGCAACTGGTGGGTAGAAGAGCAGAGATATGCCAAAACTGGTCTTTTTCTGTTGATAGGGAATGAACATAGTGATCCGCAGCTCTCGACCCTGTACACGGAACGCGCTACCTCGTTTGAGTGCTTACCAAACAAAAGACTGCTTTCGATCTGACCAGATTAATTTGCCGGTCAAAGATTTCAACTCTGCATCCGGGCAACGCCGTGCCACAGATTAGAGCTTCACTGCGCTAAAAATGTTCAGTGACTCATCTTTTTGAATATCTTACATCAGATCACCAAGGGGCACTCTTTCGCAAAAAACATTTCTGTCCTGATGATGGTCTTACAGACACCTGCAACCAAGACAGAAACGTCAACCTCTTCATCATCTCCATAAGCAATTCATTTGCACCAAGAATTAACCATTGTACATAGTTTGACTTTGTTACTGCTTATAATTTACAGGAGCTGATGAACTGTTATGAACTGATTTGTTGTCTGGCGTATACTTCTGTCCATCATTTTTTTTGCATACAATCAATTTGATTTGTTTTATTAGATCCCCGTATATACATTTAAGTGCTGTTTGATTCAATACAATATTTTTCAGACAATATTACTTTTCCGTGTGCTGTTTTCCTTATCCCTTACGCAACATTAACTGTTCCTATCTTAGAAAAGTTTTGGTGTTATCCTATGGATACATTTGAGTTAGATTTTTGCTAACTAACTTACAAATTGATCACACGTCAATAGACAAGCTAAATCCCTTGTAGCTATTCATTACCTTTATTACACACGTCAATAGACAAGCTAAATCCCTTGTAGCTATTCATTACCTTTATTATTCACTGCCCAAGCCTACAAGGGTTTATTGGGTTACCCATCTCCTTTCACGCAAAGTGAAGGCAGCACAACCAAAGTGGAGAGGAGGCAGCCCTTTTAAGATTCCCAGTGAGATTTAGGGTACTCAGAATAGGCCTACAGCAGACGCTAGCGATGTGGAAGATAGTGACTTGATGAAGCCCTCAGTGTCAGCCTCTAGACATAGGACATCACACCATATCCATGTAGGGGATACGCTCAATAAGACCAATGTGTTCCTTTTCAGTATATATTAAATACATGGGTGCAAGTGCGGGGCAGCCAGCAACATCTAGAACTGTCGTCTTATACAATACAGTACCTGGACCACACAAATTGACTGGGAGAGATCATTTTCATGGGGATGTTCTTTAGCTCCATATTACACACAGGAACAGTGCAAGGATATTGAGCACCCCAGACAAAATGACATTTTGCCTCTTGGAGTGCTTCCTATATACTTGGGGGATTATTTATGAGAGGCTTGCCCCACTGGAGCTTCCCTTTTTTTGATGCTCCGGTGTCACAAGCTCCTCAATCGTATCTCTGAGGCCACGCAAAGCCACTCTGCGTGGCTTTGCATGGCCTTATATATATGTAGCCTCTGTGTTGCCTTACTCTGTGCCAGAAAGGCACTTCATGGGCATTGCAGTGGGTTTTCCCACGCAACACCCATTAATTTGTATGCTGATCCAGATTTACCTAATCATCTAAACCTGGGGCAGTACCAAAAATGTATGCTTCCCCAGAGCAGGCATAACCAGAAGAAATATTTTCATTTCTCCTCTTTTTTTCCTCTTTACATGTGTAGGAAGAGAATTCAGCACACATAGGAAGAGGAAAATGCATCTCTGGATTGTTTTTGTGCACGAAGGTGCCCCTTCCGGCATAAAAACAATCCTACATGCAAAGCAGACACCCTTGCACTATGGCACAAGATTGCTTGTGCTGTTGCAAGGCTGCAAATTGTGCGCCAGCACAAGTGGAAAGGACAGAAATGCACCGTATTTCATTCATACCTGCCCTTTCACATTGGCGTATGGCAGTGCAGCAAGAAGACTTGAGGCGCTGCCTTACACCAATTCCTCATAAATGCGACCTATCATTTTCAGGCCTGAATTTACTACCTTATCTTATGAAAAAGCTTACTTTGATTACATCATATAAGGTTGTTTCGAATAGTTATTGTTGCCAGAGAAAAATACGAAGTCCTGCAAAAACGAAAATAATAAAACAGCACGGCTTATTTATGAAACAAGGACCCTAATAGCACAATGGTAAAAATGTACACTCTTAGGAAGTTTGCAATCCGGCAGACGCCTCGTTATATTGGTGAAATGTTACTATCAATTTTTTAACAATTTGTTAGCACTTATACAAACTATCTGGTACATATTGTCAACTCCTCACAAGCACTTCCAGCGCTTATTCTCATCACTGTGGACAGACTGAATGAGCCTGTCTTTCTTTATCAGCCATCAATTTCTACGTTTTAATAAAAGAAAGAGTTAACCTTTGCCTTGTGCCAGATGCATGCACTAAATCCCAGAAGTACATTATCTGCTCGTGTCCTTTTCTGTAGTAAATTCAGTAACAATTACAGTAAGCGTTTTAGATTCCCCCATCAGTGTAACAGTTTAACCTCAATATGCCAAGTACATTCATTCTCACTGCCTGTCATCAGCTTCTAGCAAACAAAGTGCCTGAAAACTGCAGCTGGCGACGTCTCGTCAAACGAGAAATGTACTAACAAAATAACCTAGATTCAGAGTACCCTCTGACAGGCTCATTTCCTTCCGATGCAGAGAGTTGTGGTAAAATAGGCGCAATGTCTTAACACAGTTACTAGTGTTTGCACCCAATGACCTCGTTGACTTTTGACTCCCATTACAACTAGCAGAGCCCACGATAGGAACTTGGGAAGGTGTGACTTCCATTAAGCTAGGCTACTGCGGGACTCTGAACATGGTCATTTTAAGGATTTTTGGGGCCCTGGGCCAAACTATTGCGGGGGCTCCTTTTCAAATAGCTCTGAACTTATGATCCAGTTTCAGCTCTTTTAGGCTCTCTTTGGCCAAGTCACTTACAGTGCATATGCACACTCGTTCTAAACATGTTTACATCTAATATTTAGGATAGTGATTTCTTTCAAAATGTTAACACAGCAGCAGCTCACAAAAATTACTGCAAATAAACTCTGAGACATATGAATATGTGAGGTTCTGTTTTGATCTACAAGAAACCTTTTTTATGGATGGTCCATGGAACATAAACACAATATTTCTCTGCAGAATGTCTGTAACAGACACTCACCCATAACCCACATTAAAAACAAATGAATGGAAACAGTATTTGGCACAATCTGTTTAAGAATTATTCAAGGTCATCAGGGCAAGACTCTCTGCAGAATAGAACTAGCTCTATCAGGGGACACCCTGAAAGGTTGGCGCCCTGGACCAGAGCCCATTTGGCCCATGCCTTTAAACGTCTCTGATCTCTACATGAGCTCTTTATTTTAAACATATGCACTAGCTTAACATATATTTTAATAGGGATTCTTTCCAAATTCAGAAAACATCTCCATGCTTTCATTCAAACCATTTCGAGACCAAGGCCCTCATATAAAAGTAGCTTTGAATTATGGTAGGTAATAATTTGAGCAATATTAATATGGTAGAAATTTTCAATTATGCTATATTCCTTTTGAGTTGAACGATGCTTTATCTTTCTTGTCAAAAGTTCTTTTATGTAACATTGATATATAGAATTGACTATTTTGTATTATTATTTTGGTCTTTGATGAAGGTTGTAGGGAGGAGGGAAGCTTTCAAGATATTAATTTTCATGGGGATGGAAACATGACATCTGCCAGAAATCTGCTTCACTTAGGCAGCCCTCCACCTAATTTAGAGAAAGGAAAACAGCCTGGTCTCTGACAGAAGAGTCTCAGATTGTTCTGCTATCAAACCCTTGACTGGTGGCCCGCCTGTCACAGAGCCACCTGCAAGCCCCACTCTGGTTAGTTGCAGTTCAGTAGTTCCAGACAGGAAGCATGCAGAAACGTCCCCTACTCACTGGGCGAAAAACTCAGAGCTGATCACAGCCAATTATTGGTGCCGAAGGCGCAGTGGAACAGGGGTCCAGAGCCCTAAATGGCCCATTGAACCCATTCAGTTGCTGTATTGTGCGACCCCACTGCAGTTAAAATTGGCATCTTCCTTGTTTGCACCAGTGCCCACGGCATCCTTGCTACACTACTGCCTGCTTTGGGTGTTTACTTAGAAAAATATTATGAATACGAAGCAGGCTGCCACAACATGCCAACCCCAGAGTCGTTGCATTTTTGCAGAAAGAAAAACTGACTTGTAGGCAGGAGAACTTTCAGTGAAAACTTCGGGCCACTTTTACTAACATTTTGTGTCATGGTTTCACCACTTTGTGGCTCATCCATGACGCAAAACACTGGTAGATATTTACAAAGCCACGCAAGAGGCGATTTGTGCTGCCTTGTATGGTGTGTGCTGCACTGCATTACATTTCCTTCTTGGATGCGTTCCTTGGGTGGAACATGGGCGTTCCCCTACATCTACCCATGGATTTCACACAATCCCAGATTTACATATGTTTGTAAACCTGGGTTTGCATGAAATTGCTCGCCTCTCAGAGGATGGTATGATGAGGAGAAAAATATTTTTATTCCTTCTTATTTTCTCTTTTTACATGTGCTGCAATCTGCAGCACACCTAAGAAGAGGAAAATGCCTTGTGGGAATTCTTTGTGCAGGAAGGTCTCCCTTCCTGCACAAAAACAATTCTTCTTGTAGTACAGGCACTCTTGCACCATGGCGCCAGGGTGCATGCATTGGCCCTTTGTATTGTATGTATTGTATTGTATTGGCATACTTATATAGCGCTATGTCTGTCATCCAACGGGCATCCTGGCGCTTAGACTTTGATCATCCATACAAGATGTTACCAGCTACTGTCCCACTTACTCTGCTCTGGGGAAGAGGTGAGTTTTTAAAGCTTTCTTGAAGGAAGTAATATCTCCCGTGTTTCTCAACCCCGGCGGCAAGGAGTTGCACAGTCTTGCTGCAGTAAACCTAAAGGATTGGCGTCCCATCCGGGATCTCAGAATCTTGGGAACTGATACCAAGCAGGCTGAGGCCGAACGGAGAGATCTGGAAGGAGTATACCAGGAAAACATGTCTTGCAATGGTGCCGGTCCGTGGCCATGAAGGGCCCTAAACACCAAGCACAGGGCTTTAAAATCAATCCGCTGAGAGACTGGCAACCAATGGAGATCATTTAGTGCCTTTACAGAGGAATCAGAGCGACGACGCGAAAGAGCCAATTTAGCAGCAAAGTTCTGCACACGCTGCAATTTCCCCACCAGAGTCATTGGCGCCCCCAGAAGTAGTGCGTTGCAGTAATCGAGTCTACTCAAGACAATGCTCCGCACTACCTCTGGCCTAGCCTGCGCGGGGAGCAAGGGTAAGATTTTCCACAGCATGCGAAGCAGGGCCATACAAGTGCCCACCGTTTTGTTCACGGCCACGTCCAGCTGAAGGTTGGAACCAAACATCACCCCCAGGTTCCGAACAGAGTCAGCCGGCGCACTAGTGCCCTGAAAGGAAGGGGGCCAAAAGTCCTGTGGAAGAGACCTTGGAATGCGATCCGTTGAACAGTGCAACACCTCGGTTTTGGAGCTGTTGAATTGCAACGAATTGTGACACAGCCATTCCGCAGTAGATATCATGCAGCGGTGAAAAGTTTCTTGTGACACAGCCTCCTTGCACTCAAACGAAAAGACAAGCTGGGTGTCGTCAGCGTAATTGGTGACTGCTATGCCAAAAGATTTTATCAACTTGACCAGGGGGCGGAGGTAGAGATTGAAAAGAATTGGGCTGATGGCCGACCCCTAGGGTACACCCTGACCAACCCTTCTGATGTTAGATTTGAAGGGTGGCAGGGCCACCACCTGGTGTCTGCAACTAAGGTACGACACCAGCCACGCAAGGGCTAGGCCAGACACCCCCGCCTCATCCAGCCTCCTGATCAAGATCGCATGGCTGACCGTGTCGAACGCGGCCGACATGTCGAGCAGCACTAAAAAGGCTGCTCGACCTTGATCAGCACGAGTCCTAAGATCATCCAGGACAGTCACCAATGCTGACTCCGTCCCGTGGGCCGGTCTAAAACCAAATTGAGCCTCGTCCAAACAGGCCTTAGACTCCAAGAAGCGCAACAGATGTTTTGTAGTCCATTTCTCCAAGATTTTAATTGGAAATGGAAGCAGGGAGATCGTTCTGTAATTCGCTGGGCAAGAAGGACCCAAAGTTTCCTTCTTGAGGAGTGGTGCTACCACTGCCAACTTCCAGCAATCTGGGACCCATGCGGACCTAAGGGACTGACCACAAATGGCAAAAAGTGGAAGAAAAAGCTCTTTGTGAAACAGTTTCCAATATTTATGAGGAAGTGGGTCAAGGGGCGAGCCCGACAAGACACCATTGCCTAGAGTACAGAAATCCTCAAAAGACGGAAGCGGGAAACTGTTCAGTCGAGCTAGGCTAGCATCTCCCTCCATGGTGGAAAACAAGGAGAGGTTAATCTGAGGTTGAGGATCAGAGCCTGGTGGAGTGGCAAGATTACATAAAATGACAGCGATCTTATCTTCAAAAGCCTGTGCCAGCAAATCACATAAAGATTGAGATGCGGAGATGTCGTTTACAGTACAGGCAGGACGTGACAGGTCTTTTACAATCTTGAACAAGGCCTGGGATTTGTTCGCCGCTGACAGTAACGACTCCTCTAAAAATCTAGCCTTTGCACATCTAATCTGTGCTTTATAGGTCGACAAAGCCTGCTTAAAAAGAGCCCTATCAGAACCAAGATATTTCTTTCTCCAGGCACGTTCAGCCCGCTAGCACTGGAGTTTTAGCTGAAGCAAATCCTCAGAGAACCACGGCATAGCGTGTTTGGTCCTGTCTCTAGTTTTACGCAGCGGAGCCAAATAGTCCAAAGAGGCCACAATACGCTGACTGAGAGTTTCATAACTCATGTCCACACTGTCTCCCAAAAAAAAGCCATCCGGAAGCAAAGTAGGCAGAGTTGGCTGTTTCATGAGCTTAGACCACTGTCTGGGCACATTAGTATCTCCTAAACTGCCTTTCTTCGCTGAGGCGGCAGAGAGTGAGAGAGAGAAATATACAAGCGCATGATCCGTCCAGCACTGAGGTAAGATGTCCCGTATGGTCACATGGCAAACGTCTTCAAAAATCAGATCTAAAATGTGGCCCTTTGAATGGGTCTGGGAAAGTACTAGCTGCTGCAGCTGGATGTTGCGGCAAGCCTGGATCAGGTCTTTATAAGCTGAGTCCACAGAACCATCCGGCCACAGGTTAAAGTCCCCCAACACCATAAGTCTTGTATGGGAGTTAGATAGATCATGAATAAGATCAATGAGCTCAGCCACATCAGACAGAGCACTAGACGGAGGTCTATAGCATAACAGCCCCGTGTATAAGACACCTCCCTGCCCATTTAAAGAAAAGCCCATCAGTTCACATCCTGGGATTGCCTTAATGTCAAGCTGGGTGAGATCTAATGTCTCCCTAAAAATCAGGCCGACTCCTCCTCCTCTAGCCCCTACCCGGGGGTTATGTCTGATTTTATAGCCAGGGGGGCAAGCGAGGCCCAACTCCACCGCACTATTCACTCTTGTCCAGGTCTCAGTCATGAGAAGAATATCTAACTCATGAGAGTCAATGAGTAACGCAATTTCCTCATGATGTTTGCTGAGAAATCTTACATTCAGCAAACCACAGGACAAGGATTCTGGATGCCTACTGATGGTATAAGACTGGCAACTAGGAAAGGCGCCGGGGTTCAGGCGGAGAAGTTCATCTCGAGAGTATGTGAGGGCAGCTCGAGACAGAAAGGCAGCATGTCCGGCCCCCGGTGCGTCCTATGCGCGAACGGGCTCAAACGGGCTTACTTCTGGCGCACCTCCGGCGCGCTTCCGCTTCTAGCTCGCCGTCCATATTAAATACCCATACGCGTGGGAGTCGTGCAGGGGAAAGCAACTAGTCCCCCAACAAAGATGACGCCCTTAATCGGCAGCCCCAGATTCCCTCTCCGAAGATGGCGGCCAAAACGCCGCAAAGCGATCAGAGTCGGTGCCTGACTGCCCTAAATACTGCCAAGTGCAGGTGAGTCAACTATTACTGTGCAAGTAAGACTACTGCTAAACAATGTTGCCCCCAGTCAGCCAAATACAAGCCAGCAAGCGCAGGTATGCAGCGCGTTCTGAATAAATTTAAAAATCAAGCGAAGGATATGCGGCGTGGTAAATAATAAAGATAAGACTTTAAAAACAAGAGCAGCAAAATAACACAGTGCGCGCTGAGGTAAGCAAGTCTACCTCCCAGCGGCTGAAACCAGGTTTAAATAAGCTCCTGTAAGCTCTTCCAGGCGTGGGAGTCTTGCAGGGGAAAGCAACTAGTCCCCCAACAAAGATGGCGCCCTTAATCGGCAGCCCCAGATTCCCTCTCCCAAGATGGCGGCCAAAACGCCGCGAAGCGATCAGAGTCGGTGCCTGACTGCCCTAAATCCTGCCAAGTGCAGGTCAGCCAACTATTACTGTGCAAGTAAGACTACTGCTAAATAATGTTGCCCCCAGTCAGCCCGCAGCGCGTTCTGAATAAATTTAAAAATCAAGCGCAGGATATGCGGCGTGGTAAATAATAAAGATAAGACTTTAAAAACAAGAGCAGCAAAATAGCACAGTGCGCGCTGAGGTAAGCAATTGCTGCCTGAAGTACGCCAGCGCTATGAGAGAGCAGAAGTGCGCCATATCATAGTAGATATCCCTGGGTCCCTGGGTGGACAATGTGCTGTGGGTAGGTCACATTTCACAGATGGGATCTGTGGTGCGGGAGGAGGGTTGGTGACAGCGCACGTGCTGCGGAGCATCTTGCAAGCTTGTCCTTCAGAACATTACAGCAGCGGGTGAGCACCTGCATCTTCAGTCTTGGTTCCCACGAGCCATGTAATAGGTGGAGAAAGGACCTGGTCATCTACCCATATGATGCACGGTTTGCCGAAGAAGACTTTCGCATAGGACTTCATCCCTGAAACTTATTTAGGGGAAAGAATGATCCCAGTGCAGCTGGAGTATATGTCTTGTACTGCAGGCAGAGAATGTATTAGTCCTCTGTCTATGTTGCATGTTTGACCTGATCGAGGCTTTTTGCACAGGGGAGAGGGATGGTGGAGCACAAAGAGTATTTGGCATCCCTCTGTCAGTGACGGATGCACAATGCAAATTTTGTACAACTGCATTGTTCTTATATAAAATGTTATTTTTTTGTTATTGGCACTAACTTTTGAATCTGGCGTAAAGGTTGATCTCCGAAAACTGGGAGTAGCTCAGGGTATCTCTTTACCTTCTAAACTAAAGTCCTGCTTTTCTATAGCCTATAATACTTGCATTTAGGCTGTTCCTAGGGGTGCTCACATTTTGTAGCTAATATTTATTTAAAGGCTATATTTATAGCCCTGGGAAGCCCTTCCTGGGTAGCCACACACTTTATAAACTACTAGCTGTCCGTCCCGACGTTGTCCGGGTATGAATTGCTGCCGGCCAGTAGTATATTGTTTTGTAGGATTTCGTTTTGATAACATTTCTTATCTGTGACAGCCCTGTGAAACGCTTCGATTCACAGTGCACTGCTGATGCACTTAAGAGTGCGCGTTCAGTGGTGTGTGAACTCGAGTTTCCGTACTTTATTTTTCCTTGCAATATTATATAGCGCAAACTCGACAACATGGCATGAGCACAATTTACATTACAGAAGAAAACATTCATTTGTGGTAGGCACGGGGAGACAAAGCGATTAGCCTGGAATCTCAGGATGTTGACTTGATGCCGAGATTCGAACATAGCTCCCCAGCTCTAAAGTTCGCAATTCTAGAACTTGTGGCGGGAGGTGTGTCTAAAAGTGTATGTCGGTGCTGGCCACAAATGGGTGGTGAAAAAATATGAGTATGTTGCTGGAGATGTGGGCCGCCGTGCCACCAATGTACTTACCGGGGGAGGGTAAACACCCATTATTCCGCAACTTTCTTTCCGCATACCATCACTCCGCATACTTTCATTACGAAAGTACCACAACTCCGCAATGCCATATAACGCATGGCATTACATTTTATATGCTTTTACCACGCATACATTTACAACGAAATTCGTTGTAAATGCATGAATGGTAAAAGCATGTTTTTTTTTAATGTTTGGATAAGGTAAGTATGGGTATAGGGGTATATGTTTTGGGGTACTGAGGTATATGTGTTGGGGTGTTTGGGTATTTAAAGGGTTCAGATATAGTTTTGGGTTATGGGGTACAGGGGTAGTTTTAGGATTTAGGGATAGGTATGGGTTTTGGGGTACAGGGGTATTTTTAGGGTTCAGGTCTAGGTTTGGGTTTTGGGGTATAGGGGTATATTAGGGTTCAGGGGTAGGTTTGGGTTTTGGGGTACAGGGGTATTTTAAGGGTTCAGGGCTAGGTTTGGGTTTTGAGGTACAGGGGTATTTTTAGGGTTCAGGTCTAGGTTTGGGTTTTGGGGTATAGGGGTATATTAGGGTTCAGGGCTAGGTTTGGTCTTTGATGTACAGGGTTATTTTTAGGGTTCAGGCCTAGGTTTGGGTTTTTGGGGTACAGGGGTATTTTTAGGGTTCAGGGGTAGGTTTAGGTTTTGGGGTACAGGGGTATTTTAAGGGTTCAGGGCTAGGTTTGGGTTTTGGGGTACAGGGGTATTTTAGTGTTCAGGGGTTGGTTTGGGGTACAGTGGTATTTGTAGGGTTCAGGGGTAGGTTTGGGTTTTGAGGTACATGGGTATTTATAGGGTTCAGGGCTAGGTTTGGGTTTTGGGGTACAGGGGTATTTTTAGGGTTTAGGGATAGGTTTGGGTTTTGGGTACAGGGTATGTTTATAGGGTTAAGATGAGTTAGTGTTTAAGGGTGTTGGGGTATTTTAAGGAGTAAGGGCGGGTTATGATTATGGGATGCAGGGGTATTTAAAGGGAGCAGGGTGGGATTAGCACACGATATGAGACATGGCATGAAGGGCGGAATGTACCACACGCCCCCAGCGCTTGTCACGCCCCCAGCACACGCCCACAGCACAATGCAGACACGCCCACAAGGGACTACTTTGCTGGCACGGTTCTTTTACCTTTTAAATGTATATGGTGGGCGTCTGCATAGCCTATGTCCTTCTGCTGCAACTTCCCTTTCAAACGCTGTATTGGGTGTTGTGATTGATGCTGTGGTTCCTGAGATTACCCGCCTCAGAGGTTTGGGCTCTCTCTTTATTATTTTAGTATAGATAGATACACGTAAACATAAACTTGCACTTCTGACAACATGGCATCATGTATTCCCTTGACTGAGCCTGTGATTGTGTATATTCCTCTTCAAACAAGGGACTGGAAAGAGTGATAACGTGACTAGTGCAGCACCTATTATCATTGTAACATCTGTTAATCAGCGCCAAGATGCCCTTCTGTGTGAACGTGCTCCTTACGAATTGACATGTTGTGTTATGTTATTGTGCCTCATCTTCTTGCTTACTGAACCTACCACCTGAATCTTCATAACTATCTTTGCTCTTCTTCAGCTCCACCCCCTCATTTCCTATCTGACCTTATTATTTAGCCCTTCTTTTCTACCTGGTTCATTACTCTAGACTTTAAAAATGCTGACATTCTTAAATACAAGGACTTTTACACTTCTGCATATTTTTACCTCCTCGCTCCACTCCTTCAGCTGTTACACATTTGCTTCAATGGCTTTATATCTGTCCCCGAAATCATTTAAGCTTCTGTTCAACCGAGATACACCATATTCTGCCACCAGGTGAACCTGGCTTTCATGGAAGTGCTGAAATTTTTTTTGAGGCATTACTGTAAATTCTGGGTTTTCCAAGCAAATATTTTCGAGGTGTGAACTGGTTATACGTATCCACAGAAAATTGCTCAGAATTCTGAAATAACTCGTCTGACATCGAGGCAAAAACCATTGACAGCCGGTATTTCTAGCAGCGGAGCAGGCAAGCTGTCGACACATAGACACTCACTCACACCCATGCATTCACACGCACACACACACCTATTCACAGCAAGCACTCACAAATGCACATACATTCATACATAAATGCATGCATGCACCAAACCTTTAAAAAAATCTAACTTACCAGTTGCAGTGTCTTAGGTGGCAGGAGGGAAGCTTGATGGTTACTGACGATTGGGACTGGTGCGTCCTCTCCAGCCCATGAGCGGAGGCAGCAGTCGCTGACTCTTCACAGAGTGGGATAGGGTCAGTGAGACTTGCTGAACCCACTCTACTTTGTGATGAGGCGTCGGTGATAGACATTTAGCCCTGGCCACTTCAGGGCTTAAAACTGAAGGGCCCAGGTCCCACAGGGCTATGACATCTTCAGCCCAGCAAAGTTCAGCCAGGTGCCTGAGCATCTAGCACATGTATAGCACCTGGCTGTCCCACCTGCTCACGAAGAGTGTTTGTCAGGCAGACCTTTGCGCAGCCTGTCAGACACTTGTCACTTTGGGACAAGTGTCAGACAGGCTTAACCTGTTCCGTGCTAGTGTCAGCCAACGGCCGTCGTGAGCACTACCTCGCTGGTGCTGTGCACGTCTGTTGGCCGAAGCAGCCCCGCCCACTCATTATTTCTCCTGCACTGCAGGAGAATTTGCGCCGCCGTTTAGTGGTTAAGAATGGCTCCGCTGAAAGAAACATACATTTCCACAGCAGTTGCCCATTCAATACACACAAACTTTAGAGAACCCTAAAACTCTGCCTGTGGGTCAGTTCCTTCCCCCCTAAAACCCTTCCCTCACTCTAATCTTTGCATGTTCTACCTATTGCTCCTCCCTTTAGATGTACTTACCATTTATCGTTACTTGTTGCTGAGCAGTGCTTAAGTTGAACCAGTGGTTTCCAGGTCCTCAGAACCAGCACTTAATTAATTGTCAGCCTCGGTTCTAGTGACAGTTTACCACATGGTATAGCTCTCTGTCTAATTTTTAGATGAGCACAACAACCGTGTTTATTACGTCAATATACATTAAAAACTATTTTACCTGCCCCTCATGCTATTAATATAGTTTTGCGAATAGTCTGAATTGTCACACTTGTAGGAGTGCAATGGTTAGTAGTTGTGTTGGGTCTGTCATTGGCAGTGCTGGGAGGGGCAATGAGTGATGCAGGTTGCAGTGGCCTTCCGATAATGGCCCTGGCACTTACCTTTTTCACAAGTTAAGCACTGTCTACGTGTTATTACCTTTCAAGTCCTTATGCACGTCTCTTTAATATCCCTTCTCTTTCGGCTCACATCTTTGCCCATCTAATATCTCTCATGGCTTGGCTTTCATTTTAGTGTTTAATTTGCATCCTTTTTACTGACTGTAAATGTATCCAGGGTTTCATGCATCCTTTCCATACTCGTCATTACTACTGACCTGACTTGCTGCTCTCTTATCTATAACCTTCAATTTCCTCTTGTAATTCCGTTAATTTTTCATCATTCTTAAACAATGGGTGTTTTTCCTCCTACTCTTTGTTCTGATCCAGTTGTTTCAGTTTTTCATTTTTATTTTATCTTGTTTCCGTCTTCTTTCTTGGCAATGTGACTCCTATTCAATGATTTGTAATTGCGAAAATCTGCTGAACTTCAAATCGTCTCCTTTGTTCTTCTGCACCAATGTTAACCTCTGTAAAAAAACTTTTGGAAAATAACTTTTTGCCCATAGCCCTCATGTGGGATTGTAAGGCACTTGGGAGAGAGTGCTGCATATGGAGCAGCTCATGGAAATGCTGATATTGTCCTGTAGGCTCTGGAACACTTTGAGGTAGAGACAAACTCCTCAGCTGGGAGAGTTGATGAATTATTTTACTGTATCCTTGAAACAATGATGAATCTGGATGTTAAAGAAAAGATTCTTCGTACCTTGAAAGCCTGTTATGTTGTAGATTTCCAAAGCATCAACTATTGCCTGCCCCTCAACCAGACCTGGATGTTCAGTGGCTAAGTGAAGCTCAATCCTACCAAGTCAGAATTCATGGTATTTGCATAGAACAGCAAACAAGAAATAGACATGAACCTTGATTGCTTCGAACCTTAACTTTCACTGGATGCCAGGCATCTTTAATTCACCATGGACATCAACCTCATACTCAAGGAACACACAGCCAAAAAAAGCAAAGAGTTCTGATGTCAGCGATTTCCTCTAAATAAAGTGAAACAGTTTGTTCAAGACAGCAACTTAAGAACTGCTGTTCAAACCTCGTACTCTTTCATCCTCATAATAGTAAATCCCTGCTTCATGGCCTGCCTGACTCCACATTGGCTCCCGTTAAGGGAATTCTAAAAGAAGCTGCATCCTGGGTCTGGATATAAAGAAGTATGATAGTAACATCCCCATATGATGGAACTTCAATGCCGTCCCTTGCCAGCCCTCACTATCTTCACACCCACATATCTTGCAGACAAGCACTGCATCTCTGGTGGCTCTCAACACACCCGCAACCAAAACACCATCAGACTGGAGACTAAAAGTGTAAAAAGGACACTTGTTAACTGTATGCTTGCCTTTGAGCATGTATAGCACTTTCCAGCCTTTTACCTGGGAGTGCTGCGTTGGCTCCCTCACAATACAAAGCAATGGGTCAAATGGCAAGGTAGATCATTTTGTCTGACAAAATCCTTACAGGTAAACTTCGAGATGGTGGTAAGCAAGGGAGAAAATGTGAAAATCTAAGAACAAATCTTGAAGGATTTCATTCAGCAGGGGAATATCTTTTATAGCGAGGACCACATACTGTGGGATCTCGACTTGAGATTTATGACTATATTAATGAAGAAAGCTGTAATTGAATGTATTTGGCATAACAGATGTACTTGAATTTCGTTTCAAAATTGCAGGAGAACAACTGATGTCATGCAACGGGAGACCTTTCTTGAAAATGTGAAGTGTTCATTGACCTGAAGTATGATGTTGCATGGATCTTGATGATGATGTCTCTGCTCTGGTGGTGTGGGTCTGGAATATCACAGATGGAATATTGAGTCCAGAATATTGATGACCAAAATATTGGCAGGCAAATGTGTATATAGACCTTTGTTGCAGGGATTCTGCACAAATACAGAACTAGGCACAGGAAATGGGACCTTGGTGTATAGGGATAGAGTCTTCCTACCACATTAGTACCCACAGACACACAGGACCGACTAGCTATAGTGTCTCACTTGCTCTCCTACTCACTCACAGAGAAACTAATTATTAGACATCCCAGAACACAACACTACCATATCTCTCAGGAATCGCATTAACAAGACACACCCTTTCGCTCTCTCTCTTGTACTTGTCCACAATAAGATCCGACTGAGAAACGAAAACAGTTTAAAATATGTATTTTAACTAACGTGCCCTAACATGCAGTATATGTGCCACAAGAAGCAGGAAAATGCATAGAACAAATATTGTCAGCATAGCAGTCAGTCCATGAATCATGAAGGGAGATTTCATCGTAGAAAGACAATGGAGAAAGGACTATAGTGCCTAACCTCCCTCCCCTTGCTAGGAAAAAATATTATTATATAATAGAAGATCTCTGGGCTTTGTCACCAGACCCCATTCCTTAGCCTATTGATGGTAGATCTACCTAATAGATGATCTTCTCCCTGGAAAGATCCCTCTCCAAGTGTGTGTCACCTATCCGTGTACCCCACTAAAAACCCAAGTGCGCTGTCCGAACAACAGCTGCATCTGTATGTTTTGTCTAAGGGCTAAGGACTGGCCAGAACAAAATAACAAGGGGCATTGTTGTTTTACCTTGCACATAATGTTCAGTCAAAATCCAAGGAACATTCAGAAAGTGAACACAGAGATGTTTTGAAATTACATTTGAAATTATTGCAAAAAATAAAGATGTATAGTAACGTGTGCAAAGCAGCGGGCAATCTGCAACGTGCTCATGCTAAGTTAGTGAAAAACAACATTGTCCCTATGATTCACGTGACACTTTCTATACCACACTCCAAATACACTTACCTTGATGACATACATATCCTCAAAGTATGTATATATACATTTCAGAATATTAAATCTGGACCTCCCTTTGTATACTTATTTTGGGTTTCGATACGCGGGTCAAAAAATTGTAGCCAAATATTATTCTTTCAGCGATATTCCATATTATAACCTGTTGTGGTGGTGTTAGGAGGTTTCTGAAAGACATTATAGGAGGAGATAGTGAGAAATGACTCCCATAAGTTTTTTTTTTCTGTGGTGACCTGAATTTCACTATCCTTCTGCCTCAATCTTTTCCCTCATTCTCAATGACTGGGCACCACTGCAGTTTTCTTTTGTGGGTGCCCCAAATATAATGTATATGTTGTGTACTAAAATCTATTACATTGAGAAATTGCAGAACTTATTGCTTCAAGTGAAATGGAAAGTCCGATGGATGGATTTTGCTTGGACTTTTAACCCCTTCCGTGCGGGACATATTCCCCCGCTGTGCTGGGGGTGGGGGGCGCGTGCTACGCCCCGGTGCTCATGACGAGCTCAGCTCATCATGAGCCACGGTGGTCGTGTGCTCATGACGAGCTGAGCTCGTCATGACCACACCTGTTTCATTAGAACGTTCGCATAGCAGGGGAATTTGCCCAGCGCGCGAGTGTTATAACGGTCATGACGTGCTCAGCTCGTCATGACCACACGAGCACCATGGCTCATGACGAGCTGAGCTCGTCATGAGCATGCAAGGTGCTAAGTGATGGTACGTTTGACCTCCAGTGTTATGAGACATTAAACATTTTTGAGTATAAATAAATATCCCTGTCTGGACATGTGCCTTTATTTGTGACTGTAAAGCTAATGCTGCATTTTATCTAGTCAACATTTGCACCATTTCCTTTGAGCTAGCCTTTAGCTGCTCAGTAAAGCTATCCCAGAGATTCACAGACGCCTTGAAGGCCAACAATTTTGTCTAATCACAAGTACCCAGCATCATCAAAATGTTGAAATTCCTAAGAATAAATCTGTTGACATAGAATGCAAACATATGTCACAGTCGTTCATAAGTGGCCCGGTGATTGAAAGTTTTTTTTTTCCACCTGATAAATCTGATTTCGCTTGGTCGCAATTTAGCAGGTGCAATATTTGTCATCTGATTGTGAGTTTGTGGGAAATACCATGAAGGTTTGGTGCTTAAAGCACCAAAATCCGCATTTTCTAGAATGTAACGGTCATTTTTCACGATTTTGTGGGCAAGTTTTAGCTGCCGATGTTTATCACAAAACTCCCAATTGTGATAAATAAGCAACCATTTCGCAATTTAAAGGGCCACTTCCAATAAAAGATTAAGGGGCATATTATCAAGAAACGCCGTTAAAATTATCGCCGCTTTATCGGCAGGAAACTGCCGCTAAAGCGGCAATAATGGGCTTGATAATATGCCCTTGTAAATTCCCATAGAAGCCCATGTTCTGGTGTGAACATGGGCTTCTATGGGAATTCGCAACGGCATATTATCAAGCCCATTATCGCCGCATTAGTGGCAGTTTCTTGTCGATAAAGCGGCGATAATTATAACGCCCTTCTGGATAAAATGCCCCTAAGTGAGTACTTTAGGAGAGTAATAAACAAATGAGAAAATAATCTGGCAAGCACAAATATGTCTACTGTGAGAAAGTCCGTAATAATAGTCTATTATTTGTGGTAATACTTTCCTGTACATTCTAAAATGAATTATTCTACCGTTTGTGTTTTCTGCAGAAATGTTCCACTTTCAGTGAAGCTTCCTGTTAACATTCTGGCAGCATATAATCTGTTATATCCTTGAGGAATATTTATGGCACCATGGAAGATTCTGCATCATAATTATTGTAATTATTTAATTATCTTTTCATGCATCAGTGTCAAACGCGTTTGCAAAATCTGCTGAAATAATCTGCTCAAATTGCAATGAAAAATAGGTGAGCCTAGAGCAGAACGTCATGCTGTTTATTCACTAATGATTGCTTTAAGAGTGTTTGAAGCTTTTTCTTTCTTCCGGGCAAAAATATAACGAAAATAACTGGGGTTTTGTAAAACACTGCATCACCTTAGCCCCTAAGCAGTGGAGCAACAGATGTTACCACAAGTCAAACAATAGCATCTTTCGCACTCACCTCAGACTGCTAAGAGGCTGGACGGGCGAGGATGCACAAGCTGTCATGTAGGCACCAGATTTTAACAACAAATGAATAGACCCACAGCATTTTTAAGACTTTATTTTTCTCGGTAATTCCTTCTTGATCAATCACTCTTGTCACAGCTTGAAAACCAATTTCAAGACACACAAT
This sequence comes from Lissotriton helveticus, assembly GCF_964261635.1. Taxonomy (NCBI): domain Eukaryota; kingdom Metazoa; phylum Chordata; class Amphibia; order Caudata; family Salamandridae; genus Lissotriton; species Lissotriton helveticus. The sequence goes on from NC_136067.1 coordinate 261,723,594, forward strand.
TAAGAGGTCTACTGTCGAGTAGTTGGGAAAAGGTATTTTTAAGATGTTAGACCTGGCATCTTTGGCGTGGTTTCCCCTGTCTTTTTGCCTCTGCCTCCTGTATTTTTGACACTGTGTTGGATTTCGTTTTTTGGTGGTTTAGATGCTTAGGGCACTTTGCCACTGCTGATCAGTGTCAAAGTGCAAGTGCTCCCTGTGTAAATTGTGATTGTAATTGGTTATCCATGATTGGCATATTTGTATCACCTAGAAGTCCCTAGTAAAGTGCACCAAGTGTGCCAGGGCTGATGATACAAATGCTACTAGTGGGCCTGCAGCACTGATTGTGCCACCCACATGAGTAGCCCTAAAATGGTGTCACAGGCCTGCCACCGCAGTGCCTGTGTGCAGTCCGTGAACAGCCATGTCCTCCTGGTCAGTGTCCCCACTGGCCAGGCCCAACCCTTCCCTTTCTGTGCACATTGGCCACCCCTATGGAAGCCCCAATGTATCCCCTTGGGCAGGGTGCAGTGTATGTGAGAGGTAGAGCATGTACTAGTGCAGGTGACATGCTCTGGTAGTGAAAGGCAGCTATTTTCGTTTTTCACTATTGTAAGGCTACCTTGCCCATAGGCTATCATGGGGAATGCTGGATACAGTCGCTACCAGCATATCTTCCCATAGGAGCAAGGTAGGACATAAAAGTCTGGTATCCCTGAACACAGAATTCAATAACACATCTTTTAGGAAAGGTGTTTTTTAAATCCTGTGTTTGAGAACAGCACTTTTAGAAAGTTGCTGTTCTCTTGTCTGACCTTTCTGTGTGCCTTGGCCTGTTTGTGAATTGACTGTCTGGTTTGTGAGGGGCAGGAGCTGGGTGGCCCCCAGAGTCTGAGTGGGCCATCCCTGGGCTGAATAGCTCCATCTGCATCTAGAGTGGTGGGAGGGGGTAGCACCTGGGCCTGAATAGGGCTGTGCCTGCCTTCCACAATGCTGGCTCCACCTCCTGCTGGGCGGCTGATGACCCTGCCCTTCTCTCTGAAAGGAAAGGAGAGGCCAGGAAAACAAAGTGCTCAAGAAACACCTGGAACTGGTTCAGACCAGGCTCAGAGCCCTCCTGCTCAAAAGGAACAAAGACTTTTAGGGGTATAAGTACAGGACCCCTGACTACAGAAAATTGGATCATCCTGCAATCAAGAAGGAACCTCTGCCAAGGAGAAAGCTGAAACTTAAGAAGGAAGACTGTACTGCTGTTGCTCTGCTGGACTGGCCTGCTGTTGCTTTGCTGTCAAGGAGAGGGGAAGGACTTTGCTTTGTGCTGTGTCCCCTTGCTTGAAGGAATCTCCAAGGGCCTGATAAGAGCTGGCTCCGTGTTAAGAAGTCCCAGGAACAAAAGGCCTTCACCCCCCAGCTTCCCTGAACTCTACTGAGAGAGTTCTGTCCTTCCTGGAGTGCTTGGCCCATGTGTGGTGCCTCTGGAAGTTGTACCTGTGTTGGGAAGCTGGAAACCAAACTTTTAAGGAAGTTTCTGCAAGTTTTATCGAGTCCCCAGCAGAGCAAGAAATTTCCCAGCCGCTACGAAGATCGAGATCGTCGCAGCGCCTATCGCCGCTGCCTGAAGACGTTTCATCCTTTGTTTGCGGGAGATGTACATCACTGCGAACATTGTCGCAGAGCCTGTCGCCGCTGGGTGAGATCACTGCATCACGTCGCTGCGAGAATCGTCGCAGAGCCATCACATCAAGGAACTGTGAGTGAAAGATCGCCGCTGAGCTGCGCATTGTCGCCCCAGAGATCGTCGCAGTCCCTAAAGATCGTCCCAATGTGCCTTTGCAAGCATTTTTCAACCGGAATCCATACAAGGTATCACCTCCCTCCCCATACAGACCGGATTTGTCACAACACGCCCGCTAAGTCCAGCGGAGTTGTCGCATCGCCTCCCCAGGGTCTCAGGTGTGATGCATCGCTTTTTTTCCACCGCACCAGCTTCTGTTTTGGAAGTTTGTCGCATTTAAAGGTACTGTTGGCAAAACATGACGCAAACTGTGGATTATTTTAATGCTAACCTTAAGAACGCTTTTGCAACCATATTCTTGAACTGTGTAGGTTGGATTTTTGTCGCTTTGGTCTTGTGTACTTTAGATTAAATACCTTTATTCTTTTCTAAACTGTTGCAGACTTTGTTTGTGGTGTTTTCACTGTGTTACTGTGAGTGTTGGTACAAATACTTTACACATTGCCTTTGATAAGCTTTGACAGCTCATGCCAAGCTACCCAGAGGGTGAGCAGAGGTTACCGAAGAGTGTTTCCTCCTTACCCTGACTAGAAGTAAGGGTCCCTATTTGAACAGTGGTACCTACCTCTGCCAACTAGAGACCCCGAGTTCTAACATAAGAGATATTTAGAAAAGCATGAAATATTCTAAATTGAACCCAGTAATAATTATAATACTATAATAATTGGGCCTCTGCAATCCCTGTATGAAAAGCTCTCTCAGATGTCTTCATAATCCGCAGTTGAGACGCACCCACTCCTGATTATAAAGAAATGATGTCAAAACTTAACTATAATAACTTATTACACTTGAGTTCTAATGGCACAATGCCTGTGACACAGCCAGCAGCCTGAGGAAAGGTAGGTCAAGGAGTGTGATTAAATCAGCTGTTTTACGAAAAAATTATGTTGCTTTTCTTTCCTCTGCTCTGTTTTTCTAGCTGTAATTTGACAAGAAGAAATGACATATTTATGGCAGTATGTTTATTATTTGTACTCCTTTGGTAATTATAGAAAAGTTAGACACTTTCTGCGTGTTTGTACTGTATCTTTATAAAAAAATAACTTTTCAACTAAAGCATTCTAATTTATTTTTGCAGCAAATATCTAAGCCTATTGCAACTGATTAAAGGTGCACAATGGCTCAAATAGGTACAGACCATCCTAAGTCTATATATTGAACTCAGACTCACTTTATTGTGAGTCACTACATTGCAAGAATCCTGACTTTGCATGAATGTTTTTTGATATTTATATATAATGCCAGGCGCCAGTAGGTAGTTAATAGTTAGAACCGTGTTTTTTCACAGGAAAAGCTTTATTGATTTGCCTCTATATATGGCGCTGTTTGAAGAGTAATTATAACATTTTCTCCCCCAAAATGTGACAAAGAGTCTAGTCACTGCTTCCTTCAAGCAAGAGCAAACATAACTCGGATCCCAACAAGCTGGAATTGTCAAACCACTCCCGCTTGCTGGAAGCAGAGTTTTCATCTGTTTCCCTTCACATGCCAGCAGGGAAGGAGATGAAAGTTTTGCTCCTGCACGCAGGGAGCTGCATTTCCAGCAGCTCCCTGTGTGTGGGACTAATGCCGGCTCCCGTAGAAGGCGGGGAGCCGGCTGGGACCGTAGGGACCTTGAGGCTCCCCACGAAGACCCCAAAATGCACACTGGGTTCCCTGAGTGGGGCCAGGCACCCAGAGAGACATGGACAGCCCCCGGGGAATGGGGTCCCCGGGGCCCAAATCAGCCCGGGGAAGGTGAGCCACGCGGCACCCCTCCCCTTCTAATAATTGTCTGGGCCTCCCTGTTCACCTTAGTAGTATGCAAAGGTCTTCCTGCCTTTTGCCAGGATGATGGACAGCTTATTGAAAGGCCCCCCCAGCCCATTTCCCACCAATTTTGGTGATACGTTCTTCATGCCGAGGAATATGAGAACATTTCCACCAAACAAAGAAACACTTACTTGATATAGCTAAGAGAAAGTACCCTTATTTGGTGGAGATTTACCTCTCTGTACTATCTTTGTCCTCTCTATAGGAGCTTTCATGTTATCACAAATGTTTGGATAAAGACGCACAAAGAACCATCACATTGCCAAAATGCACACAAGGTCACTGGAGACAATTCCTCATGGTCCATTATGCATCTATGGTGTAGAATATACACTGGACATTTACCTAACCCCTTCGCTGCTAGGCCTTTTCCCCTCCTGTGCTAAGCCTTTTTTTGGCTATTTGGGGTAGTGTGCACTTAGGCCCAGTAACTTTTTGACCACATAAGGTATCCACACCAATTTTGCGTCCTTTTCTTCCAACACCATGGGGATTCTAAAGGTACCCAGGGTTTGTGGATTCCCTTGGAGGGGTCCCAGAAATGAGCCAAAATACAGTAAAATGTTTGTCTTTTTCAGAAAAATGGGAAAAATGAGCTACAAATGAAAGCCTCTGGGTTTTTCCCTGCAAACGTTATCAAAAAAGGTTTTGTGGGGCTAAAATCACCATTTTCTCAGCTTTTAGGGAATGACAGTCTGTTGTCAGAGAACCAACATTTTTTACACAGTGTTGGCATTTTTCTGGGACATAGCCTATTTTTGCTATTTTTAGTGTTTTCAACCTGCTTCCAGTTAATGGTAAATATGAGTATGAAAGCAATAATGGATCCTGGAAAGTAGACAAAATTTTGAATTTAGAAAGGGGTCATTTGTGTAGATCCATCAAGGTTTCTTTATAAAAACTAACAGTTAAATATCGGAAACATTGAACATTTGTTTAAAAAAACAGCCTTTTGTGTTAACGTTTTCACCTGTAACTTCTTGTAATTATGACAGCTCTTTGAAAGCAATATACTGTTACATCCGCTGGACCTTCCTAGTGGTAGGGATATATAGGACTTGTAGGTTCACCAAGAAACAGACGAACCCAGAGTCAAAAACTGAGTAGCAATTTGCAATGGCTTTTTATTATTATGTACCGTGTCTATAGCAATTATTGTGCGAAAATGTATACATGGAAAAATCGGTATGAAAGACACCTATGTATTTCTGAAATGGGTACAAATTATAGAGTTTAGAAACAGTACATATTAGCACATTTTCAAAATTGGGAATACTCATACTAGCATGAGAATTATTGGTAATTTTTCAAAATGACTTATTTTTTACACAATGTCTTTCATTTGGAAGACAGAAATGCACCAAAAATCAACAGGTAATAACAGTTGCTTCACAAATCCGAATTACCCTAAGTCTCCCGATAAAAATGCTAACTCACTTGTGTGGGTAGGCATAGTGCCCAAAACCGGAAAGGGCTCAAAACCCAACGTTAACACACCACATTTTCACAATGAAATGTTACCCTTTTTTTTGCGAAGTGTGTAGCTGTCGTTTTTGAACCCTAGCTCTGCTGGCACCTAGGGAAACCTAGCAAACCCATAGATTGTTGAAAACTAGACACCCATGGAAATCCAGGATGGTGTGATTTGACTGCCTGCCACCATGTTCTGTTACCCAGAATTCCTTGCAAATCTAAAAAACTGTCAAGAAAGACACATTTTCCCCACCTCTCTGTTGTGGAAAGTTTTGGAATCTGTGTGGATCTACATATTTCTACCCACCCTGTGTTCCCAAAAGTCTTATAAGAAAAACGGTACCTCATTTGTGTGAGTTGGTCTAGTGTCCGCGACAGGAAACGGTGCAAAACGCAACGTGGTCACACCTCAATCTCGCAGTGAAAAATGACCCTTTTTTGGCAAAGTGCATAGCTGTAGTTTTTGTACCCTAGCTCTTACGGCACCTAGGGAAACCTAGCAAACCTATACATTTTTTAAACCTAGACACCCAGGGCCATCAAGGATGGGGTGACTTTACTGCCTCCCACCAGGTTCTGTTACCCAGAAACCCTTGCAAACCTAAAAAAATTTAAAAAAAACAAATTTTCTCCACACTTCTGTGGTGGAAAGTTCTGGAATCTGCATTTATCCACAAATTTCCTTCCACCCCGCATTCCCCAAAGTCTTCCGAGAAAAATGGTACCCCACTTGTGTGGGTCGGCCTAGTGTCTGCAACAGTAAATGGCGCAAAACGCAACGGGGTCACACCTCAATTTCGCAGTAAAAAATGACCCTTTTTTGGCAAAGTGCCTAGCTATAGTTTTTTAACCCTAGTGAAGAACTTGGTAATTTTCGCTCTCAGGAAATACTTACTAATATAACAAGAACTTGGCATAAGACTTTGAAAATATGAAAAAGACATCTTTATTAAACACAATTAAGTGAGGCTACGTCACCCAACTGCCTTAGCAATTGAATGAGGCAGTCTGCTGAATGGTCTCAGCACAGACCTTTTATACCATTTATTATGCCCTAGGCACACATTTTCTCTTTGAAGTACATTATTGTTGGTCACTCCCAGGACGTGCACACAAAGCACTGTATGATGACAAACCCACTTTTCAGTTTGTCCAGCCCAAAATTAATCATCAAACAAACCCATAATAAACATTCTTCTTTAGACAAGCTGGACAAGACCCATAATAAAAAGGCCCGCAGCCCACGTCATAAATAGACCATAAAGAAGGAACAGAAACACATAGGAGCAAGATAAAGGGGTGTGTGCGTGTACAATAAACATTGCAATGTCCTGCTCTTTGATCTCTATCTGACCAGCTGCCTAACAAGGAACTGGCTCAACGAGGTCAGCCTCGGGCAAGGGAGTCAGCTTTCGCCAGGTCATGCAGGAGTCAGCACAAACCCATGCTAAGGTTATGTCCTTAAATACTTGTTCTGCCACAGTGAGGGCCTACTGTAAGGGCAATCCACAAAATGGCTGCCGTTCACAAAATGGGAGCCAAGGGTACCAGGACGAAAATGACGATTTCGAGGTGAAATCGTTACTGGAATATGACGAAAATGCTTGTACATAGTGTACTAGCCATTCCCGGTCTTTTGATATAAAAATTGTCATGCTACAACAAAGTTTATTACACGAGTCCAGAATTTTCAGTACCACAGACGCTCCTTTTACCCTTACATAGGCAATAACCTATACTCACGCTAGTCTGAGTCCAGGTCTATATTTATCAAATCATCAAGATGTTGCTGAAGCATATGCCTATTACTTAGCGACTCTCTCGGGACAGGTCTCCTTACACACGCAGTAGCACAAAGGCCATATATGGCAGGACCAACAATTAGTGATGTTCACTACTAACTGGTGTCGATGCAGAAACTGTACAAAAGGAATTATCAGTAAACTCTGACCACCTAACTAGTCCATGTTCAGGTAAAATCTAGAAAGAATGCAAAGAAGTAGAAGAAGGAAGAGACATAGGTTGGGAGGTGGGTACAGATGTGAATTGGGCAGCAAAAACAATCCCACCCATAAAAGACAATGCCATGTTTAAAAAACACTACAAAACACGTCATTAAGAACATATAGACAAAGTAGTGACCGTTATTACAAATGAAATCATAATTTTTCACAACCCTAAGCAAAAGGTAAATCCTAAAATTATTTAGTAACATTGTAGGTTTTCCTATGCATTTTCTGTAATTTATTATATGTTCAAGTGAAACAGTGGTGACCCTCATTAATGCTCTGAGGTGAAAAGGGGATACTCTTCCACAGGAAATGGACTTTATTCTGCTTTTACTAAACAGAATACTACTTTAAAATAATGCCAGCAGAACAATAAAATCATTCTCCTAACACGTAATCTATACAATCACACGGAAACCTCTTGTGAAACCAACTATGCCCAGAGTCTGTTCAAAAAGCCTCTCTGGCAGACTTCTATTGTCCAATCAAGTCTGCTCCCGTTGTTGCATGGGCCTTTGGATTCAGGCCTCCCATGCTCTTGATGTTCAGTATCTGTTGGAGTGCCCTCCTGGCAAACACTCATAGCTCATTCACAAAGTCTCAATGTCTCAAGGCAGTGCACCGTATCTCTTCTCTGTGGCAGACACTACAGATAATGTGCTCTTCTCGTGCAGACCCGGGACCATTCTCAGACTCCAACACTCATCATTCAGTGTCAGAGGACGCTCAGGCCGCTCTTTCATGGGCACCAGAATGGAGTGCCTTTTGCCGCTCTTGGATCCTCCGGTGCACTGCACTTCCGTTGAAGCAAAGGAAAAAAAAGGGTGCGTGGCCAAAACTCAGGCCAAGGGACTCAAGGGACTGCACACTGTCAGAGGTTAACCAGCACATAACAGGCGCTCTTTTGCACTGAAATCTCAAGGGACTGCACACTGTCAGAGGTTAACCAGCACATAACAGGCGCTCTTTTGTACTGAAATCTCAAGGGACTGTGGCAGAACCAGCTCCTTCTTCTTTTTTGATGTTGAACGCCTTCTGATGAAGCAAGTGCGATGCTTTAAACAGTTCACTGTACAACAAGAGGACTGCAAACAGGTGGCCTGCGATCTTCAAAGGGGTGGCCACAGCCATGGGACAAATCTGCGTTGAAATACACTGTCATTCAAAGGCAATACAAAAACAATGCCAATAGGCAAAACAGTGCCTCTAGGCTCTTCAATTGGGTTTCCGTGTGAGAGCATATCTTTCATCATGATTAGCGACATGGGAATTCTATCTGAATGGATGTCCTCACAGATAGTGGCATCGTCTAATTGGGTAAACTCATTTTATCTCAATTATTACATATAAGTGTTCCTAAAATCCTCATCTAGAACATCTCAAAAGCGGGATCACATACATATTATCATAATAATTGTGCATCAGGTGGGACTATGCAATACAAAAGCTAATTATCAAGATGTGGAAACAAAAGACAAGAACTAGAGAATCAGTCCTAACAGTCCTAACAGTTGGACTGGAAAAACATCAGAATAGGCCTAAAGAAAATTCTTAGAAACCAGTCTAGTTATGCAACAGGGAATTATACATAAAATGGGGGTCAGTGGTACATTACTGCAATCTGAAAGTGCAAACCTGAACACACTAATAATAAATAAAAGTTGACTGGTGAAAGGAATACGGAAAATAGAATAGGACACAGCTAAAATCCCCAATAACTAGGCCTGATCTGCTTGGGTGATAGTCAGGCATGTGACAAAAAATGAAACCTGGTTTCTTTTATGGTCCAGAGTAACCCTGGGCGTCCGATTCGGCTACGCCCACGGAGTAGGCGTAGTGTTGCCTTCTACGCATTTTGCGTAGACAGCGTAGCCGGCAACACTACGCCCACTCCGTGTGCGTAGCCGAGTCGGCCGCCACCCGCCTCCCTCCCGCCCTCCCCTAGAAACATTATTTAAGCAACTACCCTGAAAAATACAATTATAAAGCACTTACCTTGTCCGGGGCTCGTCCGGGGCTCCCTCTTTGAATAGCGTCCTTTCCTGGAAACAAATGCGCATGCGCGGGCGACAGCGCATGCGCATTTCTCGGGAGAAATGCGCATGCGTGGCCGCCCGCGCATGTGCATTGGTATCCAGGAAAGGACGCTATTCAAAGAGGGAGCCCCGGACGAGCCCCGGACAAGGTAAGTGCTTTATAATTGTATTTTTCAGGGTAGTTGCTTAAATAATGTATCTAGGGGAGAGCAGGAAGGAGGTGCGTAGTGGGGCTACGCGGAGTGGGCGTAGCTTCTCGCCCACTTTGCGTAGCTCCGCGGAGCCCCACTCCGCACACTACGCCCAGGGTAAGTCCAGAGCCATAGGAAGGCCACTTAGGAAGCAGAATAAAACTGACTAATGTGAAATAGCCTCAGAACCAGTCAGTCTCTGGACCATGGTCAGAGGAAGAATCAAAAAGCATTCCAACAAGTTGCTGAGCTGTAATCCGGCGGCTAGCCATTATCCTTGCTAAGAAAGGAGACTGCACAAACAAGTCAACAACCAACACTGTGCAAAGTAAGTAATAAAACTCTGCAAAGACACAGCAAATAGTCAACGATATCCCACTAGAAAGAAGAAAAAAAACAATTAATCTACAGAAAACAAAATTCACATCAAGCACAAATGCAAAACATTTTTTAGACACTCAAAAAACAGAAACCAAATATACTGGTATTATTGCACACTTTGCAAAAAAAAACATTTACATTGTAATTGTACAAAAAAAGTATCTTACCAAACACATGCAACTACACAAACAGCAGAACCACCAGTAACAAAACTGCAACCTGCATCAGTCTAAAGAGCAAAAGCCTTGAACTAGAACAAAAAAAGGGGGACATAAAACATTACAATTCACAAGAAATAAAAACAATGCACATTATAACAGGCTATGTCACTATACAAATGGGGGCAGAAAGGCCAAATAAATGGGCTGAATACACATCAACAAATATATGTCCCCTGGAGGCAACCAATCTATTTATTTTTAAATCCCTGGCACTAGTGGGCTTTTCTGCCCCCCCCCCCACCCCCGGGCCAGAAATGCTAAAAATATAGGTAATCTGTCCCCAAAGGGGGGGGGGGGCAGAAAAGTCTTAGGCCCATAAGGAAGCGACCCTTGCCAAAGGGGTTACTTCCATTTAAAATTTAAAACACTCCCTGGTGTCTAGTGGGGTCGCTTCCAATTAAAAAAAAACAATTCCATGGCTCTAGTAGGCTTTTCTGCTCCCCCTGGGGCCAGAAACGCCAGTAAATCAGGCTATCTGTCCCCAGGGGAGGGCAGAATATATTTTAAAATAAATTTAGCCCCCTGAAAGTGACCCTTGCCCAAGGGGTCACTGGTGTCTAGTGGGGTTTTCTGCCCCCCCCGGGGAGAGGAGTTGGCCTAACGGCTAGGGCGCTCGACCTCGGACCTGGGGATCTGGGTTCTCACCCGCTCATTGGCCTACTCAAAGGCTCACACGCTGACTCACAGTCCCACTCAAAAATGAACACACCAACTCATAGGCCCACTCAGAGACTCACATACTTACTCCCAGACCTACTTAGAGACTCATGCACTCGCTCATTTAGACACTCATGGACTCACACACAGACAGATTTACACACTCATTGAGGCACTCGCAAACCCACTCATATACTCTCACACCCATTCAGACACTCATGCACCAACCCACAGACCCACTCAGACACTCCAGTACCCACTAACACTCCGATACAACCACTTACACAATAACTAACAGACCCATACAGCCACTCACTTCCATAAAACCACTCACACACCTAGTCATAGACCTATACAGCCAATCCCACACGCAATCATCAACCTATACATCTATTCACACACACTCTCAAAGGTTAAGGTTACTGTTAGGAAATAAAACATTTTTAAAACCCTTGAAATTCACTAAAACAAAGGTTACAGGGATGTTATAGTTAGGAAATAGAATTAAAAAACCTTAGAAATTCAGTGAAACAACCAAAGGTTACAGAGACATTGTAGTTAGGCTCCCATTTTACTTGTACCACCCCAGTGAAATTCAGCCAGTATAGTTACCTGAGCTAACTATAACGTATGCCCAGAGAATGTACTGCTTATGACCTCACATATTACATCACTCATGACATGGTCAGTGGCATCACTGATGACATCTCAAATTACATCACTGATGACATCATCAAGTACATTTAAGGGTGATAGCATTTCTAATATATTTCATCTAAGTGGCTGTGAGACTCTGTGAATCTGTTTCTGAATTACTCCGTGAGTGGCTGTATAGATGTGTGAATGTGTTAATGACTCGATGGGTCTGTGAGTGGGTGTGTGAGTGACTGTATTGGAGAGTGAGTGGCTGTATGAGTGGCTGTATTGCAGAGTGAGCTGTGTGTGAGTAGCTGTATCGTTGAGTAAGTGGTTGTATCAGTAGCTGTATTAGAAAGTGAACATGTGTGAGTGGCTGTATAGGTGAGTCAATTGCTGTGTAAGTACCTGCATAGGTGTGTGAGTAGCTCTATGGGTTACGTTGTGGATTTGTGAGTAGCTATATGGGTAAGGCATTGGTGTATGAGTGGCTGTTGAGGTAAATGATTAGTTTGTGTATATAGGTAAGTGAGTGCAGGTCAGTGCCTGTATTGAAGAATTAATGTTTATGTGGGTGTATGAGTGAGTGAGTGAGCGAGTGTGTGTGTATCTGGTTGAATTGGTATGTGAATCAGTATCTAAGTGATTGTTTTAGTGAGTGAGCACCTGCATGAGTGTCTATATAGGTGGGTGTGAGTGTACATGAGTAGCTGTATGAGTATATGAATAGATGTGTAGTTGGATGTATGGGTTTCTAAGTTGGTGTGTGAGTTGCTGTATGGGCAAATAAGTGGGTGTGTGACTGGCTGTATGGGCAACTAAGTGAGTGAGAGAGAGTCTATAGGGAGAGTATCTGGTTGTGTCAGTGACTGTTTAGGTGACCGAGCACATGTATTAATATCTGTATGAGTAAGTGAGTAGTTGTGAGAGCATCTGTATGGGTGAATGACTGATTGTGTGAGTGCCTGTATGAGTGAGTGAGTGGGTGTATGAGTGGCTCTACAGATGAGTGAGTGGTTGTATGAGTACTTCTAGGGGTCTTTGAATAGGTATGCGAGTGCTTGTGTGTGTGTGTGGTATATGAAGTGGGTGTGAGTGGTTCTGTGGATGATATCATCAGTGATGTCATCAGTGGTCATTTGAGATGTCACTAGTGATGTCACTGACCATGTCATGAGTGTTTTAATATGTGAGGCATGAAGCAGTGCATTGTGGGTGCATACGTTATAGTTAGCTTAGGTAACTATAAATGCTGAATTTCATTGGTTTTGTATGAGTGAAATGTGAGCCTAACTATAATGTCCCTGTAACCTATGTTTAGGTCTGTGAATTTCTAACTTTTTTTTAATTCTAAGTGCTAACTATAACATCTCTGTAACCCTGTGGTTTTCTTTCAATGAATTTTTATGTTTTTTTAAATACTATTTCCTAACAATAATGTCCCTGCATCCTTTGGGTTTTTCATTGAATTTTTATGGTTTTTCTAAAATTATTTCCTTAAAAGTAACCTATAATGTTTCACAGTGAATGTGAGAGTACCTCTGTAGGTCTGTTAGGGGTATATGAGTGTGTGTGGCTGTTTGAGTGGGAATGGGAGTGTGTCAGTGGCTACTTGAGGTGGCCGATAGGTACATGAGTGGGTCTGTGAGTGACTGTTTGAATGACTCGGTGGATATTTCACTGGTTGTGTCAGTGCCTGTGTGTGTCTGTGAATTGAAGTACAAGTGGTACTTTAGATCTTTGGGTGGGTATGTTAGTGAGATTATGGGTGTATGAGTGGGTGTCTAAGTGGTGTTATACTATTTGTGCATTACTATACTTAATATCTTTAAAGTACAAAACCATAGTCTCTGCTCATAGAGGGAGATGTCAGTTTAGGATATATTTGTCACACTCAGTGAAGTTCATATTTTACTTGAATTTATTTATCATGTATTCATTTCTGTTAAGGATTTCAGGTCTTTTTTAACATGGATTTTTAGAGGAAGCCATTTTGGTTTCTATTTGCACAGCTTTGAAGATAGATTACTTTCCATTTTTATGAAGTAGAGATTTACCAAGGGTCTGCTCTATATATTATTTGTAAATGTTTCTTGTCAAGTTTTAATTTTTCTAAAATCAACATGAAGATTTGAATAGAATCTCATTTTTAAAGAAGATTCCATTGACTTCTGGAAATTGTGTACTCATCTGTGTTACTTTCTACTGGGAATTACTTAATATTTTGTTATTCTGAAATGTCTACTACATATTATACACTACACTTGCATAATGGACAACTCATGTATATATTTCTCTGTGTCACTCTGTTATTTGTTTCAGTGGATTATTAACTATATTGTATTTTTTTAAAATTTTTTAAATCATCGTTAATTTGTCGCACAATTGTTGCTAATTGCTGTGATACACATGTTCCGGTTTCGTGGAAAATTTGTGAAGACCACGTGTTTTTAAAAAAGTGTAAAACACATTTACGCACATATTGTAACTAATGTTTTACAATAGTTTTTTATTAACATAGTAATTAAACTTCTGTTTCTCTAATCATTGTTAATGATAACCACTTTTTATTGTATTTCCCGTTTTCACGCCAATTACGGTAGTCGCCATGATGTCAGTACTCATGAAGATCATGTGACTATGTAAGAAAGAGATTTATTTGGAAAAGACAGCTTTCAGTAATCGAAAATAACACTGATAGAGGAAGGGTATGCCGGAACTACTCTGAGTTCCCTGTGGTATAGCAATATCAACAAAGAGGGAACAGTTCTGAATCCAAATTTACTGCATTCGAGGAAACTGAAATCTTACAAAAATAATGATATTCATTTTAAAAGACCCCTCACCCCCGAACCTAGTTGGTGGCATGCTTCATCATTGGGTTCCCACCTGGGACACCGAGTGCCTCCCAGGTTTGCTTCGACGCCTGAATTACAGCAGAGTTGGTTTTTGTTGGACAGTGCAGGAAAGTGAAAAAGTGACTAGAGTTAAAATTACGTCTTGGATCTCCCTCCTTACTCGGACAATCTAGATATTTATTAATGGGTTCATAGAGCAAAGTTTAAAACAAAATAAGAAGAGATGCTGTGTGTGAATAAATTGATCTCAAACATCTGTAAATTGGTCTACATGTGTCAGACTGAGTAGCTCAGTGGTTAGACTTTCTTCAGGACCGGTGAAAACAAGTGCACTCTTGCCAGTGGAGAAGTTTGGCTGCTTTTTGAACTTTCTTTCGCTATCTCAGTAGCAAGGGTTTCTTCCAGTTAAATCCCATCATTTAACATTTGCAGGTTGGTTGGAAAGACTGAGCACTCAATGCTGCCTTTCACAGAATTGAAATAGTCTTTGTAACAGTCATAGTGCGCAATTAATTCTGATTCAGCACACCATGGCTTGAACAACTGCCAAAGTGCCAAGTAGAAAAACTCTCTTCTCTCTGGGGTTTGGCAAGTAAGCTGTTGATTGTTAATTAGATTCCCTTTGTTGTCTCACCAAGCACCATCACATCCAAGTGCTCCATATCCTCCTTCTTCCTTGTTACATTACTTCAATATGTTTAGTGTTGAAGTACGTCATAGAGACACATGTTCTGAAGACAATGACTCCTTCTTGGGTAGCATGTATCCAGCATGTTAGTTTTCAACATAACTTTCTGTATCAAATTCAGCCAGATACTGTGTTTCTGGGAAATAGTATTGTACTCTATTTCAACTGCTTACAATGCCTAAGCCTACCACAAAATTCCTTTTGACTTGGAGAACAAACTAGCTAAGTTCAACCTGTCCTAGCATTAATAAGAACATATTTCTCTGTGGGAAAGTATTTTCAACCTGAAGCTGTATAATTTCTTGGTAAGACTCTTTTCTGCAGAAATCTCTTCCCATTTCTCTTTCATGTCTGTTTTTATATATGAAGTCACGTAGCGAGCAACACTGATGGAGTTGTGTGCAACAAATTGCAGATCCATCTTTGCATTCCACATCTACAGAATCACAGGCTTGTAGTAATTGATATACTTGGAAGCATCTGTACTTCTCAGATTGTATGTATTTTGTTTAGGAGTTCCATGTCAGGGTAAATCAGACTACAGACTAAAAGCTGTTGAATCTTCCTTCTGAGAAGACACGTCGTGGGAATCCAAAACATATCCAAGGGGAGAGGATGTGGTCTAATGGCTAGAGCTGTTGACCTCAAAGCTGGGGAACCGGGTTCGAGTCTAGGCAGGATTGCTCAACATCCTGTGATTCTGGGCAAATCACGTAATCTCCCCGTGCCTAAAAAAATGAATGTGTATGTCTGTAACGCACCTAGTGCTCATGTAAAGCGTTCTGATACATTTGGGTTGAATTGCGCTCCATAAGACTCCCTATAAAACTACATCTCATGTTAAATGTTCCTGTGTATCTGTATTTTCAACAACAGTGCTTCCTACATCTATGTGTTTGAAGCTGTAGAGCATATTGTTTCAAGCCCTGTCACATACTGTTGTATGAAGACAAGACAAACTCTTCACTGTCTGTTCCAAATGTCGGGGCATCTTTTATCCATAACAGCATGTGAATATGTAGAGCACCTCTAGCTTGGTACTCTTTGTGCCAAAAGAAATCAGTTGCTTGGCCAAGAGGAGGATTAGCTTTGTTACAGATGAAAGCCATCAGTGCTTGAAACATGTGTTTAAAATATCTGCAAACGTTTGCAGGATCCAGTAAGCAAAGTTCTCTTGCTGTCTTGAGATTAATGTTTTTATGTTTGAGTTTGCTTCTTGCAGGAATTCAAGGAGGTCATACCATGGCTACTCAGCACAACAGAGTATCAGAAAACAAGTAGGTGCTCCTAGGCTTCTAAACATGCGTTTCAGCTCAGCCTGACGACTATACTAATGGTCATTGGTGCCACATTGGCACACCATTAAATTAATCAAGTTGTATTCCAGGTTTTAATTTTTCCTTGAACTTTGCCAATGAATTCCCTTGCTGTGATATTTTGCAGATACATTCCTATCTTGAGAATGTGGCTTACTGCATAAGATCAGCCTGACAAGTCACTCTTAAATGAGAGGTGAAATATATAGGGAATACACTGGCCAAATCTAGGATCTTCTGAGTATAGTATAGTTTAGTTGATCTGTACGCAGCTGCTGGTATCTGTATAGGCTGGTCATCATACCTACCACCCATTCCTGTGCGGAGAAGATGCCGAAAGCATTGAGCTTCTAAACTTTTGCCCCAAACACTCAATGAAGCTCTTCTTGCTTCTTTCATTTGAAAGATATCACTTGAATCAACTGTGCCAGTTATCTTGCCAACACTGCCGATGATTCTTCACCATCCACAGCACCCCCACGACTGACGCACCCACACCGGATGCCCGCACCCTCGAAGCCCTGAAGTGCATCCTCCTAAACGTGTGCTCTATGCACAGACATGTCATAGAGATCTGAGACCTCCTCGCCACCCTCTCGCCAGACATTGCCTTCTTCATGGAAACCTGGACCAACACCTCCTCTGCCCCCAACATGGCCACCACCATCCCTGTTGGATACAAGATCCAGAGGAAGGACCACCCCCACCGCCAAGGAAGAGGACTCACTATCGCACACAATAGATCCCTCTGACTCTCAACCTCCAGCACAAGCGATTCCCTCTCCAACACTGAACACCTCCACTTCCAGATCCAGACCAGCCCCAGAACCACTCTTCATGGCACCCTCACCTACAGACCTGCAGGGCCTCACGCCTCCTATACCACTACCAATGCTGACATCACTCCCCATGCCATTGCCTGCATGGAATACATACTCATCGGAGACCTGAACTTTCACCTCGACAACCAGAGTGACCCCAACTCCACTGCCCTCCTACACAATCTCGGACTGAAGCAGCTCTTCACCACCCCCACACACAAGGCAGGATACGCACTCGACCCCATCTTCACAGGAGGGACCAACATCCGCTTCAGCCACACCTCGCAGCCCCTCTGGACAGACCACCACTATGTACACTCCTCTTTCAATACCACCACTGCTCACAAGCCCACTCCATGCCCACCACGAAGGAATTGGAGCAAGGTCACAAATGAGCACCTCAATTCCACCCTCATCCATGACTCCTCCCTCCGCCACGACCGATGCCCACTCTGCAGCCAATGAACTATGCCGCTGGAATGCCAAAAACCACAGTTGATGGACAGAATGTAGAACAATGTCATACATTCACCCCAGTACAAGGATCTGGGCCTGAATCCATCGTTTTTTTGCACTCCACACCACCCTGGGTTAGACACTGGCTATATGCAAATCAGCTCTGACCCTGTGCCTCATGGGAACAGTCCAGTCCGAACTACCAAGCCATGTCTTTCCCAGACCGGAATCAAGCATCCAAGGACCGGTTTCTGGCTATCAGCCTTCATCAGCCTGGATAGCTTGACTCCAGTGGTGTGGAGAGCCTGGGACTCACGTCTGAGCATACCCAGCCCACTCGGGGTGAAAATTGCAAAAAACACAGTTGATGGACAGAATGTAGAACAATGTCATACATTCACCCCAGTACAAGGATCTGGGCCTAAATCCATCGTTTTTTTGCACTCCACACCACCCTGGGTTAGACACTGGCTATATGCAAATCAGCTCTGACCCTGTGCCTCATGGGAACAGTCCAGTCCGAACTACCAAGCCATGTCTTTCCCAGACCGGAATCAAGCATCCAAGGACCGGTTTCTGGCTATCAGCCTTCATCAGCCTGGATAGCTTGACTCCAGTGGTGTGGAGAGCCTGGGACTCACGTCTGAGCATACCCAGCCCACTCGGGGTGAAAATTGCAAAAAACACAGTTGATGGACAGAATGTAGAACAATGTCATACATTAACCCCAGTACAAGGATCTGGGCCTAAATCCATCGTTTTTTGCACTCCACACCACCCTGGGTTAGACACTGGCTATATGCAAATCAGCTCTGACCCTGTGCCTCATGGGAACAGTCCAGTCCGAACTACCAAGCCATGTCTTTCCCAGACCGGAATCAAGCATCCAAGGACCGGTTTCTGGTTATCAGCCTTCATCAGCCTGGATAGCTTGACTCCAGTGGTGTGGAGAGCCTGGGACTCAAGTCTGAGCATACCCAGCCCTCTCGGGGTGAAAATTGCAAAAAACACAGTTGATGGACAGAATGTAGAACAATGTCATACATTCACCCCAGTACAAGGATCTGGGCCTGAATCCATCGTTTTTTTGCACTCCACACCACCCTGGGTTAGACACTGGCTATATGCAAATCAGCTCTGACCCTGTGCCTCATGGGAACAGTCCAGTCCGAACTACCAAGCCATGTCTTTCCCAGAACGGAATCAAGCATCCAAGGACCGGTTTCTGGCTATCAGCCTTCATCAGCCTGGAAAGCTTGACTCCAGTGGTGTGGAGAGCCTGGGACTCACGTCTGAGCATACCCAGCCCACTTGGGGTGAAAATTGCAAAAAACACAGTTGATGAACAGAATGTAGAACAATGTCAAACATTCACCCCAGTACAAGGATCTGGGCCTAAATCCATCGTTTTTTTGCACTCCACACCACCCTGGGTTAGACACTGGCTATATGCAAATCAGCTCTGACCCTGTGCCTCATGGGAACAGTCCAGTCCGAACTACCAAGCCATGTCTTTCCCAGACCGGAATCAAGCATCCAAGGACCGGTTTCTGGCTATCAGCCTTCATCAGCCTGGATAGCTTGACTCCAGTGGTGTGGAGAGCCTGGGACTCACGTCTGAGCATACCCAGCCCACTCGGGGTGAAAATTGCAAAAAACACAGTTGATGGACAGAATGTAGAACAATGTCATACATTCACCCCAGTACAAGGATCTGGGCCTAAATCCATCGTGTTTTTGCACTCCACACCACCCTGGGTTAGACACTGGCTATATGCAAATCAGCTCTGACCCTGTGCCTCATGGGAACAGTCCAGTCCGAACTACCAAGCCATGTCTTTCCCAGACCGGAATCAAGCATCCAAGGACCGGTTTCTGGTTATCAGCCTTCATCAGCCTGGATAGCTTGACTCCAGTGGTGTGGAGAGCCTGGGACTCAAGTCTGAGCATACCCAGCCCACTCGGGGTGAAAATTGCAAAAAACACAGTTGATGGACAGAATGTAGAACAATGTCATACATTCACCCCAGTACAAGGATCTGGGCCTAAATCCATCGTTTTTTTGCACTCCACACCACCCTGGGTTAGACACTGGCTATATGCAAATCAGCTCTTACCCTGTGCCTCATGGGAACAGTCCAGTCCGAACTACCAAGCCATGTCTTTCCCAGACCGGAATCAAGCATCCAAGGACCGGTTTCTGGCTATCAGCCTTCATCGGCCTGGATAGCTTGACTCCAGTGGTGTGGAGAGCCTGGGACTCACGTCTGAGCATACCCAGCCCACTAGGGGTGAAAATTGCAAAAAACACAGTTGATGGACAGAATGTAGAACAATGTCATACATTCACCCCAGTACAAGGATCTGGGCCTAAATCCATCGTTTTTTTGCACTCCACACCACCCTGGGTTAGACACTGGCTATATGCAAATCAGCTCTGACCCTGTGCCTCATGGGAACAGTCCAGTCCGAACTACCAAGCCATGTCTTTCCCAGACCGGAATCAAGCATCCAAGGACCGGTTTCTGGCTATCAGCCTTCATCAGCCTGGATAGCTTGACTCCAGTGGTGTGGAGAGCCTGGGACTCACGTCTGAGCATACCCAGCCCACTCGGGGTGAAAATTGCAAAAAACACAGTTGATGGACAGAATGTAGAACAATGTCATACATTCACCCCAGTACAAGGATCTGGGCCTAAATCCATTGTTTTTTTGCACTCCACACCACCCTGGGTTAGACACTGGCTATATGAAAATCAGCTCTGACCCTGTGCCTCATGGGAACAGTCCAGGCCGAACTACCAAGCCATGTCTTTCCCAGACCGGAATCAAGCATCCATGACCGGTTTCTGGCTATCAGCCTTCATCAGCCTGGATAGCTTGACTCCAGTGGTGTGGAGAGCCTGGGACTCACGTCTGAGCATACCCAGCCCACTCGGGGTGAAAATTGCAAAAAACACAGTTGATGGACAGAATGCCAGCAGCGCATACAAGTTTGCACCCCTCAGCAACTCCAACAGACAATGCCCCCTCAAGGCCATCTGGTTCACCACTGACTTCCAAGAAGCTTTACGATACTGCAGACATCTCAAAAAATGATGGAGAAACAGCAAAACCACCGAAGACCGGACCACTTATATGAATGCCATGATAGAAAACCACCAACACTTAATTCACCAAGAGGACCTTCATCCGGAACAAAACCCTCACCAACTCTAGCAACCCAAAGGAACTCTTTTACATCATCCAGTAATTCACCAAACCCCACAGCAAAGCCACGGACGTCACACCCTCCCAGAACCTCGGCTCCTACTTCCACCTGAAAATCAAGGCCCACTACGACAACTTCAGTGACCAGACTCCAGAAACCACCCTTCCCTCCAGCCCACCATCACCACCTGGACACCGGTCACCACCGAAGTCACCAACACGACCATTAAGAGCGCACCCACTCAGGAGCCCCCACTGACCTGTGCCCGCCGCACATCTTCCACAGAGCCGCCACTGCCATAGCCGCCACTGCCAGAGCACCCAAGCTACGTCGCCAGCTTCGAATCCAGCATTTCGCCCGATGACTGGAAGCAGGCAGAGGTCAAGCCCCTCCTCAACAAACCCTCGGCAGACCCGATGGACCTGAAAAACTACCACCCCATCTCTCTCCTAACCCTTCACAGCCAAGGTCACTGAGAAAATCGTCAACGCTAAGCTGACTACTTTCATCAAAGTTAGCGCCATCCTTGACTCTTCCTAGTCCGGCTTCCTCAGTAACCACAGCACCGAGACTGGCCTCCTTGCCGCCACTGACGACATCCACACACACCTCGACCAGGGCCACACCCCGTCCCTCATCCAGCTAGACCTCTCCACAGCCTCCGACACCGTCTCCACCGCACTCTCGCAGTCAGACTCCATGACGCCGGCATACGGGGAACCGCCCTCGACTGGATCCACTCCTTTTTCACCAGTAGAACCCAAAGGATCAGGAAACATTGGTTACATTGCGGTGTTCACACCGCAATACCTTTACAACACGGTCATTACAACGCAAATCATTACAGTGCTGGATGGCGCTCTAAGCTAAGGAATAGTATGATTTACTTTTCCAACACCTTCCCTACTGTAACATAGGCTAGAGTTTGAATAGTAAATCATACTATTCCTAAGGCCAGCGCCCTCCAGTGCAAGATGTTGTAACAACTTGCATTGTAATGCCTGCGTTGTAAAGGTATTGCGGTGTGAACACCATGATGTAACAACGTACATTCAAAGGATCAGACTCCCACCCTTCCTCTCTGAACCCACAGAGATCAACTGCGGAGTGCCCCAAGGATCATCGCTCAGCCCCACGCTCTTTAACATACACATGCCCCCCCTAGCCACCATCATCAGACAGCATGGACTCAGCATAGTTTCCTATGCTGATGATACCCAGCTCACCTTCTCCCTCACGAAGAACCCAGAAGACACCAGACTCATCTTCAAGGAATGAAAGAATACGTTGCAGCCTGGATGAGCAGCAGCTGGCTAAAGCTTTACTCGGAGAAGACACAGGTCCTCTTCCTTGGACCCTCCCCCACCCCTTGGGACAACACCCTGTGGCCCTCCGCCCTTGGAAACTCACCCACCCCCACAGACCACACCTGAAACCTCAGCATCGTTCTCTACTCCTCCCTCACCATGACTCACCATATCAACGCCATCGCCTTCACCTGCTTCAACTCCCTCTGCATCCTCCACCAGACTTTCAAGTGATCCTCCCGATCCCAGAAGACCATCACCCACGCATTCATTACTAGCAGACTTGTCCACAGAAACACCCTCTATGCTGGAATCAGCAAATCCTTGCTGCACAAACTCCAGACCATCCAGAACACCGCGGACAGACTTTTCCTCGGCACCCCCTGATGTGAGCACATGACCCAACACTGCAAGACCTCCACTGGCTCCCCATCGTGAAGAGAGTAACCTTCAAACTACTCACCCATACCTAGAAATCCCTCCACAATATCAAACCCAAATACCTCAACAAACGAGTATCTTTCTACGTGCCCAAAAGAAACCTCCGCTCCATCGACCTCGCCCTAGCAGAAACCCTGCGAATCCACAGAACTAAAGCACGTGCAATAGCCTTCTCCTGCGTTGCTGCCAAGGCCTGGAACAAGCTCCCAGTCAACATCAGATGCTCCCATACTCTCCAAACCTTCAGGAAGAGCCTCAAGACCTGGCTTTTCAGCTGACCCGGAACTGCATCCCCCCAGCACCTTGAGACCCTAATGGGTGAGTAACACGCTCTAAACATTCCCTGATTGATTTAATAATTATCACTAATAATCTCTTTGTACTGCAGAGAGTGGATACTGCAGTGTTCATACATTTCTTCTAATCAGGATTGATCCACCTTTTCAAACTGACCTCTTGTTTTGCACCAGATATAAAGCCGCTTTCTTTACTTTACTAACATCGACTAACTCCTGCCATATTTTTCTTTTCTTTGTAGGGACATCATTCACTAGAATAATAAGTGCTTCTTCCAAATCTCTCTGCACCCTGCAGTTTCAATATTCT
The DNA here is from genome assembly GCF_964261635.1 of Lissotriton helveticus. NCBI lineage: Eukaryota > Metazoa > Chordata > Amphibia > Caudata > Salamandridae > Lissotriton > Lissotriton helveticus. The sequence goes on from NC_136067.1 coordinate 261,746,488, forward strand.
GCTTGAAATCTAATGGCAAGTACACAACTCTACATTTAAGACCTTTCTGTAACTCTGTTGGAAGTAACTTCCATGTCTTTGGCTCCATACAAACTTTTTCTTGGAATGGATGTGTACACTGTGTTAGAATTGATTCAGAGACAGTTAAATCATGCTGTTTTTGAGGGATTTGAACTAAAGCTAACCTGCTGTACACTGCTCTAGCTGGCATTCTATTGTCCTTCAATTTATTATAACAGTACTTACATATAATTTGTCATCTGCAACAATCAAAATGTTCCTCTACAAATAAATAAGCTGCAAATTCTTGCCACTTATCTGTGTTGTCTACTTCAGTTTTTGAAGACAAAACAACATAACGCGTTTGAGTTTTGTAGTGAGTGTGCCGTCAACATATACAAACACAGTCTGGTTTCGCTGAACACACTGTGTTAAACTTTGTAATCTCTTCTTGAAAGTTATCAACACTAATACCTATGTCTTGTTCTGCTACACCTACAGATACCAAGTCCTCATTTTCCCCACACTCCTCTTCAGGACGCAAAGAAATGAAACTGAACATTGTCACAAACTTTTTGCATCTCTGCTACTGTGTCATGCGAAAGAGCTCTTTAATTTCTTCCCCACATAGTGCAGGGATTTTCACATAGTAAAGCCTCTTAACTAGTTTTCACATTTCAGAGTGGCAAACAGCTAGCATTCTAAAGTGATGAAAGGTATGGATAGGCATGCTAGGGAATGTCCGTGCAAATTAGTATACTTTCTTGCCTTGCATGGATCTAATCTTTGCAAAATCCCAAGACTGAGACTTTTGCAGAGAAACTGAAGTAAGAAAGCTCTCAGTATATCAATTGATTCCTGCTGAAAACTGCAAACACTGCGACAGTTCCATTTATGTACAGGGACCTGTCTACGCCTTCCCTGTACCTCTTGAGCTATAACCTCCTCTACATTTTTGGTGACATCACCACTTTTGGAACAGGAGAACCGTCTTTCATCTCATAACATCGTGCAGATTGATCAACGGCATACACTAATGGGCTTTTTACAAGTAGCTTCCTTTATTAAATAAAGGCTCAGCACTAGAAGTATTTATCCATTCACCACTGAAAACTTTGCAAAAGTTAGTTTTATTGACAAGTCTTTTCTTTTGGCCCCTTCTTCTCAAACACAACACTATTTTATCTATTGTCTTCATTCTGTTTAGAATCAAAATAGATAGCTTTCTCTTCAGAGCGACATCAACTATACCTTCCACACGTTCCTTTTGTCTGTACAATTGGGGGTGGGGTCACACACTACTCACACACCAGCGGGATCGCCCCTAATGACTGTGGTAAGTGTAGTTCGTGTTCCGCGATGCATCTTCTTTCGATTCTCTGCTATCTTCGCTATCTTCGCCATCCCTGGACACATGTTTCGGGGTATTTACCCCTCATCAGCAGGGATTAGGCCGTGTTCTGGGGTTGCCGGTGGCTGCCAAATATTGCCAGGTTTAGTACCACTCAGGCGCGCAGGTGCGGGGTCCCAGGCTCGTCAGCCAACTGCTTGAGGGAGCTTTAACATTACAATTGGGGGTGGGGTCGCACACTACTCACACACCAGCGGGATTGCCCCTAAGGACTGTGGTAAGTGTAGTTCGTGTTCCGCGATGCATCTTCTTTCGATTCTCTGCTATCTTCGCTATCTTCGCCATCCCTGGACACGTGTTTCGGGGTATTTACCCCTCATCAGCAGGGATTAGGCCGTGTTCTGGGGTTGCCGGTGGCTGCCAAATATTGCCAGGTTTAGTACCACTCAGGCGCGCAGGTGCGGGGTCCCAGGCTCGTTAGCCAACTGCTCGAAGGAGCTTTAACATTACAATTGGGGGTGGGGTCGCACACTACTCACACACCAGCGGGATCGCCCCTAAGGACTGTGGTAAGTGTAGTTCGTGTTCCGCGATGCATCTTCTTTCGATTCTCTGCTATCTTTGCTATCTTCGCCATCCCTGGACACGTGTTTCGGGGTATTTACCCCTCATCAGCAGGGATTAGGCCGTGTTCTGGGGTTGCCGGTGGCTGCCAAATATTGCCAGGTTTAGTACCAGTCAGGCGCGCAGGTGCGGGATCCCAGGCTCGTAAGCCAACTGCTCGAGGGAGCTTTAACATTACAATTGGGGGTGGGGTCCCACACTACTCACACACCAGCGGGATCGCCCCTAAGGACTGTGGTAAGTGTAGTTCGTGTTTCGCGATGCATCTTCTTTCAATTCTCTGCTATCTTCGCTATCTTCGCCATCCCTGGACACGTGTTTCGGGGTATTTACCCCTCATCAGCAGGGATTAGGCCGTGTTCTGGGGTTGCCGGTGGCTGCCAAATATTGCCAGGTTTAGTACCACTCAGGCGCGCAGGTGCGGGGTCCCAGACTTGTCAGCCAACTGCTCAAGGGAGCTTTAACATTACAATTGGGGGTGGGGTCGCACACTACTCACACACCAGCGGGATCGCCTCTAAGGACTGTGGTAAGTGTAGTTCGTGTTCCGCGATGCATCTTCTTTCGATTCTCTGCTATCTTTGCTATCTTTGCCATCCCTGGACACGTGTTACCTGGCAGATATTGGCAGCAATCGGCAACCCCAGTACACGGCCTATCCCTGCTGACGAGGGGTAATACCCCGAAACACGTGTCCAGGGATGGCGACGACAGCGAAGATAGCAGAAGATCGAAAGATGATGCATCGCGAACGCTTTACTACATTGACCAGAGTCCTTAGGGGCGACACCGCCGGTGTGTGAGTAGTGTGCGACCCCACCCCCATTTGTAACTTTAAAGCTCCCGTGAGCAGTGGGCTGATGAGCCTGGGATCCCGCACCTACGTGCCTGAGTGGTACTATACCTGGCAGATATTGGCAGATATTGGCAGCCATCGGCAACCCCAGTACACGGCCTATCCCTGCTGACGACGGGTGATACCCCGAAACACGTGTCCAGGGATGGCGAAAACAGCGAAGATAGCAGAAGATCGAAAGATGATGCATCGCGAACACTTTACTACATTGACCAGAGTCCTTAGGGGCGACACCGCCGGTGTGTGAGTAGTGTGCGACCCCACCCCCATTTGTAACTTTAAAGCTCCCGTGAGCAGTGGGCTGACGAGCCTGGGATCCCGCACCTACGCGCCTGAGTGGTACTATACCTGGCATATATTGGCAGCCATCGGCAACCCCAGTACACGGCCTATCCCTGCTGACGAGGGGTGATACCCCGAAACACGTCTCCAGGGATGGCGAAGACAGCGAAGATAGCAGAAGATCGAAAGATGATGCATCGCGAACACTTTACTACATTGACCAGAGGCCTTAGGGGCGACACCGTCGGTTTGTGAGTAATGTGCGACCCCACCCCCATTTGTTCCTTTTGTCTGAATGCTTCTTTTCTTCTTTTATACTTCTTGATAGTTCTACGTGGATTATGAATCACTCTACTATGGAACATTCTAACTCTAATTTATTTAAACTGCTTCTGTCTCCTGGTTAAACTCTTGACATTTATATTTTATTTTTCACTCTTCACATCAAGTACTTTTTCTCCTTTCTTAGTTGATCTCAAACTTTATTTTTGATTTACTTGATTTTGCTGTCTATCAAGTTCTCCACATAGTAGTTTAAAAAATGTGTCTATGTTATCTTACCAGCAGCTCTTTTCTCTTTCAATATTTTTTCCAAAGGTCCCCATTTTGTTTCTCAGTGTCTTTGTTTCCTTCTTCTCTGACTTTTAAATGGCATTTTAGCTGTTTGTTCTTTAATATAAATTGATGCCTGAAAGAAACAAATAATGATATTTATCTTTTCATTATGAACTATGAGATTACACAGTTAAAGTATTCACCTACTAACATAAATAGTAATAGTGTTAAAATATAGGTCTCTAAATGTGTATGTAACTGGACTAAAAAATACTTTAGTGTCTCTCTTAGGAAACTGATGGATATGTAGGTGTCTGTGCAACTGCCTTTGATACCAGTACATATATAAGCAGTGTCTGAATATGTGAGTGAATGTAAAACTCTGTCACTCGGTGACTGGGAAGACAGAGAGGCCCTATGCTTTGGAAACATGTATGTTAGTTGCATTATGGATAGTATTGTCTATGTAGTGCTTGGCATAGGGGTCTGCATGTGCATGAGTACGTTCCTAAAACTCAAAATGACACTTCTCAATCTTTGAAGCACAAAGCATCAAGCTATATGGTGTACCTACAACAGATCTCAGAGGACTTTTATTCCTACTGACACGTGCATATAAGACTTGCCAAGCAGCTTTTACATGCTAAGTGAAGCTTGTTGTGAGTGTAGCAATCCAGTTATAGTAGTGCTATGAGATGTTTAAGTAAATTTGCCAGTATGTGACTCTATGTTTCAGTACCTCAAAGGCTCTCTAAATGGGTATGCAAGTGACCTGACAAATACCTCAGTGTCTCTGTTAGGGAATAGATGGGAATGTAGGTACTTCTGCATAGATAAGTGCATTCTGATTATGTGAGTGAATGTATAAATATCTCCATCACAATATGCCTGGGTGACAGATAGGCTGTATCCTTTGGAAGTTTGTGTAAGTTGCATTATGGATGCTTGGTGTAGGGGTCTGGAAGTGCATCAGTAACTTACTACAACTCAAAAGGACACTTCCACATCTTTTAAGCACTATGCCTTAAAGTATAACTACAGCATATCCCAGAGAATAATTATGCGTACTAAAACGTGGATATAACACTTATCAAACAGGTTTTACATGCCAAGTCAAGCTGGCAGTGAGAGTAAAGAGACAGGGTCTGCATGAGCAGGCCTGATCCATGTTTAAATCGGTATTTGATTCGATGGAGGATGTGTTGTGACACTACTTGCAGACATATCTGAGTGAGTGCAAGAGTCCAGATATAGCAGTACCATAAGGTGTTTAAGTAAATGTGCCAGTATGTGACTCTCTAGTTTAGTGCCTCAATCGCTGTATAAAAGTGCATGTATGTGACCTAAGAAATACCTTGGTGCCTGTGTTAGGGAATAGAGTGTTCACAGGTGTCTGTGAAACTTCCTTTGATACTAGCACATACATAAGCAGTTTCTGAGTATGTGACTGCATGTATAACTTTGTCTGTCGCTCTGTGACTGGGAAGAGAGAGAGGCTATATGCTTTGAAAACATATATGTCAGTTGCATTATAGATGGTATCCTCTATGTAGAGCTTGGCTTAGGGGTCTGCAAGTGCATTAGTAAGTTCCTAAATCTTAAAAGGACACTTCTCAATTTTTCAAGCAGAAAACAGTGTACTTTATGGCATACCTACAGCATATCTCAGAGGACACTAATGTGTACTAAAAAGTGTATATAAGACTTGCCAAACAGCTTTTAAATGCTCAGTGAAGCTGGCAGTGAGAGTACAGGTAACAAAAGAATTAAATCTGGTGGTCTACAGAAGGGAGAAAGAACTGAATTATCAAATCACGCAGACAGTGCCAGCACCCAAAAATATCAAAAAGAGTAAAGCAAAGACCTTTGCGAACTAATTGGATTTCCATCAACTACCAAGAGAGGTCAGTGTTATCATCTGGATACCCTTCCTTTCTACCACTACTCCTCTAGTAGTAAGTAGTAGTAGTAATTTATTTAGCATAGTTACTTAAAACCAATGCAGTACAAAACAGATTAAAAGAAAATTTTGTTGAAACTACATATTCAGTAAAATCAGCATATCACAGACACATTTCCTCGGTTCAGTTATACACAGGATGTCTTCCTGGAGCGGTTAATTATTATTATTATTTTTTTTTTAATTTTTAAAGTTTGATTCTGTTTTCTGTTATAAAATGTTTTTGCTGTCCCGGTATCCTCATGTTCTTATGAAGTCAGCAGTGACAGTGGGTAATGTAATGTTTAGTCAAATCACGGCCCTTGGAGATTGGTTTTTTGGCATCTTCTTTTCCACTGCCTTCATAAATTTTACAAAACTGCAGTTCAGCTGAGGATCTTGGGATGAGAAGCAGGCGAGAACTGCATTCCTTCGTGTGCGTATCTCTCGTTGGTTGAAGTGATGTTTCAGCAAATATTTCCGTTCGTCCAGCAGTTTCTCGCAGGAGCAAATCAAGTGCAGCATGTCCTCTTGCACTGAGCCGCATAGCCGACAAAGGGAGCCAACTTTGGTTTTAATCCAGCGTGGGAAGTTTTGAATGCAGGGTAGCAAGCGTAACCTATACTTTAAGAAGCACATTTTGACGGATTTTGCGTAACTCACACCAAAGTAGCTCTGTGGTGCTATCGTTGAGTAAGTGTTCAGGGTCATCCAGCCGTGCGTTCTTTTTGAAAGGGCTGCCTTATCTTGGACCCACGATAGTTGTTTGATCGATTTCTTGACCAGCTTTTTGAATGTTGTATGGTTTACTGGGGTGTCCCAGAGCTGCTTCAATCCAGTATTCACCAGACTGCCTGTGAGGTACTTGGCTGCTGGTGAGGACGGATGTTGCGTTAGCTCCGTCCATAAATGCTCGTTTAATGTTCCATGTTTAGATTTCCTCACTTTGTCCCAGGCTGAGATGTAGGCTCCCTGTCTTGCCAAGAGTTGTTGTTCAATGCCGAATTCTAGCCTGATTTGTGCTGGTGAGGTTCGCTTGGGCAGGCTAAAAATAATTCTGTAAGCAGCTGTAATTGTGTTATCGAGGATCTTGGCATCCCTTCCTCTGAGTACCTCACTCCCATAGGTTATTGTTGGAAGGAGTTTGGCGCGTATCACTTGCGCCAGGGGAAGAAGAGAAGGACCAGAAAGTTTGCTGTTTAATGTTTTCAGTGAGATTGCCAAAGATAGCCCTTTTCCTTGTATGCTTGTTCTCTGAGTAGAGAACTGCCCGCCATTGTCGATCTTCACTCCTAAATATTTGTATATTGGGGTATCTCCGATTCTTATGTTGTTCCAGTACCATGATGTTCATTTTCTTTTATTCTTGCTGATGGTCATCGTCTGGGTTTTCTACAGATTTATTGTCAGCTCGTTTTCGTTTGAGTAACTGTATGTTGCGTTCAGTAGATGTTGGAGCTCTACCTTTGTGTGGCTTATTAAGACAATGTCGTCTGCATATAGTAGGCACGGTAAATGGAGTCCTCCTAGCTTTGGAGCGTGGGAGTTGCAGTTGTTTAGAAACGGAACAAGGTCGCCTAAAAACAGGTTGAATAAAGTGGGGGCCAGGACACAGCCCTGTTTCAGGACCTTGTTGGTCGGTATGCGCCTGGACAAAACTGACCCATCCCCTACCTTTATCTGTACCCAGGTCTCTGTATGAAGGTTGATCAGCAGATCCAACAGAGGTCTCGGTATCCCCCAGCCATTCAGTTTAGACCATAAAATGTTCCGATTTATGTGATCAAAGGCAGCCTTATAGTCTATAAAGCAGAAATGGATGGACATTTTGTTTGATTCTGCCTTGTCTATGAGCATGCCCATGGTCAAAATATTGGTCGTTGTACCTACTGATTTGGCAAAGCCTGTCTGGTTAACCGGGATTAAGGATCTCTCTGTGGCCCATGACAACAATTCTTCTAAGAGGATGCCTGCAAAATATTTTCCCTCATTATCGATTAAAGCCACCAATCGATAATTTTGAGGGGAAGCCTTATCTCCTGCCTTGTGGATCAGAGAAATGATGGAGCCCTTCCAGGAGCTTGGCAAGGTGTTATAGCGTCTTGTCTCCAGAAAAAGCGGTTCAAGAGCTGCTGCCCAGCCTTCCATGTCTTGTTTGTAAAGAATAGGCGGGATGCCATTCGGTCCCGGAGCTCCCTCACTTCTTCCTTTTTTAATTTGGCGCCGGATAGTATTTTGTAATTTCGGCAGATCATCATTTATAGTCTAATTATTGCTTTCTTTGAGGCTGTTGACCCTGTTAGGTGATAGTTTTTTATGAGTGACCCTCTCGCTGTCCGATGTTAACACATGGTTTTTTCCCATTGCCTGGTTAAAATGGGTTCCGAGAAACTTTGCCCATGACTCCTCTGTGATGTTGGATGAGACCCCGTGGTGTGTAGGTCTTATGAACGAGTTTATAGATTTCCAGAACCTTGCCCCATCGTTTCCTTTGATGTCAGAGTAAAGTCTTGCCCAAAGATTATCCTCCACGGATTTGTTTGCTTCCCACTTTAGTTTTTTTAATGTTGATTTTAATTTCCGTAGATGGTCCTGCTTTACTGTATCCATGGGTTTCTGTTGGAGTTCTCTCATTGTACGGTAAATTGATGTTTTTATGCCTCTGATTTTTACTTTATGCTCTTGGGTGAATTTGCTTGATCTATCATAGCCTGATTTTGTGTGAGGCTTAGGTCTTGTGGCGTAATTAGACATGTGTTTGTAAATTGTTCCCATTTGGCAGTTTCGCTTGATCCAGTGTGGGCCCGAAAATGCTGTTTTGCCCTTTCAACTAGGGTTTCATCCGTTGCTGCTGAGTATTTGATGTTTTTAAAATTAACAGTGTGGGCTGACTCTTTTGGTTCTTTGGACGGCTCAAAGTTTGGCTTTGGAGTTTCAAGAGTAGTTTCTTGGGGACAATGATCACTATCTCCGCTTCTGCCTATCCGATAAGAACTTATGTGTTGAAATAATGGTAGTGAGATGAAGGTATCATCTAAAATGCTGCTATTTCTTGTTGAGTGAAATGTTGAGGCCGGAGGATTGTCTCCGGAAGTCCTTCCATTTAGGGCCCTGATGTTGAAATGTTCCAGTTCTTCTAGGGTCTTGTTGCCTAGTTTAGTTTGTTTGGATATTTGTGACTTCCCTTGTGATGGAATGTCCCAAATTGAGTTTTGGGTTAGGAGCTCATCATCTTGCGTGACGCCCATGAGGTTGAGATTGAAGTCCCCAGTAAGCAAGACGTTAGTTGAAGGTCTTTCTCTTATGCATTCCTCCATGTAGTTGCATAGGTCTTTGACAGCTTTCCTCTTTCTTCTCGGATGAACATAGACGTTGATTAGAGTGAAGTCGGTATCAGCGATGCCTGTTTTTAGTTACGCCAGGGGAAAGTTTACTGCCAGAGAGGCTTTAGAGGATGGTCCAACTTCTTTTGCCATCAGGAAGCTTGTGACTGATACATAAGTTGCTAGGCCACCTTGGAGATGCCCATATTTAGCTGTCCTTTTCGCACCGGTGTAAAAGCGCAAGTATCCCTGAAGGTGCGGGGGATTTGCAAGCCATGTCTCTTGAAATGCCACGACATCGAAAGTTCTGATGTAAAGGAAGAACTCTGAATCAGATATTTTAGAGGCTAAGCCGTTGTTGTTCCACGAACATATTCTTAATAAATCATGAGAGCCCTCACTTGTCTTAGGACCAGTTTGTCAATTGTTGTTATTTAGAGTTCTGGCTATCCATCTTAGATCAGACAATCCAGCTGTTCGTATTTTTTCCTCACTAGTTCGTCTGGAGGTGCCGGTATGTTGGTCGTTGTTTATTCCAACTGGCCCTACCGCTCCTCTCAGAACTGAAGTTCTTGTGCTTTTTTCAATAGCTTCATCTGCCTCCTTTTCCACTGGGATTAGTATTTCTGGGTATCTTGGCTTTGAGTGTGGTTTTATTGTGATCCCCCAGTTTTTAAAGGTCTCTGCTTCGGCTTGTATTTTCTGAAAAAATTGCCAAAGATGTCCAAGTTGCTTTTGTTTGTTCTTTGCCCGTGCCTTCTTCGTCTATGAATTCGATGGATACCAGGTCAGAGCTTTTTACTTCTTCCAGGGAGGGAATATGGGATAGCAGCCGTAGGATGTTGCCTCTGTAGAGTATGTTGTGTCTTCCCTGCGAAGTGTAATCTGGAATAAACCATGTCGCGCCTGTTACATTTCTTTGTTCATTTGTGAACCCACTCTCTGTCTTAAATTGGCTTGATGGCATATGCTCTACTAGTCATGTTGCAGTTGAGTTGGTCTGATTAATATTAGCTGCAGTAACTCTTAGCTCTTGGCCAGGTGTGTGCTAATTTGGTACAGGCGGCTTGACCGGTTGGTAGTTCTCACCGGGCCAATTGTGGTGGCGCGTTAGATCCACTGTCACTATGGTTGCCTGTTCTTCTTCTATTTGTACGATCGGTCTTGCTTGAGTAATTATAGATAGTTGGCTGTCTAACGACCCTTTGCCAATCCCCATATTCTTTGGTCCCTGATTGTACCCAGGCTTTTTGCCCGAAGTGTGTTCTTGCTCAGTAAGTTGAGGACGATTAGTGCCAGACATCTTGCTGCTTTTTGGAGCCCGTTTCGAATTGGGTTCGAGAGTTATTTTGCTGGCCTCGCAGAGTTGGAGACGTGAATCTTGTAGTCCGGCTTCGGAGTCTTCTTGTATGATGTATCCAAGTATTTCCAAGTTCTTGATTTTTTTCCCCTTCCCGTCAGTTGGTTGGGTTGGGGCTGTTGCCTTGGCGGGGATCTCAGGTGTACTAGTGCCTCCCTCAGTCTCTGATATGCAAGTGCCACCCTCAAATTGAACTATGCTTTGTTCTGTGGCTGGTATATTCCCAAAGAGGTGCATAAAGCCTTCGCGATTCGAGTGTATCTTGTGTTTCCTACCTTTGCGTTTTTTAGCTCTTCTTTGTTTAGCATTCATGTTTGTGTGTGCTTGTTCTTCCTCCAAGTCTTCAGAGAGAAGAGGGACGGAAATACCAGTTTCGTTGGCCCCTGTTTCAGATTTGAGTAAGGGGGCTCTTGTTTTGGAGTTTCCTTGTTCATTAATTACCGGCACTTCCTTTTTCCTTGAGTTATCTATCTCTTCTTCGGAGATATCGTTGCAGGGGTTAGTTTGTTGGCCCTCGGCAGACCTTTTGAGCTGTGTGCACAGGTCGCTCAATATTGTTGGGAGTGTCGACAATTTGTCGATGATTGGGCCGCATCCGCATCCATCTCTGTTATACCTGGTTGCGTGTTGCGGCTGATCCAGCTTGTTTTGAAGAAGCGTATTTAGCGTGCCCAGCTTCCCGTCAATGGTGACCACAAATACAGCCAGTGTGTCCAGTAGCATTAATTGGGTGTCCATTTTGTCCGATTGATAGCTGAGGGCTTCTACCAAGAGTTGTATTGTTTTGAGCAGACTAGGCCATGCACTTTCCTGCATTGTGTGTTTTGGGGTTTCTGCATGGTTTTCTGAAGTAGTGAATCTTTTATGACCCCTCTCTGACGCTCCTGCACTCGTCGCCGGTTGTTCGTTTGTGCCATCACTTATCGTGATACGTGTATTGGTGCTTGTCTCACTTCTGCTTTTATCTTGGAAGTACACAGCTAGTAGATCTTCCCACTCATCCTTTCCCAGGTATGAGGATATTTCTATCACCTTTGACGGGGAAGTTGATGGCCTGTCTGTGTTTACTGTATCACTCCTAGGCCTCGATGTTCTGTTATAGACAGTCTCTTGTGTAATTTGAGTTGGAGTTAAGCCTCCTAGAGTTGGGTCATTCTCCTCCCAGTGTTCCTTTTCGGTGCTTGCGTTTGCCTCCTTGGGGTCGCTAAAGCACTTGGTTGCTTTTTGGCTTTTTGGTTCACAGTTCGTTGGTACGTTGGTTTTGCTGCATGCGCTGAGTATATTTTCCTCACAAGGTTTGTCATTAGCAGAGTTGCTGAGATATGTGAAGCTCCTGTAAAGTTTGTCTGAAGACAGGTTTTTTGCGTTGTTTGCCCTGTGCACTTGGATAAGGTTTGCTTTTAGCACAATTTTCGTTCTGGGCCTTGTCCCATTAGTTATAAATTCCTGAGTAATGCAACTTTTATCGCGCTGAGGGGTTGATGTCACATGTGGTGAGCCGCTAACTGTAGGGCTAGTGCTTCCCTTACTATAGTTGTCTATCAATGTACCAATGTACTGTGCTAGCTGGGGAAGGTGAGATGGTTCAATAGGTTGCTGTAGACCTGAAGATTCGTTTATATTCGAAAGTAAAGTGTCCCCCGCGTTTTTTAAGAAGCAAAACTTTGTATAGATTTTTGGTTGAAACATCGCGTGGCTGGTTTTTAGTTTGCTGCTCTTTTCTGCTTTTGTTGTCTGCTCGCTTCTTGGGCTGTTAGAGTCAGGTTTATCAGTTTTTATATTGATTAATGAGCATTCGCTCTGTGTTGTCTGCCGGGTTTTGGTCGGTGGTTCCCCTCTGATTTCCTCAAACGCTTTCGGCGTTCGTTTGCATTTTTTTTGTGCCTCCTTTGCCCATGAGGCATCCACGGACCCTCCCTGATCTCATACTGCTCGGCCTATCTGCAACCAGTGACGTCCGCTATACAACAAGCAGCGGCAGAGGGTTAGTAGGCAGGGCAGTGGGCAGTAGAGGGGCAGTAGGCGGTCTTGATATGCGTGGCTGAGGAAATCTTTGGAAATCTTTGGGGCGTACGTGGCTGGGGAGTCTTTAGGGCCCCTTGGTGATCCTTGGTGATCCCTTCCCCCCTCCTCAATCCTCGCAAAGGTGCAGCGACTTATCTCCAATTGCCAGCAGCCGCAGAGGAGTCGCAGGATCCGCAGGATGGCCTTGGCAGTATCCAGTAAAATCGGAAAATGATAGTGAGGTGTGAAGGTGAGGTGGCACAGAGGTTCAGCCCAGTGTTAATAAGTACCTGAAGCCAGGTGCCTGTTGTCCAGCGCTTGGTACACAGAAAGGGTCTTTTGCAAGGGTCTTTTGCAAGCCTCACTTATAGCTTGCCTTGCTTTGTTTTAGCTGTTTTTCGCTTTGTTTTTCTCTGCCTCTTATGCACTTATGCTCAGCTCGGCATTCACCGCTCTCACCCCGGGCTCCCAGCTCCCGGCAGCATCCAATGGCTCTCACCTGCGCCTCGGCTCCGTGGCTGCGCCCTCCGTGGTCTCCAGCTCCAGCGCTCGTGCTCCAGCGCTCGCAACCAGCAAGTCAGCGGGGTCGTGTCTAGGCGTTGGGGTGCCCAGCGCTGTGCAAGGGGATCAGAATGGGTCGAGTGATCCGACCCCCCCACGGGCACCTTTTTAGCGGTTTCGCGGCAGCTTCGCGGCAGCTTCCAGCACCCCCAGCCGCGGCTCCGGCGGCTCTGATAACGGCCTTGACAGCGGCTCCCAAAAACGCCGATCGCCAGCAGCGTTTGGAGCGAAACTCCTCCTCCAAGGCTGAGCAGGGCACGCAACAAGCAAGCACCACTACTCCTCTAGATCACAAAGGTGGGCCATTTGGATCGGATTTCGATCAGGTCACAGAATTCTCGACAGGAGGAGGTGAAAGAAAAAAAGAGAGAGACCATTTGCTCACCTAGTAGCAGGCCTCTACTATAGATATTAGATACTTTTGGTGATGGAATTATAAGTGCAGTGCATGTGAGTGAGGTTAAAAAGGATTTAGAAGAGAAAAAACTCATTTTAATACAACTATCTCTGCCAATCCTACTTTAAAAGTAGTGCAGAAGCAGCTTTGAGCACATAGGCCGTTTCACAATATTGTCAACATGTTTCAGCCTAGTAGGTCACTTGCCCAGGCTTTCTTCAGAACCTAAACAACAAATTATATTGCTACTGCATTACCAATTTGGTCATAGAACTTTTTTGTGTGTAAAGTTGTCATAGAATACAACCTTCTACATGATCGTTCCTCAGTACAAGCGGAGTATTCTTCACACCTTTCTTGTATAAGTTCTAAACCTCACCTCACCCGGTAACAACTCAGGTATGTGAGACCCCGCCCACTCCGTCGGTGCCTCGGGCTCTCCTGAGTAAATAGGAGGTGGGTGAGTGAGAGTACAGAGACAGGGTCTGCACGAGGAGGCATGACCTATGTTTAAAGGACTATTTGTCTGGAGGGATAATGTGGTTTTGTCACTACTTGCCTACATATCTGAGTGAGTGTAGGAGTGCACCTATAGCAGTGCCATGATATGTTTAAGCAAATGTGCCCATATATCGCTGTCAATTTTAGTACCTCAATGGCTCTCTAAATGTGTATGTAGGTGGCCTGGCAAATACTTCAGGGCCTGTGTTAGTGAATAGAGGGGTATGTAAGGGTCTGAGCACCTGCCTTCGATACTAATGCATTCATAAGCAACTTGTGAGTACTTGAGTGAATGTATAGGTCCCTCTGTTGCTCTGTGACTGTGAAGAGAGAGGTTCTATGCTTTGGAAACATATATCTCAGTTGCATTATGGATGGTATGCTTTATGTAGTGCTTGCCGTAGGGGTCTGCAAGTGCATGAGTAAGTTCCTAAAACTCAAAAGGACACTTCTCAATCTTTTAAGCACAAAGCACCATGCTTTCTGGCATGCCTACATCATATCTCAGATGGGAGTGATGTCTACTAAAACATGGATAAAAGACTTGCCAAATAGCTTTTACATACTAAGCAAAGCTGGCAGAAACAGTACACAGTATCTGCATGAGTACATGAGTAGGCCTGACCCATGTTTAAAGGACTATTTGTCTGTATAGATGACAAGGTCCTGTCACTATTTGCCTAACTATCCGAGTTAGCGTATGACTTCAGCTACAGCAGTACCATGACATTTTTAAGTAAGTGTGTTATGAATAGGTGGGATAGATCAGCCGGACATCTAAAAGACGGTGTATGGGAACAATCCAGCACCTATGCTGCTTGTAATACCTTGTACAAAAAAAGAGGAAATGATCGTCAGGTTTTCTGAGCACTTTTAAGACATTATCCCACAGTCACCTTCCCTGGGCACGCATTATGCAGATTTTACTCACTACCCTGAAATGTAAGTGCGAAAAAGCAGTAGATTCCCAGCTTGTGGATGTGCAGTTAGGGAGCCCTGGGTCACCAATGCCAAAGGACTCCAGTTATTGCAATTATGGCATAGCACACCTGTCTGCATTGAGAGCCTGAAACCTTATGACTTAGATTTCTTTGAAAATCATTGCAGTGTTAGATGTTCTCAGTTCTTCCCTTTTTTGTAAAATAAATAATCAAAAACTCTTGTGCACCTTTGCTTTTTAACCCAATTAGTTTTATTTCAGAGATGTGACACATGAAGGGCTTGGGCAAGCAGAGATTATTTTATGCAAATTAATATGAATTTATTTCTGTAGGAGCATAATTGTCAATCACTACAAGACGCCATTGCTCGTTTTTAACTCCTCTAATTTCTCCCAACCTATTAAGAAGGAAAATAAGTCTTCCAGATGGTGGAGTCTATCCTGACTTAGCCATTTGGAACATCACTTGGCCAACCCGTAGGCAGTCTTGAAAACAGTGTTGGAATGATTCCTATAGTGCATGGAGGACTGTTGTAAATCATGGTGGTCTTGTGTGGAATGTCATAGACAAAAATTTAATGGATACATCGATACTTGGGATTTGGGTACTGGCAATCTACTTACGCTTCAGAGGCATATTTGTAGTACTCACATGTGGTTGTTGTAATTCTATCCTGTCGCACCGGCACTCACAAACTTTTTCTGCTAGGCGGCTCCCCGCATATTGGTGAAGGTGACCCTAAAAAGGAACCAAAACATGGAACCATGGATGGATGACACTTCCATATGCATAGTATACAGTGACCCATTGACTCTCTCAACTAGCATGATCTAACTGTGTTTAAATTGTATTAAATACTTATTTTAAGTTTCTTTTTTAAATGATTTTACTCATGTTTACGAATGTTGTAGTGCTTTTATTGCAATGGTTTTTAATTAACTATGCTAATAAACTAAACTTGAACTTGAACATATGCTGTGAACCATCCCATGCCTGAATTATCTCCTCCACGTGGGCAGCTGACCTATTTTGTGTACACAACTTAAACTGATACCTTCAGGCCCCCATTCTGAGAAGCGCATTAATCCAGAATCAGGTGCTACCAGTTGAATCAGGGTTATAAGTCCATCACGTACGTCACATTTCAGAAAAATGGCACTCTGTATTATTCATAAAATTATTGTGAGAGCCGTACTCTCTTATCTAAAATATCTTGATCAACTTTAAGCTCAAAAATGTATTCCAATTATTGAGTTGTATGCAGGCCTGGGGAACTGCCCATCTCCCTAACATGTAATAAACTTCACTAATTCAGGATCAATTTGGCACGGAGTCACCTGTATGCACATGCAGGCCAAAAGGGAGTGATCACTGGGGGGGGGGGCGTGTGATTCAGATTCACGAACACTGATTCCTGTGGTAATTCCCCTTTTATCAAGGGATAATTTGGGTGAAAATCTGAATATCATGGTATTCCCACATCAGAAGGAGCATATATACCTTGATATGCACCTGACAAGCAGAATACACATTTTATGAGGACCATAAACAATCAACCTAATAAAACAAAATAATGGAGGTTAGCTATTTAAGGTCAAAGTGAAAGAGGTTGCGAGGGATTTGAATAGCATTAATTTGCAGCAAAAAAAAAAAAAAGAACAAAAGCCATGAAACTGATAGTATAACAAAGCTGGTAAAATGTCATTTGCATGACTCATAAGAAGCACAAGTCACTGAGCTTTATAATGCATGGTATTTTAATGTCCCAATTAAAAACATAATTAAATGAAGCGAATGTCTGAAAGAGTTACATAATTGATGTGTTTGTGATGACAAAAAGAAATCGCGTTATTAAGAGTGCTTCGATGGAAACGTCTTTGATTCGAGTTTCACTCAGGGTTGATAGGGAAGAGGGGCTTTCAATTTATGGAGGCAGGTGTAGTGTCCTGCCAGGACACAGTCTAGTTGTTTTAGATGTAACCCTACACTAAACACCCACCCACCACAGACGTCACTGGGTCAGGTGACGCTGTCAATAAAAGAGCCAGAGCGCACGTGCTCGTGGCCAGATCTACCATTCCCTAACTGGTGTCCCTGTGTCATGCTTTCCTACACCATGTGGGCCTAAGGCCCAACACTACATTGGCGACGAGGTCGGAGCCGTGCCCTAGCGTGCAACGGCCGAAAATCAGGGGGAAAAGGAGGAGAATGCTGCCGAGTGAGGAGCAACCCCCCTGCAGCAAGAGATGAGTAGCAGAGGCCCGCGGGGCGTGCACTGAGCCCCGCCCCGGGCCGAGGTGATGATGCCGGAGGTGACCGGGAGCCTACCCCAGCACCTCCCGTGCCCAGCGTGTGTGCCCCCCTGCCTGGGGCGAACAGAGAGCCGTTCGGAGCCCACCCGCATCGGCTGCCACCGAGCCGGACTGCCAACTCGCCAGCTACCGCAGGCAGTGAAGCATCGCCGACCGGAGCCCACCCGGATCGGCTGCAAGTGACCCCACCGAGGAAGGCCCGTCGGCCAGAGGTGAGCCCGGGCGATATCAACTGCCTGGGGGGCCGCGCTAGCCTGAAGCGACCCCCCCTTGTGACTGTATCGCAAGCGGTGCCCACCCGCATGGCGAGGACGTGAAGGAAAAGTCTAGCGGAGCCCACGGAGCCACCCGCATGACCAGGGCGCAATGCAGCCGAAAATGACCTTCATATAAGGCAGGACCGGCGGAGCCTACCCGCGGCCTGCCCGGAGCGCTCCCTGTCCCCGCCGCGTGTGTGAATGGTGGCGGTGGGAGAACAATTGAAAGCGGTGCCCACCCGCATGGCCTGCGTGCAACGCGGCCGACAACAAACCACGGCGAGGGTGAATGAACATTTGAGGCAAGACTCACGGAGCCCACCCGCGGCCTGCCGTCAGCGCCTCCTGTCACCCGCACTGCAGCACCGACTCCTGCAGCGCCTTTTGTCACCCGCACTGCAGCACCGACTCCAGCAGCGCCTCCTGTCACCCACACACGCAGCACTACAAGGCCGACACTGCAAGGCCGACGCTCCTCCCCCACCGGGCCACGTATGAAATGCGAGGCTGCTGGGGGGAGGAAGGAGAAACTCACCGCACAGGAGACAGTGTGGCCTGCGGCACCAGAACCAGCCCTGCGCAGTCCGTGTGGATTGAGGCCAGCTGCGAGGGGCACCAAAGAAACGGGCTTTTCCCCTCCCCTCCCTTCACGAAGCCCATGCAAAATAAAGATTTAACTTGCCCTCCACGAAGCCTGCACCTCCCTCAGATCGTCCACTGTCCTCCAGCATACCAGTGAAGCCGTAGTGGCTACAGCACCACCTGCACCCACGGAGCCCAGCACTGGCAGCACAGCTCCATCTAAGAACACCGAGGAAAGCTCCACAAAAGCACACCAAGAGGTGGACTGCTAACCGATCAATCCAGCATTACTGCCACCCAGTGGCCAAAAGGAAAAGCGCTCCTGCCACCAGAAAAGCATTGCACAAACCCAAGATCAATCAGCAGCAGCAAGGGGCAACAGACTGAATAGCGCCCCCAAGGAAAGCATCTAAACTCCCACAGCAAGTAAGTGCGCAACCATGCAGAAGACACCCACACACACCAGCAAAGAGTCTGCAGATGCCACTTCCAGCGCGACGTGGGAAAGAGGCACGAACGCCTCACTAAGCATCCAAGCACTGACAGAACATCCGGAGGAAACGACTGCCAAGCACTGGGAGAACGTCCAGGGAAAACGAGTGCTGAGGTCAAACGACGGAGAGAGCAGCGACGCCTTGTGGCCACAGGTGTACACCGCAGCATCAACCACTCCCGCCAACGGTCCAAAGCAGCAAGTCCCTGACAACAGCCAAAGCAGCAAGTACCCAACGTCTCACAACAAGCGTCCAAGAACTCCACACCCGCACGCCAGGACCGCGCAGCACTGCGCCGGAACGTGCCAGGAATCAGGAGCGCCAGAGTGACGCTACACAGCGACACGCCAACGCCACGGGACCGCACACAAAGGTCCCCAACAGAGACAGCGATGTCTCGCAGCAACCGGAGCGCCATCGTCAGCACGCATGGCAGCATGCACCAGAGTTGCACCAGAAGCGGTGACGCAACCCTCCTCCGCGCAGACAAAGCGCGCCAACGCCAAAACACCGTGACGGTGAATAGCGACCACAAAGAAAATAGCACAGCATGACAACTCATGCCCAAGATGAAAACCAACCACCCAGTCTGGTCACCAAGGAAAGAAAAGCAACAACAGAGAAGATACGACGACAGGTCTAGTCACCAAGCCAAGTGAAGACAGTGTCCTACCACATGGACAAGACCACGGGGACAACATGTAGAGGGCCCGCTACATGGAGAAGCCTGGTTAGCATGAGTAAGCAAGAAAGATGACCGGACCGCGTCGAGGAAGTGAACGAAGAGGAAGAATGGAGTAACACAACATCACTCCACAGAGGAAGAGAGAGAACCACAGCACACAGGAACATCGGTGCTGTCCAAGGAGCATCGCAACAGTCAGCACACAGAAACATCGGTGCTGGCCAAGGAACATCGCAACATCCGTGTGGATCCCAGTAATCCCTACAACCTGCACTCGAGGAGACCAACCACTGAAGAACTGCATGGGTGCCCCGTGAACCTGAAGCTTGCCGAAGCAGAGAATACCCGAGCACTAGACAATCAACCCTTGTGGACTACACAAGACTCGACTGTGGCCATGTCCGAAGTTCCGCAGCGACCCGCACAGCCCACGCGATCAAGTGGCAGTCCAGGGGACAAGGGCCTCGGCCGCATGTCCTGTGACAAAGGAATCCGGATGGGAGAGGTGCAGCAGTGGCAGCTCCACGACAGGCAACAGGAAGCATGAAGGCCCCAGGTAAACACCTGGCACCGAGAAACGGTCTGAAGAAGACACTGAACCCATGTCCTAACGGCAAGACCATCCTGGCGGATGACAGCAACACCCCGAGGACATCATGAGAGACTTGGCGGTGAGTCCGTTGGCAGTTCGGCAGCGACGCCTTTGCGCGGCTCATGCGAAGCCCGCACGGCCCACCCGGTCCCATCGTGTCCGGCAAGAGGGTCCTCCCAGCGTCTCTAGTGAGAGAAGAGTCCAAGCAGGAGAGGCCAGTCTTCGAGGCTCCAGTGAGAGAGGAGTCTGGCAAGGAAGGCCAGTCGGAAGTTATTTGGCCGGACGGAGATGTGAAGGTATCAAGATCAGCAAATCCAAAGAAAGACCTCTCATGCCATAGTCGTCTCCTACAACCAACAAGCGTTGTCATCCACTGGACTAGGAACACCTGCGAGACCCCTCAAGGGACACACCCATTCTGCTCCCAATGCTCCAAGTGATGAACACTGTATATAAGCGTCAACACAGCAAGACAAGGATGATCTGAAGTACACCGCCGAGGTAAAGCTCATCTTACTGACTTTGTAGTCCTGGAACTTTCAACATTCTCCCAGCTGATCGCCTGAAGAAGATCTGTTGGGGCTATCAAATGTTATTGTTCTGTTTTCTTGCAGGTTGGACATTTGCTTTTCCTTTCATTAAAGTTTGGGAGGAATGGAGTGTCCTGCCAGGACACAGTCTAGTTGTTTTAGATGTAACCCTACACTAAACACCCACCCACCACAGACGTCACTGGGTCAGGTGACGCTGTCAATAAAAGAGCCAGAGCGCACGTGCTCGTGGCCAGATCTACCATTCCCTAACTGGTGTCCCTGTGTCATGCTTTCCTACACCATGTGGGCCTAAGGCCTAACACTACAGCAGGGAAGGCATGAAGGAAATGGAAACAAGATCTGAAAATTGTTGGAATGCGGTTCATTATAATCACGAGCTAGAGTGCAAAACGTACAGGAATATTTGAAAACTATCAAGCCAAGACCAGAAATATTTGCGGAATTGGGAAATGATATATGGCGACGAAGTGGTAAGTGAGGCTAAAAGTGCGCCTAAATGGTTTCAGAATTTAGCATTGACTATTGAAGAATGTAATCGTTATAATTGTAAAAAGGGAGTGGTAGGGACCCGTTGGTACTTTAAACCATGGCGCTAGTGCAAAAATATGTCTCTGACTGTTTAGGTCGAGCGTAAGCCAGCGCGCAAACTCTGCGAAGATCTGTGATAGTTCAGTACGGAGAGAAGCTTTGCCCACTCCCCCTGCCATAATTTTTCATTGGCTTTTGTGTTTGTCCTTTGTAAATACTGGCTTATGATTCATTATGAGGCTTGTTAGTTCGTCCTTAGTACAGCCATGTCACCATTTGTCAGCGTCGGATTGGTAACGCTGGCATTCGGGCAATGCCTGAGGGGCCGGCGTCCGAGTTCTGCTGTGGGCTGCTTTTTTTAGCAGTCTTGCGGGCCATTTGGGTGCTGTCTCTATTCGATCAGCCACCGACTCAGTGGGTGCCTGAGTGGCCTTTCCATAAGCAGATGAGTGTCATTATCTCCGTTTTGCAACAGGTAGAGGTGTCACTCCCTTTGACTGGCTGGCCGGCCCCTTAATGTGGGCACATACTGAGCGGGGCAGGGGGCCTGAGTAGAAGTGGCCTCACTTGTTTCACCATTGTAAACTAACAATTTTTTTTATAAGATTACGCCAAAGCAGTCAGTTGACTGAGGAGTGATTATGCAAATGTGGGCCGATTTTTTTTTGGGCGCCCGGGCCGATTTTCAATCCCAATTCAACCCTGCCATTTGTATCCTCCCATGGATACTGGCTCCTTTACTTGGTTGTTACACAGGGCGTGTACTATTTCCTTTATTAAGTTTCTCCATTAGGTGGACGACGTGCACACATAGCGTCAAGCAGCTTTTTCCATGATCTCCTCTCCTCCCCACTCCCGCCCATGCTCCCGTTGTCCATGCCTTCTCCCCCCTCCCTCCCTACCGATGTTCGTGCCTTCTCCCCCCCACCCCCGCCGTCCCTCCCGTGGTCCATGATGTCAAGTTGCCAACCATTTGCAATGAAATAGGTCTCGCGTAAATTGGTGAACTATTGCATTGCAAATGCTTGTTTCTAAAGGTGGAAATCTAGCAAGTTTCACTTTCTTTTCCTTCTCTCTGTGGTAACAAGGCGACGCTGTAAACACCAGCTCGGCCGCGAAGGACGGTGTGTGTCCACGGCACGGCAGAACGCTCTCGATGCGAATCCGGACTGGAAGCAGATTGTTTCCCTAATGCGGACTTCATCCCAAATTACTGTGTTGGCGCTGGACCGCTCGCTTTCAACAGAGGCTGAGTCCGGGTCCGCCTAATGCAGCCGCAGTCACGTAAAAACAGTGTTCAGGAAGTTCGGTGGGTGACTGCACCTGCCGCAGCCATCCAGCAGCCTGGAAGTCACGCATTCGGTGCTGGAATCTGAAACACTTTACTCCACGAACCCATAAATTGGGGGTCAAGGTGTGGCAATAAAAAGAGGGGAGGGGGAAGTCATGAAAAGCAATCTGACAATTTATACATTTACAAAACCACTGCTACTAAAAATTTAGGAACAAGGAGGGATGTGACAGTAAATCTGTTTGGGCTTCAAATGTTGATAAAGCTGCATTCTAAAATATCTAATGGGGTTAGGGAAACCTGCTGCTGAGAACTTTAGCTTGCCCACTAAATATCAGGGAATAATGATAATGGCAAGATAACTATTGTGGAGAATGCACTGGCTGCAGAGTTCTATGTTTTGTCTAGTCAAATGTTTTACTCATAAAGTAGCATAGAGCGGTAATACGTACCCTGCACATGCCGATGACAGATTTGCGTTGGATGTACATAAGTAAGTGGGTTACTACTCTCTACTCAGAGATCCTTTTATTAGTACAGACGACCCCATGCTCTGCGTTACGTTTTAAAGCTTGACTTTGGTTTTCTCCCAGGCGTGCACTTTTACCATATACTCCCTAACAATGGAGACGAGGTGTGATTCCTACAGTTGAACCCATCCTTTACATTGATTTACACACTTGTGTGATTTATTGGCAATGTGTGCATGTGTTGTAAAGCGCTCTGACTCCACCCTCCTTTGGCGTGATTAGCGCTATAATAGAATTAAATAGAAAATAAATGTTAATTGCTATTCTAATTGTTACTCTTTTAAATACTCGAACTGATTGAAAAATTTGACATTTGTACAGCGCATTCCTAAATCTTAAATATAGTGGTTGCACAAATTCAAAACCTGCCTCCAAATCGTAGTTTCTCTTAAAAGTGATAATAAACTGTGTGCCTTTGTTACCCTCTGTAGCATCGTGCTACAAAGAAATACAGACTCCGGTTACTGTTTTACTGGAGCTTTATTGTATACTTCTATTACCTTCCCTGTCCCTACTCTAACTGCCTTCATCCTGTCCTGACCCCTCCTCTTCCCCTCAGCCCACCTAGCTCCGCCCACCCCAGCTACTAGACTGTCAACTATATTACATCTCCCCCTTTCTTAACAAAATGAGCTTAATGTCTTCAGTGTTCGCAATTCTTCAATCCACCACACGGGTCGGCGGACAGCCTGTTATTCAAGCCTCAGTAGTGTCGAATCAGTAGTGGGCTTGGCTTTGGTCAATCTTTCCGTGTCTTAACCAGGGCATTCTTGACCACGTTGCGTGTGAACTGTTTACTCTCACACTCCGCAGTCATCATGTTTCCTTCCTGTGGTGTAACTGATGGTTCAGATGCTCGGTCTCTTTCATGAGTGGATAATGTTCTGGTCCTCTTCTGAGCACCCGCATCTACTTTTACTTCCTTTTGTCTGGTCCGGTCGAGGGCAACACTGTCCTTCAATTCAGGGTCATGTATACCAGATAGTACGGTACTATCTGACGAGACTGTCTTGGTTTGGTTCGATAACTCATTCGCGGCCTCGGGTTGTCTGGCGAACTCGTGGGCTATCTGTGCATACGCATGTCTCTCTCTCATCCGATGATGATCTCTCTCTACTGACACGTCCAGCTTTCCTTGCGGAGTGACTGGCTGGTCCCTTCCCATCCGGTGACTAAGGTCCACTGTCTCTGTTTTCCTTTTGTAGGTCCTTTGAGTCAGCCTTGCGGACCCCTTCAGCGGTGACGGAGTCTGATCTATGTCCGGATATACTTGTGACTGACATGACAGGTTGTCTTGTGGAGTGACTGAGTATTCAGAGACCTTAGTGTGTGACATGTTGCTCTTGACGGGAAGGATGTCCTCTGTTTCCATGGTGCGTTCGGGTGGTTGACGCCATGGCTGTTGTCGGGACCATGACTCGGTCGACTCACGGGGTTGAACAGACGTGCTCTCTGGGTCAGAGAAGTCTTTTGTCGACTTCCAGGATCGGACAGACGCGCTCTCTAAATCAGAGGAGGTCCTGGCCATACCCCTTTTAAAGGACCGGACAGACACGCTCTCTGAACCAGAGGAGTTCCTGGCTATAGACGTGCTTTCTGGGTCAGAGAAGTCTTTTGTCGACTTCCAGGATCGGACGGACGCGCTCTCTGAATCAGAGGAGTTCCTGGCCATACTCCTTTTAAAGCATTCCTTTGAGAGTGTATCGAGTAATGGATTTTTGAAATGAGTAGGCCGTGACACGTTGTTCTTTGACTCAGGGTTGTCTTTAAGACGGTTCTCCGGGTGCCTTCGTAGACTTGTCTTTGACGTTGTTTCATTTGAGAAGTTGTTCAACAACCACGTACTTGTTCTTTGTGTTTAATCTTGAGCTTTTCCATCTTTGCCTTTCTCACATATCACCGACTTTTTCTCGGTTTCTTCGTTGTCCCAGGTGCCATTGATGCATTGGTCTTTTCCTGTTCGTTGTTGGGGAGGGTCAGTTCGTCTTATGCGACCTATTTCTTCTTCCCACTTATTTGGTGCTCGGACACCCATGATACGGGTGTGATGTGTTCTCCTGCTGGATGTTCCTTCAGACTCATCTTCACAACTTGGCGAAGAATGTTCCTGCACCAACTTCCAGGTTTGACCATTTTGATCTCTTCTTCTATAGTTTGTCTTCCTTACTCTCTTGTTGTGCAGGTTACCATCTTGTCCAGGAGTGCGATCTGTCCCACTTGACGCTCCCTCCTCGTCAGACTTTGAATGACACCTTGAGGGTGAAGAACTCCTTGAGGTTGTCCTTTGACTGATTGACTCGGAGTTCTCCTTGTCACTTTGTCTCTCCCGTTGTCTTTTCACTGGTCTGCCTTCCCTCTCTCTCCTTTTTGTTTTGTGTATTTGCCGAGTTTCATCCGTCCAGGCATCTTGATATTTTGCCTCCAGAGGCAGGTCCTTTGATCTGTCTCTTGCCTTGACGTGTATTCCAATTTCAGCCTTCCTAATGATTTCTTCTAATGACCAATTTCCTCGCAGGATCTTGAGCTTTGTGTCGGGGTTTGCGCAGCCTTCAATTATCCGGAGTCGAACTGCGTCCTCATTCGTAAAGGTGTTAAAATGGCAGCCTTGTACCAGGTTTTGCAACCGAATGATGAAAGTTGGCAATGGTTCGCCTGGTTCCTGCCGAGCTGTGTTGAAAGTGATGCGATCATGATCCACTTCCGCTTGTGCGGAGAGCCGGGCACATAGCTTCTCTTGGAGTCTTTCATAGATTTCTGTGTCTTCTTTGGAAAATGTTTTGATTGGGCATCGGCCCTCAGGACCCACCAAATGGAGGAGCAGCATTAGACATTTCCTCTCTTCTTGTTCACCATTGGCGTCCAGGAAGTCACCCAATGTTGCCAGCCATTGGTTCCGTTTGAGACACAGACTCCAGGTATCCGTCTGCACCCCTGGGGGTGGTACTTCAATGCAGGGATTGAACCGTTGTGCTACTTCTTCCCCTGCCATGAGAGGAGGATTCTGATAGATTATATTTGCAAGGCACGGGCTGTTCACTCGTCTTCTCGTCTTCTTGGCTGATCCTCTTTAGTCGAAACCTTCGGTCTGGTCATATGCTGGGACGTTGATAATCTTTGCAATCATCACGGTATGTGCCAGTGAATCACTTAGATTTCGTGCGTTCCGAAGTGTCCATCACCCAGCTGCACTGTGCTAGACACAAGGTTCCTTTTCTTTTGAGTCGCATGCTAGTGGCAGGTGGTTACCAACTCTTCCGCGGTGATGCTGGGCACGTTTGACATCTTTGTTCGTTCGGGCGTTCCCTGTGCACTGGCGCAAGTCCTCCAGTCACTTCAGTGTGTGTTGTGCTTGTTCCTGGGACTGTCTTTCGCAGTCTTGCCCTCTTCTGAACCTCGTGCGGTTCTGTCCAGCAGCTCCTCCCTTTTACGCTCTTCGGTATGTTTTCACCATCACCTTTACCCGTTGCTTGCGTTTGCTTGCGCTTGTTCTCTTATTATACTCCTTGCATTTGCTCGTGATTATTTGTGTCCACTCGTCGTTTTTACCTGGCTCTTGCATGCGTCTGTGCTCGTTTCTTTTTCTCGCTTGCGTTGGCCAATGTTTGTTGTATCACCTTTGTAGGTGCTCGTGCTGGTTAGCTGTTTCTCGCCAATGTTTGTTTATTTGCTTTTCCAATGCTTGTTTGTTTCTTCTCGCCACTGCTTGTTGGTTTCTACTCGCCACTGCTTGTTGGTTTCTACTCGCCAATGCTTGTTTGTTGGCTCTTGACAGTGCTTGTTTCTTTCTATTAGTCAATGCTTGTTTATTTCCTCTTATCAATGCTTGTGTGGCCTTCGCCAATGCTTGTTTGGCCTTCGCCAATGCTTGTTCATTTGCTTTTGACAATGCTTGTTTTCTTCTATTAGCCAATGCTTGTTTATTTGTCCTCATCAATGCTTGTTTCTACAAGGTGCCTGACTTCAAAATGGCCGCTCTGCAACAATCAAGGGTCTTGTCCTACAAAGGCACCTGACTTCAAGATGGCCGCCGTCACTGCAGGCATACACGAGGCTCTCTCTCTCTGGGTTCATTCACCTCCACTGCACTCGGGACTCACCGGCGATCGTCTTCAGGGGCAGTCCACACCAGGATTCACTCCTCTTCAGTCACTGCGACCACCAGGTGAGGTTGGGGTGGGCTCCCAGCTCACTTTCGCAGTTCCCGCTCTCCTGCGCCGACAGCATGCCAAATCTCACGCATTGGGCGTGAGGTTTTCCGACCTCCGACGGCACCCGGGCTCGAATTGTAGCGCGCTCAGCGGCGCTTGATGGCAGCACGTCGCGGACGATGTCCGCTGCTCTGGGGCACTTCTTCTTCGTTTTCTGGGCTCAACACAGGGTCGGAGTGGGCTCCCGATCTCTGTACACAGGCTGCTCACCCAGAGCACACGCTTCCGGCGTGAGACGCGTTTTAACGCGATTGGCTTCTTGTCTATCGAGCGATTCAGCGCTCGTTTCTGCGGCCCTTCTCAGCTCCCTCGCAGACTCTGGAGGGGCAGTTTCAACAGCTGCTGGCCCCGTCCTTCAGGCGGCAGCGTGGCTCCACTCGGCAGCGTTTTCCTCGACGCTGCTTGGGACAGGGTGTTGCAGGCAGTGAGTTTAGTATCCCATCCTCGTCGCCAGTTGTAGCATCGTGCTACAAAGAAATACAGACTCCGGTTACTGTTTTACTGGAGCTTTATTGTATACTTCCATTACCTTCCCTGTCCCTACTCTAACTGCCTTCATCCTGTCCTGACCCCTCCTCTTCCCCTCAGCCCACCTAGCTTCGCCCACCCCAGCTACTAGACTGTCAACTATATTACACCCTCCATTGCATTGACGTCTAACTTCCAGGCTCAAGATAGCTTCCATCTAGGGTTGTACTCGCACAAAAAGAGGGCTGTTGGCCCATCAAATTCGGCCTTTGTTTTGAACCTAGCTGGAATCTAAAATAGGGAAGCCCGCACACTGCCTGCACATTGTTGCTCTGAACAAAAAGCAGACAGCATGCTGACTCTGTTGAATTGTGTCCCATTGTTGGCAAATTACACTGGGACAAATTGAGCATATTTCATTGGGTCCAGACAGATCCCCAATCCGGCTCAATAATAGGTGCCCGATCCAGAACTCAGCTGCATTACCCTTCATTCCAACACAGCATGCATTTCAATTCCTACAGGGTTAACCTAGCTGTATGTCCTTTCAAAGCTGATGAGACAGCTGCAACATGGTATAAATATATGTAGCAACTGCTATCCTTCAAAGCTCTGAAGTTTGCCAGGTCCAGTCTTGGAGAGAGTAGCTCATTGGGAAGAATTTTGCTATGCCTTCTGGGACTTGTAATCTTGTTTTGAGCCATTATGAAATCACAACGGCAAGCCCCAGAAGGCAAAGATAAATTCTGTAGTCTTGGATAATTTTAATTCAGCCAATTGGACCAACACTCGTGTTAATGATTTGAAAAAGCAAAGCCCAGGAATGGAATGAAGAAGTAGTGTAGAGTGACTTGAAACTATCTGTTAATCCTATGGCAAGTGTCCCTTAAAATGTCTGCATGCTGTCGCAGTTTTGGCTTTTAAGGTGATAGCACTTGCATGCTAGGATTCGTTTTAACCTGCACACATAGTATTAAAGGTGTAACTAAATTTTCCAAAATGCAACTTGGTTTTAGCTAGTTTTAGTATCAGTATCACACTTGACAACTTGCTACATGGAATATGGAATTTCATAAGAGGCACAGAAGCAAAGGGTTATTATCCCCCATGCCTTGCAGGTTTGGAAAAGAGCGCTTTCACTTGTCCTGCAACATATTTGTTGGACTTGACCCTCCCTGCAGGCTCAAACCCCAAACCTTTTACCTTCACCCCTCCTGTTTTCTGAACCCGTTTGAGGGGGCTTTTTGGAGTCTGTGCCCTTTACCACTGATAACCAGTGCTAAAGTGCATGTGCTCACTCCTCTAACATAATAAAATTGGATTTCACACAATTGGTACATTTAATTTACTTATCGGTCTCTATTAAAGTAGTACACCACGTACCCAGGGCCTGTAAATTAAATGTAATGGGCCTGTAGCACTCATTGTGCCACCCACTTAACCCCTTCCACGCTCATGACGAGCTCAGCTCGTCATGAGGTACGCCTGTCGTACGCTCATGACGAGCTGAGCTCGTCATGTAACGCGGTAATTGCGAATCTTTAGCGCACAGCGGTAAAACGCTTAGCGCGGATGGGGTTAAGAAGCCATTTCAAACTTGTCTCAGCCTGCCGCTGCAGTCTGCATACAGTGTTAAACTGCTATTTAAAAATAAACCTTTTGTGAGGCCTAGAACAGTGCTTGAAATGGAAAAATAGTAGTGCAGGTACTCTGTACCAAACTATCTGCTTATTTCTGAGCAGTGTTGGTACTCTCCAATTAAAAGTATTACGTTTTCTTGAGAAGGGCAGGTACTCTCCCTCTCAAAATACAAAAGTGCTGGTTCAGTACCAGCTCATTTAAAGCACTGGCATAGATCTTCCTTTTGTAAATGTCCAGTATTTGTAGAGCGTGAACAAATACCCGAGGGCGTCAAGGTGCTGGGGGGCATTGGCAAGATTAAGCAAATTATTACCCCGAGTCACATGGTATTGGGCTAATCTGCCGCAGGGGATCGAACCGTGAGCCCCCGGGTTGCAGAGTCGGCCACCCTGGCTGCTGCACCACACCGCTTCCCTGCTGCTAATATCTATAAGGCACTCCTAGGGTAGGCCCTAATCAGCCCTCAGGGTAGGGTGCTTTGTACTTAGTTTTACATGTCCTGGTAGTGAAAAATCTTACATTCGTGTTTCACTACTGCAATGTGTACATCTCTCATTGGATAATATTGTGATACCTTATACATTCAATACATGATAACTTTTGATTGGTAACTGGTAGGAAAGTCAAGTTTGGTCTATAATGAATTGTAAATGAAAACTCTCTTTGATGGTAAAGTAGGATTTTAAGTCACTATTCTTAAAATACAACTTTTAGAACATCAGCATTTTCTTAACCAGTTGGTGCATGCCTGCACTCCATCACGGTCAGTCTAGCCATGTGACTTTATCCCGGTCCGGCGCAACCAGATAACCACAGATGGCTCTTTGGGCTTTTGTGTAGGTGTTTCCACTGAGAACTTTACACTTGCATAGCTCTGATTCTACTGATTGGATTTAAATTTTTTGGGTGTCAGGTAATTTATTACATTTTGCTCTGGTGATGATCTGTTGTAGTTCAGTACTGGAGAGAAGCCCCGCCCACTTCCCCACCCATATTTTTCATTGGCTTGTGTCTATGCTCTTTGTAAATGCTGTCTTAGGATTGCTAAATAAGCTTGTTACTCCCTCCTTAGAACGGTCATGTCATCATTTGTATCCTCCCATGGCTACTGGCCCTTTTATGTGGTTGTAACACAGATCGTGTACTTTTTTCTTTATTGAGCTTCTCCTGCTGCAGGCATGACAACGTGCTTTGCTTACATTCAGCACGCCATGCCCGTTTTCACTTTCGAAGCAGCTGGGACAATAGTGCCGCTTGCTTGCAATGCCATAGGAGACCTGTAGCATTGCAAATATTTTTTGTTTATGGCTTGAACATTCTTGGACAGTCCCAGCCCACCATGCAGATGGTCAGCCCGAGCCGTGGGCAGCAGTGCAGGGGGGCAGCAGATGGAGAGGAGCTCGCAGCAGTCCTGGCCTGTGTCAGTTTCACCCGCCTCCATCACATAGTAGCTCGGGCAGGAGGAGACATATTCTCTGGTTAGTACCTGCTTTGTTACAAAGAATACTCATCTGTATTTTTGAGCTGAAAATAAGTGTTAATACAGCGAATTTCTATTTGCCTACTTTTCCTGCATGAGTGTGGAGCTGGGAAATGTGTCATGATATGCAGGGGATTCACACATCTCAGTGACATCTGTAATTCCACCATATGATATCTGGCCAAAGAAATAAACATGCGTCGCAATGAAAATATAAACAAGAATAGACCGATGAACAACATTTTAAGACACACTTTCGATTTTAAGGTGTACTCTCTGTCGGATAACAGAGATTCAACTTGTGTATGCTGTGTTCTTTCCCATTCAAAATTCAGTTTTAATGTTGGAATTTGGCGCTGTTGTTAGTAAGATACTTTTGTTTATATTTTTCATTGGCTGTTGTTTGGAAAACTGATTACTTGAAGTCGTGGCAGTTCGGTGAGAGTGACGGGACCGCGTATTGCAGGTATTAAGTGCCTGGTGTTATTCACCTCCTGGAAAATTAAGTGGATTGGTGACGTTATTTTTCTTCATATAGAGTGGAATACAGCTTCTGAAGGATCTAAGGGCCAGTGTTGGTGAGGCAGCAGTGGGACTGGCCCCTGCCGGCCGGGCGTTTTGCCTTTAGAGAAACTATAACATGCCCAGAAATATTGAATCCCCTGTCCTGATGATTCCAAAAGGAATTTCTGGCTGAAACGCGACCGTGCCAGCGTCGACATTCCTAAAGGAGTCCCAGCAAGTAGAGCTGTGTGAAGAGCGTAAAGCGCCTTGTGTATTATTTTGGAGGTGTTATTCCTCAGGCGCAATAGGGACTATCTTGGAGTGTATTACTCTGATTTAAGAGTGTACACACTGGTTGTTTTGTTCTCAGTAGGGGAACCAATTATTGATTTATTGTTTTTTTGAGATATTTATATGTTGGATATATGATCTATAGGTTGTATATATTGTATATATGTAGTGTATTATATATATGATTGTCATTCATTTGTTTTTGTAATGAAATATATATTGTGTATATATGTAAATTGTACATGTGTTAGTTTGTTGTGACTATACTGTGTTTCCTTTCCAGTCACTTGTAACGTACACAAGCTAAAAATAGTAGAAATTAATTTAGCTTCAATCAGAATTAGAGAACAGCAGGGTAATTAATTGTACCTTGTATGTAAATAAATATTTTTGATTGATCCCTCCTTACCATTTATTTCTTTAATTATACATCATTGATGTTTATGCTCAGGTATATGAGGGTAATTTGGGCATGACCCCTATCACTATATATACATGATATGCAGGGGATTCACACATCTCAGTGACATCTGTAATTCCACGATATGATAACTGGCCAAAGAAATAAACATGCGTCACAATGAAAATATAAACGAGAATAGACCAATGAAGAACATTTTAAGACACACTTTCCATTTTAAGGTGTACTCTCTGACGGATAACAGCGATTCATCTTGTGCATGCTTCATTCTTTCCCGTTCAAAAATCAGTTTAATGTTGGAATTTGGCGCTGTTGTTAATAAGATACTTTTATTTATATTTTTCTTGTTGTGTGTGTCTTGCAGAGTGTGCTACTTAGCTTTGCTTTCTTCAGAATTTTGTAATCACAGTCCGGCTGTTCCGCTGGCAAACTTGACCATGGCGCTAGGTAGTAGAGGACAGTAGAAAAGAACATCAGTGTAATTTTTATATTTATTTGTTGACTACGGCTTTTATAAAGTACGTTCATAAATTCCGAGTGCAACAAAGTAATTTGTGAAAGTTAGGTAAAGAAAAACGACAATAATCATATACATGTTGAAAGGACCTAAAATTTCAAGTCAGAGCGCTTAATGTTGTACTTTTTACCACTTCTAGGCGCTGTACATAACAGGTGTTACTATTACCCGATTGCATGGTGGTTGGTGTATTGACCTCAGAAGGATGAAAAAGCGAGTTTGACTTTCCTTGATTCTAACTGCCACAGGTTCATCAGAGAGAGTTTAAAGAGATACACTATTGTACACAAGACGTATACCTGAAGTAAAGAGGCTTAAGGCAGCCCATTGTAAATATATACGTGCTAGTGGAATGGGAAAAATCAAATGGAAAACAAAACAGACAGACAAAACTTTGACTGGAGTTTTAGAAACCTGATTCGGAAGTAGAAGGTTCTG
Source organism: Lissotriton helveticus (assembly GCF_964261635.1). Classification (NCBI taxonomy): domain Eukaryota; kingdom Metazoa; phylum Chordata; class Amphibia; order Caudata; family Salamandridae; genus Lissotriton; species Lissotriton helveticus. The sequence continues at coordinate 261,778,975 of NC_136067.1, forward strand.
TGTATATATGTATGTAGGAGAAAGATGCATTAATGTAATTTAACCACATTGAATCTGCACAGACGTATTATGGTAATGCAGGTGTTTTTTGGCAGACAGTGGTGTTAGGACAACGCTGTAACAAAGGGTGGGGTGCAGGGTTCTAAATCCCAGCCTTCCTTGCGGGGAAGGTTTTGCGTGCTTTGGGTTACCCCTTGGTGATCCGGGCTCAGAAAGTGCGGATTGGCTTTGTGCGTGCTGGTAGGGGTTTTGTGTGAATAGCGGCAGGTTAGTTAGTTAGTTAAGCTTTATTGTTCAATTACTTTAAATCGTTACAATATACTATTATTACAATAATCTAAAAGAGAAAAAGAGTTAAAATCCTGCACAACTTGCTACAAACTATAGGGGAGTTTAAAACATTAAAAACAGATTATCCAAACTGGCAGTAAAGTGCAAGTGCATAAACTTTGTGGGAAGTATTGTCAAAGTCTCTCTTGCTTGATTGCCAGCTGGTTACTTTTTTGGGAATATATTTTCTGTGACAGGGCCGCCCGGATTGATTCTGTAAATTTCCCTAGCCGCACAACTGTTTGAGCTGTTTTAGCAGAGAAACACAGGTCTGAGGCTTCTCTACATTGTACAAGGCAGTAGGACCTGCAGATGGGAAGAACCAGCCGGTGCCGCTCGCTAGCCAGCTTTGGGCAGCAGCACAGCAAATGGAGCCAGGATTCACAATTATAGCTACAAAGACGACATGCAGCTGAATTATCCTTCCGGGCCCAGGCTTGGTTAAAATCCGCAATAGGCAGAGCGAGAAGTCTCATATAGGTGATTTTTTTCTGGGCCGGGACTGTCAGTGCTTGCTCAAAGTAAGGCTGTGGTTTGCTCACTGTGTAGGAAGTGTCCAATGCTTAGAGATTGGGATGATGGTGTAAACTTTCCAGATCTCTTTCATAGGATATTTTCTTAACCTGTGTATTCACTATTCTTTTCCATACTGGAATATTTAAATTGTGCAGATGTTGAGCATCTATTTCTAGCAATTCTATGGCTGCTGCCAGCTGAACCTGCCATGGAGATCGTCCTTCTTTAAAGATTGTTTTGATTAGCATTTTCAGGGAGGTTACTGTGGCACGCAGGTTGCTAATGTAGTATTTTAGAATATCCCCCAAGCAGCTGATGTCTGGACGGGTGAGACCCAGCTCCAACCTTACTCTTGCTTTCCTGGCCTGTCGTGGAAGTTCTAGAACGCTCTTATAGGAAGAAATGTGGTGGTTTATGAGAAACTTAGTGAAGGCTCTGGGGAAGGCTAGGTGGCCGTAGATAAGGGAGGGGACTCATTTTGCTTTTAAAACTTTCAACATGGGTTCAGCAGTCGGACTCTGTAGACGTCTATTGAGATTTCTCAAGCTGTATATGATGCTGGCCCCCTTGCTCCTTAGATGTTTCAGAAGGGCTGTGGGTTTGGGCCCGTTCAATAACCTTAGACCCAAATAGTTATAACTTCTGCATGTTCTAATTTGCAGGTCACCTAGGCGCCATTTTGCTGTCTTCTTTCGGTGGTACTTCCTAAAGATAATTATCCTGGTCTTCTCTTGGTTCACCAAGAGATTGTTCTTTTGATTAAATCTATGCAGAGCTTCTCAGGCTTTCTGTAGGCCTGTCCTGGTGTGATTCATTATGCCTATGTCATCCGTGTATTGGAGAATTTGGAGTCTCTCTTTCCCCAGCCTTGGTGTTAATAGATTTGCCTCCTCGAGGGCTTTGCCACAGTTGGCTGTATAAAGATTAAAAAGTAGAGGGGCGAGAACGCATCCTAGTTTGAGACCGTTATTAGTTGGAACCTTGGTTGTTACAGACGATTGACTGGTTTTGATAGGAACCCAGATCCCCTCATGAAGGGCGATTATTGCCCTTAACAGTTTTTGAGGAGTCCAGTTTTTCCCACAGCTTCCAGTGGTCAACTCGATCGAATGCTGCACTGTAGTCAACAAAACAGCAAAACAGGGGTAATTGTGATGGCTGGGTCGTACGGAGTGACAGGTGTCCCAGTGCTAAGATTTTATCTATAGTGGAGCTTTGAGGCCTGAGACCAGATTGGAAGAAGGGGAGGATGTTGTTATCCTTTACCCAGGTTTCAAGTTCTTTCAACAGAATTCTGGCATATGCCTTCGCTTCTATGTCCAATAGGCCAACAAGCCAGTAGTTTCAAGGTTTCGTGCTGTCCCCTTTTTTATGAATGGGAAAAATTATTGAACCTTTCCATGACAAAGGAACGATAGAAGTGGCAAGTGCATGCTTAAAAAGTGATGTCAATTGTTCTGCCCAGAATCCATGAGAGGCTTTAAACACTGCTGCAGGGACTCCGTTGGGGCCTGGGGCGCCGTCTGTTCTCATTTTTTTTAATTACGTTGATTATCTCGATCTTAGTGATGACAAGAGTCTTGGTGCCATTTTGTATTTCTAAGGGAGTTTGTTGCGTTTGGGTATAAGGCCTGTTCTGATGTGTTGTATATAGCTGCTTTGTGTATTTGATCCACTCCGATGCTGCCAACCCGCTTTCCTTGATCTGACCGCTATGGCTGTGTTGCTTAATGTATCTCCAAAGTTAGATGTGTCCCTTTTCTTTGAGAAGAGTAAATATTTTCAGCCACTCAGCCTCGATTTTTTTTAGTCGTATTTCCCATACTTACTTTCTGTGCTCCCTGCGAAGCGCTGTTATTGCTGGTGTGTGTGAATTTGGGACTTTTTGAAGAGTCAGGACACAAATATTCTTGAAGTAAATTGTAGGTTTATTGATAGAAAAGCAGAGACCCCTGGGACACTGCTTCTCTTTCTTCCAACAGTCGTGTTCTCCCTTGAAGATTCCCCAGAGCATCAGAATAGAAAGGTTGCTAGGCAACAACAGTGTTCTACAACATTTTATAAACAAGCAAATGTGATTGAATGGCAAAGGATAGCAAAGGAAGATATAACACATCTCCCTTCTTAAAACAAATTTCATAACAAAACATTTATGAACATACATAATCATCAAATCTTTTTGGCATTACACGTGAATGCTCCGAACACCTTCTAACAAGAGAACCAGGAACATTGCTTGACCTTGTAACCACCTTGTTGGAGCTTGTTCCATTTTGAGAGCAAGCAAATGCCGTAACTTCAGTGTCAGAACAAGGTGATACCTTTCTGGTGTTCCACCAATTGCCATCATCAAGCTTCACACTGTTTCCCTTTACAAAATCCACAATTTTAGGAGATGACCACTTCAAACAACCTTTCCTAGATTTATCACCTACAAACACTCTAACAAACATGCCTTGCGAAAACAAGCGTTTTGACTTAACTATATTCTTATTATGTCTATGACAATAGGCTTTTTGATACTTCTCAACTCTCTCCTGCACTTTATTTAAATTCACCTCATGTTTACCAGCTCTATTCATCCAACCTGGCAAACCAACCGAACACGCTATTCTCCCCTTGAGAAGAGAAAAAGGTGTCTCCTTCGTCACCGAATGAGGAGTAGTGCGATATGACCATATCATATCTTTAACATGTTGTCTCCAAGACTCACCATTCATTCATGCTAACTGGACACATTCTACCAACACTCTATTAAAGCGTTCTTCAAGGCCATTCCCCCTTGGATGATAAAGTGGAGGAGTACTGTGTTTGATGGCCCATTTATCAAGAAAAGACTTGAATTCTTCAGAAATAAATTGTGGCCCATTGTCAGTGATGATCTCAGCCGGACATCCCTCCCTTCTAAAGATATCCTCACAGAATGAAATAACGCTTCCTGACTTGATCTCTTTCACAAAAGCAACTTCCGGCCATTTGGAAAAATAATCAACCATGACAATGGCAAATTTCTCCAATACACCCAAAATATCAAAGGGTCCACAAATGTCTATGGCCAACTTATCCCAGGGACCCTTGGGAAGGGGAGAAGAAACTATGGAAGTTTCCCGGGGGCAGTGAGTCTTGTCACTACAGGCACATGCAATGCAATCACGAACATAACGCTCAATCTGAATATCCATGCCTGGCCACCAAAAATTCTCCCTACACCTCCTTATAATTGCAGACATACCTCCATGTCCCTCGTGCATGATCTTCAACAATCTCTCTCTTATACTCATTGGCACAATCAGCCTACTACCTCTTTTAAGAAGATCATCAATAACATTCAACTCTGACCATATCAATTTGAATGACGGCCAATCTTCGTGTGAAGTCCACCCTTACTCATCACACACAACACTTCTAACCTTACATAAAGTCTCATCCTCATCAAGGGCTTTTTTCCATTCCATCTGACTAATGGCACTGCACACGTCCTTGACTTCAGCCACCATCCATTCATCCTCTTCCACATCCTGAACGTCATCCAAAGGCAGTCTCAAAACATAATCCACATTCACATTCCTGGCACCTGGAATGTATTTTATGTCAAACATGTATTCCTGAAGGCGATACAGCCACTTGGCAATTCTTGGAGTAGCTTTGCTGTCACCATTCGTGGAAAAAAGGTCCACTAACGGTTTGTGATCTGTATGTAATCGAAAATGTGTTCCCCACACAAATGTTCGAAAGTACTGCACACCCCACCAGCACACCAAAGCTTCTTTTTCGATCATGGAATATGTATGCTCTGCCCCTTTTAATGTGTGAGAAGCAAAGGCCACTAACCTTTCGATGCCTTTATGAACCTGGATGAGCACAGCACCTAGGCCATAGTTGCTGGCATCCATGAAAGTTATGATTTGATCAGCAGGGTTAAAAGGTTTCAAAGTGACAGCACAGGCAATGCAAGTCTTTACTCTGACTTTGCAACTAAACTTGCTGTTTGGTCACCCATCGATGACATATCCTTTGCTCTCTGTTTGGAAAGTATTAAATCGGGTTTCCCGCGTGACACTTTGCCGATTAATATTCTGAAACAAGTTGGTCCGGACTCTAGTGGTGTCTTGAAGGAGCTTTTGAACTCTTCCTTGAAAGAGGCTTTTGTCCCACCGGAGTGGAAACATGCAATGATTATTCCTCTCTTGAAGAAGGCTGGAGCCGACGCTTCCAAATTGTCAAACTGCAGGCCAATTTCCCTCTTGCCCATCCTTTCCAAGATCTTAGAAAGGCATATTAATACACAGCTTACCCACTTCGTGGATAACTCGGGCTTCCTACATCCGTCTCAATCAGGTTTCAGGGCAAATCACTCCACTGAAACAACGCTTTTGGGAGTTACAGAAGGACTGCGTCACTGTATTGATCGCGGATAAACATCTGCACTCATATTACTTGATTTGAGTGCGGCCTTTGATACGGTGTCACATTCCATCCTCCTCGCATCACTTCGGTCTTTAGGAGTTGAGGGTCCTGCTTTGGCTTGGGTGGCTTCTTTTTTAAGTAACCGTACCTTTCAGGTCTTTTCTGCGGGAGCCTCCTCCAAAATTTGCTCCTCAGCGTACGGTGTTCCCCAGGGGTCTATCCTGAGTCCTTTACTATTCAATATCTACGTTAGACCCCCTGGCCACTATTGTGGAGGAAGCTGGTCTTACTCTATTCTCGTACGCTGACGATACGCAAATTATTTTTTCCTTTTCTAATGTGGAAGATTGTAATATCTCAACCCTTCAACAAGGACTGATTAAGGTTTCTGAGTGGATGCGAAGTAACTTTCTAAAACTTAATGGAGACAAGACCGAGGTTGTCATCTTGGGCAAAGGGAGAAACTCATGGGGCCCTCAACATTGGCCTAAAGAAATGGGCGCTACCCCCAAACCTGTTGCCCAGGTTCGCAACCTTGGATTTCTCATTGATGAGAATATTTCTATGCGGCAGTAGGTGGTAAAGGTGGCTTCTGTCTGCTTTACCATTTTAAGATGGCTCCACAAAATTCTCTGGATGCTCCCCGATTCAACTCAAAGGACCAGGCATTGGTTGTTTCCCGCCTGGACTATGGCAATGTTCTTGATTTAGGAGCTGATCAAGGAACCTTAAAAAAACTTCAGGTTGTGCAGAATGCGGCTGCACGACTTCTATGTCATGTTCCGCGGAGAACCTCTATTTCTCAATCACTTTATGATCTCAACTGGCTTAGGATTGCCAGCCGAATCAAGTTTAAGGCTCTCTGCTACATATTTAAGATTAAATAAGGCACGGCCCCATAATACCTACACAAACTCATCCACGCCTACCATCCTACTCGTTCCCTCAGATCTTCAGGTAAAGGTGATTTTGTGACCCCGAGATTTAGGTTGGTGAAGATGGGCGGCCGCTCATTTTCCCACCTTGGTCCTAAACTCTGGAATGTCCTGCCCGTTGCTTTAAAAACTGAAACAAACCTTTCCCGTTTCCGCAAAGGACTCAAGACCTGGCTCTTTTGGCAACGATCTACGGTTGCTCTCCCTTCCCTCTTTTAATCTGTCCCTTGGCGCCGGGAAACCCATTACGGGTAGCTGTGCGCCTTATAAGTTAAAAAAATAATAATAAAAGAATCAAACTTCTGCTGACAAGCTTCCGACCGTTCAAATTTAGCACCTTTCTTCATCAATTTCCTTAATTCATGTACCTTATCAGAAAAATGATGTACAAATTTTTAATAATATTCAGCAAGACCAAGGAATGATCTTAATTGATCCCTATCTGTAGGGGCAGGTGCCTTTTCAATGGCCTCCACCAGATTCCGTTTAGGTTTGACACCATCACATGACAACGTGTGACCCAAATATTCAACCTCACACACATCAAATTTGCATTTCTCCACTGCAACGGAGAGACCAGCATCCGATAGTTTCTTGAGAACTTTTCCCAAATTGTCATCATGATTAGATTCATCTCTACCCCATACCAATACATCGTCTTGAAACACAACCACATTTTCTAAACCAGCTAAAACAGATTGCTTCACTCTTTGGAACACAGCCGAAGCTGACGCTAAACCAAAAGGCCTGCGTACAAATTGGAAAGCGCCCTCAGGAGTGATGAAAGATGTGATATGTTTTGAATCCTCGTGCAATAGGATTTGGTGGTATGCATTGGATAAGTCCAAAGTGGTAAAATGTGTCCCACCTTTCACAATAGCCAACATTTCACAAATGCGGGGAAGAAGATGGCGGTCAATCCAAATATTATCATTGACATCTCTCAAATCGATGCACATCCTTATATTACCATTGGGTTTCCTGGCCAAAACAATCGGACTTAACCATTCCGATGCCTCAATAAGCTTAATTACTCCCTCATTGCAGAGTCTGTGTAACTCTTCTTTCAATTTGTCTCTTAATGCGAAAGGCACATTTCTAACCTTGTGTACTTTGGGAACAGCATCTACTTTTAGAATAATCCTGTGCTTAAACTTCCTTAGACAACCCAATTTTTTGCTGAATAATTCGGGAAATCTGGTGCACTTTTTAGAAGAGTTGTTAGGAGAAGTTATTAATACTTGTTGGGGATGAATAGGGTTTAATACAATGTTAAGAGCTCTTTGTTCCTTCCAGCCCAAAAGAGTTCTACCTTTGTGCAGTAAGTACACCTTTGCTATGGTTTTCCTATTCAAAAAACCCATTTCAATTTCAATATACCCAATAACAGGTAGTTGTTCCCCACAATAACCTTCAGGAATTACATATGTGGACTGTAATTCCTCCAAAATGGAGAACAGGAATCTGCCCAAACCTGTACATCTTTGTCTCTAATTTTGATAATGCATTTGGAGGACGATAACCATCTTGTTCATTCGAATCACATTTAAGTACTTGTTTGGATTCAATAACCATAACCTCAACACCATCATCATCATAATCACTGTCATATTCCAAATCTTCCCTACAAGTTGAATTGTTATGATCAATCAGATTAACAGATTTTGAAGCAAAAGCAGATCCAGAGCTTTTGCACCACTTTGCAAAATGCCCCAGTTTTTTACATTTGTGACATCTGCTTTTGATAGCTGGACAAAAAATTGCATCAGCAGTATGTTTGGACTACCACACCTAAAACAAAACTTGGGTTTTGATTTAGAGAATTCCTGTTTGTTCTCAGAGGGAGATTTTTCAATTCCCTTTTTAAAACTCTTTTTTAAAACATGAACAGTTTCATCATCTTGAACAACTTTCTTCAGAAAGGAATTGAGTTCTTTAATATAGCTAGAAGTATTTTCCATCCTTTTGGCTACTGATAAGGTTTTGTCTAAAGTAGGATCTTTTAAACCAAGAAGTTTCTCTTGAATTTTTAAATTTGACATTCTATTAATTAATTGATCTCTTATTAGATCATCTCTCATGTCATTGAATTTGCATGTGACAGCTAACATTCTTAAATTTGCCACATACTGTTCAATAGTTTCCCCCAAAGATTGTGAACGTGAAAGAAACTTGTGTCTTTGGACCACAACACTTACTTTTTTGCCAAAATTATCTTCCAAAGCTTTTAGAGCTACCTCATATACATCAACATTACTATCCCCTGTAGAATCACTGTCAACAAATGTATCAATATGAATAGTTTCCATCAAAGGTAACGTTTTCAAAACATTTCTTCTTTCTAAACCCAACAACTGTTTTAAAATGGCTAATTTCCTTTGTGAAATATAATCTTCACACCCAATAGCCTCTAAGTAGGTCTCAAAAGTTTCCTTCCAGTGTTCCCACAACATACATGGTTGCCCAGGACTTTGTAAGAAAAATGGTGGTGCAGGAAGGATTTGGGAAGACATCTAAAATGACTGTATCAATACAGAAAATAACTTAAATAATACTTTGAAAATAAATCCTAAATAAATGATACCAATGACAGGTTGTACAGTTCACAAATAGTTACACAGAACACAGAATATTGTTTAATTTGCTAAAGCATAGGATAATAAAAAGTGACTACGCCGGAAAATAAGGTATGTAAAATAAAATCTTAACTGACACGCTTAAAAAAGGTGAGTGTATCACCGATGAGAAAAAGTCAACTGCAGGTGCCACCACTTAGCAGAATCATTTCACAAATGATATACACTTATTCGCTAAAGTACATTATAAAAATACTTTTGCATGGCACCTACTGGTGTGCGTGTCACCGCAGAAACAAAGAAGCACTTCAGAAAATGTCAGCAGGTAAATTCTGGACACGCTGCTACTGGTGAGCGTATCGCCACAAAACAAAAAAAGAAGAAAAGTACACCAAAGATGGCGGCACGTTTTTCATGCACGTATTGAACGTGACGTCAACGTAAGAACCCGTATTCAGTGTTAGTCACGAAGACTCCAGAAGATGCCGATGACCGAGACTCCAGATGATGTCAATCCACCTCACCCGCTAAATTCAAATGTAAATACTGGGGGCGATGACCATTCACAAACGTTGCTGTTTTCACTTGCTGAGTAAAAATAAAAAATACACGCTGAATAAACGCGCCGAAATCAATAATCGTCGTCTTCACAAGGCGAACTGTAAACCAGAAGTAAATTGTGCAACTGTTGCCTTAAAAATTAGGATAACAGTTTGTGAAAAACGGGCTCTGCTTACTTGCAAGCTCATAAAAGTAGCATGCCCCAACGTTGCTTAAGTTCAGTACATGCTGTCCTTAATATGCGATCACCGTACCTGAAAGTACCAAATCCTAAGCAGCATACAGAGCAGACCAAAAACAGCAATCCCAAATTTAATTAAGGGTGAAGCAAAAGGTATCCCACGACGTTTATGTAAGAACGTGGTTTAAGACCTTGCATCCGGGCCACGGAAGTAAACAAAATAGGTTTGCAGCAGGGAGCCGCCGGCTGAATGGTAGCACGGCGTGAAGATTACCTCTGCCGTGGTTACCCATGGAGCATTGACCCAACCTTTTGGATATACCGGGCTCCAGGTAATACTGTGAGTGCCCCCACGGGTAATACCGTGAGTAACGAAATAACTATTTGTCACTTTTTCACATTGACATCTTCACGGACGGGTGCGCCTTAGCGCGTGCACACCGCCGGGAGATTGTTTACTAGGTCCTGACGAATGCAGAGCGATTTTTTTGGCTCATTGCAGAAACATGTTGACCATTTTATTAAGGACTTTTGGTTTTCAATAATAGAACCACTGTAAAAGTCCTTGTTCACCTATTTTAACTAATGCGAGTTGGACTCTTAATAAAGTTGTTGGTAGTCACAACTCGACATTTTTTAATCTTTGCACATTCTCACACTTGTCTGGTTAGCACTACTCAACACACACTAAACCCGCTCCGCTGTAAGCAGGTGTAGTAGCACACTGGGAGGACATTCGGTCCTTCCAGTGAGAACCCAATGATGAAGCATGTCACTACCAGGTGGTGAGTGAGGGTTCTTTTTACCATCTTACTGTGTGTTGTTTTAATCCACTGGGTTTAGTTCCTTGTTTAGCTATTTTGATTGAGTACCTGTCGGACACTCAATTTTATCGCTCTTTTGTTGTTATTACATTAAGACCTTAGTGTCACGAAATAAAATTATCTTATCCAGGGGTCACTTACTTATTCAAGAGTTCCTTTATGTCCAAACGTTTCCAAAGATTTAAACATTGCTTGTAGCACAGCAGAAAAGCGGAAGTAATAGATGTCCTTCATCAAATTGGGCATCCCATCTTCGTCGCCAGTTTTGAAGAGTCAGGACACAAATATTCTTGAAGTAAATTGTAGGTTTATTGATAGAAAAGCAGAGACCCCTGGGACACAGCTTCTCTTTCTTCCAACAGTCTTGATCTCCCTTGAAGATTCCCCAGAGCATCAGAATACAGTGTTCTACAACATTTCACAAACAACAAATGTGATTGAATGGCAAAGGTTAGCAAAGGAAGATATAAGGACTCCTTTTCTTCTTGCCTTCAAGGCCTTTGAGAGACTTTGCTTGATCTGAACTAAACGCCTTGGTTTTATTTGTGCTGGTGGGCATTGGGGATAGGAGGTCTGTGCTTTAGAAAATCCATTACGTTCCCCAAGAACGTTTTTTAGTTCATCTAAGAGTTTTTCCAAATCTCCATGGGGGTTCAAGGCTTATGCCTGTGGAGCTCGACTCTTTATGTTTAATCCAATCCAGGAGTTTAGGACCTAAATTTGTGGACCATTTTATTCTCCCTAAAACTTCATGGTGCTCTTCTCCGGTTGGAGCCCCAAGTGTTTCCAATTGTTTTGCTAGTTTCCCGTTTAGCTGAAGAGATACCCTCAATGGTCTGTGGTCACTCTTGTTCCTATTTCCCACTTCGAAGTTGTTAAAAACTGGTGCCAGGTTATCCGTGATAATGATGTAGTTGATTGTAGACTTGTCCCTGAAGGTGGGGAGAGGGAACCAGAGAGGATCTGTATCTTTTTTGATGGTGTGGGCAGAAATCATATTGTGAGTGAGAAGGAGCCACTGCGGAGGGGCAAATTCGGTCCGGGCGGGGGCGTCCATTTTTGGGTGCCCCAACGCTCGGATGTTCATGTCCCCAACAATAATTGGAAAATATGACACGTATTTATTTATGAGGTGGTCCATTTTTGTTGACAATATTTTTAGTACTTGCTTTTTTTGCTGAGAAGTAGGGTTGACGTAGCAGTTAATTAACAAGAGACGAATTGGGTTATTGTTACTTTTTAATCCCCAAATCAGTACCGCTTGCAGATTAGCGGTGTTCGTTGTTAATAAAGTTGCCTCTATTCTGGGGGCTTGGCTAATAAAAATTGAGAGCCCACCTGATGCTCTCCCAAAGATGTTACGTTTTATGGCTGCACAGTGAAGTTCGAAAAAGCACGGTCAAATTAGAGGTTCGGTAGCCCATGTCTCTTGAAAGCACAAGATGTCATTTTCGCAAAGGTAATTGCTTACTGAATTGCACCCAAGCAATCTTTTTAGCCCCGCAATGTTCCAGGATATGATGGACAGCTGTGTGTTATTTCCCGGTGTTCCAGTGACGAACAGCCTTTATGGTGTTAGAGGTGCCGTCGTGGTGGCTGTCCATCAGGACCAGTACGAGTGCCATACGTGATGGAGTGCTTTGGCCCACTGATGAGGACTGTCCTGTGGTCAAAACGATTCAGAAAAGGGGGTGGTGATGGACTGCACCATCAGGATTCAAGGAAGCCGGGCCGAAGACGGCTGTAATGCTAGAAACCGGTCCCCGGTAGCTTGTTTCCTTTCCAGTAAAGAATTGCCTTGGTAGTTTGGTCTGCCCTGTTCCCATGATGCACTGGGCCAGGGACAGACTAATTTGCATGTAGCCAGGTTCTGAACTGGGATGGTGCAGTGAGCTAAAAAACGGTGATGGATCAAGCCCTGATCTTTTGACTGGGTAGGAGTGTTCTGCTTAATTAAGATACTCTGTCCATCACCACCCCCCTTTTTGAATCGTTTTGGCCACCACAAGTGTGGAAGGGTATGCTCAGATGTGAGTCCCTTGCTCACTGCACCATCAGGATTCAAGCAAGCCGGGCCGAAGACGGCTGTAATGCCAGAAACCGGTCCCCAGAAGCTTGTTTCCTTTCCAGTAAAGAATTGGCTTGGTAGTTTGGTCTGCCCTGTTCCCATGATGCACTGGGCCAGGGACAGACTAATTTGCATGTAGCCAGGTTCTGAACTGGGATGGTGCAGTGAGCTAAAAAACGGTGATGGATCAAGCCCTGATCTTTTGACTGGGTAGGAGTGTTCTGCTTAATTCAGATACTCTGTCGATCACCACCCCCCTTTTTGAATCGTTTTGGCCACCACAAGTTTGGAAGGGTATGCTCAGATGTGAGTCCCTTGCTCACTGCACCATCAGGATTCAAGCAAGCCGGGCCGAAGACGGCTGTAATGCCAGAAACCGGTCCCCAGAAGCTTGTTTCCTTTCCAGTAAAGAATTGGCTTGGTAGTTTGGTCTGCCCTGTTCCCATGATGCACTGGGCCAGGGACAGACTAATTTGCATGTAGCCAGGTTCTGAACTGGGATGGTGCAGTGAGCTAAAAAACGGTGATGGATCAAGCCCTGATCTTTTGACTGGGTAGGAGTGTTCTGCTTAATTCAGATACTCTGTCCATCACCACCCCCCTTTTTGAATCGTTTTGGCCACCACAAGTGTGGAAGGGTATGCTCAGATGTGAGTCTCTTGCTCACTGCACCATCAGGATTCAAGCAAGCCGGGCCGAAGACGGCTGTAATGCCAGAAACCGGTCCCTGGAAGCTTGTTTCCTTTCCAGTAAAGAATTGGCTTGGTAGTTTGGTCTGCCCTGTTCCCATGATGCACTGGGCCAGGGACAGACTAATTTGCATGTAGCCAGGTTCTGAACTGGGATGGTGCAGTGAGCTAAAAAACGGTGATGGATCAAGCCCTGATCTTTTGACTGGGTAGGAGTGTTCTGCTTAATTCAGATACTCTGTCCATCACCACCCCCCTTTTTGAATCGTTTTGTCCTGTGGTCAAGCGTACTTGTTATCCTGTAGTCGTTATAAAGTCTTGACTCTGCTGCTGGGCTTTTCCCTGCTTGAATGCTCACTGTTCCACTTAGGACAGAGTAGACTTCCTTCCTTGGCGGCGGTGCTGCTAGTATGTGTGGGTATTTCTCAGGTATGGGGAAAGCAATGTCAATACCCCAATCTACCATTTGGGCTATTTCTTCTGGTGTTAGCCCCACCTGAGAGTAATGACTCTGCCCGATTGAGGTTGACTCCCTGTGAGGGACACAAGAACTTAACCCAGGCTATGTCGTTTGAGTGTGTTTCTGAGAGGGACGGGATGTGCTTGAAAATCGGAGGATATTGCCCCTATTTAGAAGGTCATGTTGTCCTTTGATGAAGTATCTCAGGGTGAGGATTGCCTCATGAGTGGTTTTGGTGTCTTTGATTGCTTTGGGCTGAAAACTAGGACCCGTCTGTAGGATACTTGAGTTAGAGCTTGGGTCTGGGTCCCATAGGTGTGGCTCAGGGCAGTGGACCGGGTTTTGGAGTAGCTGCATGGTTTGATCACGAGGCCTTTGAAAGTCCGAAAGTAAGAGGCCCTGCAATATCTTGTCCCTGGAGCAAGGTCCTTGTTCCTTGGTTGTGCATGGTAAGCTTCTCTGCTCTAATTTCTTAATGTTTGATAAGTGGGGTGGCAAAATTGATGTAAGCGGGCAAGCTGAGCTGTGCAAATCCCCCGTACTGGGAATTGGCTGTGATGGAGCATCAGACTTTTGTTTGGCATCCGAAGGTATAGGTACTATGGGTGTTGAATTGCTGGAACTCTGCTTTTTAGTGAAGATTGAAAACATCTGTGTTTTGTCTTTATCTATTTGTAAATTTTGAGGATTAGTTGGCAAAAGGAAGGCGACTTTTTTTTTATGCCTTTGCCTTTTTCTCTTGTTTTTTAAATTTTTTCTTGACCCTCCTAGAGAGGGGTTCTCCTCTCCTTTTCTCCAAAGAGGCATTACCCTCATCGTTCTCCCCTGGATTTCAGATTCGGGGGCAGGATATGGGACTGGGTGGACTGGTGGAGTGTTTAGTGGGTACAAGAAGACCTTGGATGACTAGCTTTGTTGAAGATTTGCCCGGGTTGTTTGTAACTGGATTACCGCGAAGATCGGTGAGATTTGAGGTTGGTGTAGTACTACTATTATTCATCGGGCCTGTGATGCTTCCTGTTTGAACTGTTAGTGAGACTACCAGATCTGTTAAAATTTTTGGAAGTGTTGTGCATTTATCCATGAGGTCTGCACACGAACAGGTGCAAGGCAGATTATTCTGCTTGACACTGAGCTTGTTCTCTATGAAGTCCACCTTATTACTCAGTTCTACTAGCCGTTGGGCCATGGTGGATAGGAGGTCGATTTGCAACTCCATTTTATTCAATTGCCAGAGTAATGTCCTTGCCACTGAGCGGTTTATTTCACCAGATGAGGTTGGTCCTGGATCGTTAATGAAACTGCCATCATAGCGACTATGGCTTTGGGAGCTTTGTATAGGGGATGGGGAAGCAGGGTTACACTGGCCGTTCTGAGGAGCTTTAGGGTAAGGTCTAGCGTACTTTGTATTCTTGATTCCAAGTTTTGAAGAAATAATGGAGATGGGTACCCAAGGTTTTGTTGGCTCTTTGGTTCATCAGGCTTAGATTGTCCAGGATCTATGGATACAAGAGGTTGTGGCTGAGCAGGAGCCTGCAAAGTAAGTTGGTGCTGGTGATGTATTTGAGCTGTCACTACCTGCATGTGGTTACCACGGGTAAGAGCAGTAGCGTCAGCAGGTGGGTCACTTGCATATCTGTACTTGATTCCGGCCAGGAGCAAGATTGGGACCGGCGTCTTTCGTAGTTTATGCTTCCGCTATTTGTGCTTTGTACTTGTGTTGCATGTGCCTTGTTGTTGGTAAGGCTGTCTAACCCTTGGCTTAGTCCTTTACTGGCTTTGGTCCATCCTGATTGGAGTCAGTGAACATGTGGCGCAGTCATGCAATAATAAAGGACAGGACGTCTGCATATGGTTCTTCTATCTGTTCCAGATGGGGTAGCGATGTTGTCATCGATGGCCGGGCTCCCTGTGTCTCCCTCAAGATCTCATCAAATGCACCCCCCCCTGCTGCACCAATCGCCCGACGCTGCTGCTGCTGTAACTGTTAACCAGCAGTTGACCAGAAAGGGTGCTGCCTGGAGAAAGTCAGAAAGCAGACGGTCTAATGCTGGTGCTAATACAGATAAACAGATCCCTGTTTTTTTCCCTGCAGCAGCAGACCCCTATAAGGGACACATGGAGCGTCACTGAAGTGTAACTTACACAGCAGCTTCTCTCTGTTTGGTCTTGCTTCTGTCCCGCACTGAAAATCCTGGCTGGTACAGCTACTCCGATTTTGACTTTAGCTTTAATATTTTGCAATTAAGTTTGCTGACAGCTACAAGCAACAAGAGACAGTAATGTACTGGAGAGCTGGATACTCAGTGGCCCGCCTGATGGATGGCGGCCTCACGGTGCGGTGTGCTCTCAGGTACGATAGAGTAGGCGATGCACTTCTCCTCGCTCACATGGTGAATGGCAGCAACAGCAGCAGTACCAACTCCATCAGGTGCTGGAAGGCTGCCATGGTTAACTGATCTCCCGAGTTACTGCCAGCAGGGCAGGCTCTAGGGCGGTGAGCTTAGAGCTACCGTACCGGGCGCTGACTTTTGTACCGCTTTGTTCGTCTGACGTGAGTCCCTTGCTCACTTTGCCACTGGATTCAAGCAAGCCTGGCTGAAGACGGCTGAAATGCCAGAAACTGGTCCTAGAAAGCTTGTTTCCCGTCCAGGGAAGGCATGGCTTGGCTTGGCAGTTCAGGCTGGACTGTTCCCATGAGGCACAGGGTCAGACTGATTTGCATATGGCCATGTCTGAACTGGGGTGGCAGAGTGGGCTAAAGAACGGTGATGGATTAAACCCAGATCTGTTGACTGGGTGTGAGTGTTTGATTGGTTTAGATGCTCCGTCTATCACCACCCCCTTTTGTACCGCTTTTTTCACCATAAGTTGGCAGGGTATGCTCAGACGTGAGTCCCTTGCTCACTTTGCCACTGGATTCAAGCAAGCCTGGCTGAAGACGGCTGAAATGCTAGAAACCGGTCCTAGGAAGCTTGTTTCCGGTCCATGGAAGGCATGGCTTGGCAGTT
This sequence comes from Lissotriton helveticus, assembly GCF_964261635.1. NCBI lineage: Eukaryota > Metazoa > Chordata > Amphibia > Caudata > Salamandridae > Lissotriton > Lissotriton helveticus. Next base: position 261,795,533 of record NC_136067.1, read on the forward strand.
CGGGCTGGACTGTTCCCATGAGGTACAGGGTCAGACTGATTTGCATATGGCCATGTCTGAACTGGGGTGACAGAGTGGGCTAAAGAACGGTGATGGATTAAACCCAGATCTGTTGACTGGGTGGGACTGTTTGATTGGTTCAGATATTCCGTCCATCACCACCCCCCCTTTTGTACCGCTTTGTTCGGCGTAAGTTGGCAGGGTATGCTCAGACGTGAGTCCTTTGCTCACTTTGCCACTGGATTCAAGCAAGCCTGGCTTAAGACAGCTGAAATGCCAGAAATCGGTCCTAGGAAGCTTGTTTCCCGTCCAGGGAAGGCATGGCTTGGCAGTTCAGGCCGGACTGTTCCCATGAGGCACAGGATCGGACTGATTTGCATATGGCCATGTCTGAACTGGGATGGCAGAGTGGGCTAAAGAACGATGATGGATTGAACCCAGATCTGTTGACTGGGTGTGAGTTTTTGATTGGTTCAGATGCTCCGTCCATCACCACCCCCCTTTTGTACCGACTTGGGGTAGGGGGTGTCAGTTTGCAAGTATATTCTCATTTTAAAAGCACCTGCTGCCGCGTTTCTTGCCTCCAGCAATTTTCAGGCATCAATTATAATGTCAAGATAACTCCGGTGATTATGGAGAGAGACCGGAGTTTTGTCAATGGGAAGTTTGACTGCTGGTAAGGTAGGGCAGAGGGTTAATGTGTCTGCTGCAAAGAATGTTTACCATGCAGATCACAAAATGCATGTCATGTAAAATAGGTCAGTGTGTTAGTGCTTCTATAAGAGACATCATTTTGTTACTGGCAGTTTGTAAGTTAAAATCCTTATATAGAACACTGAGCTATTACTGTCATGTAATGTAATGTATGTATACTTGTAAAGCGCACTGTTACCTCGTTAGGTGGCGTCCTGGCGCTGTATACCGCTGGGGAACCCGTCCTGGCTTTCCCTGTGAGAGGGCACCCCAAGGTGAAGCCAGGCATCCTCGGCGTTGCTGGGGCCGTTGTGGAGATTAAGCAAGCTATTGCCCAGAGTTGCAGAGTGGGACCCATGGTTAGCGTAGGCACCTAAGCGAGAATTACCGAGTCCGTGGACATTGACCCAAGACCCTGCCGCGTCGGGAATTGAACCCTGGTCCCGGGCCGACCTCTGCTTCAGGGTCTGCCGCTTCTAACCAGTGAGCCACACTTCTTCATCAAAGAGATGCTATTTTTGCCCAGTCTTTCATTATCCTAATCTTGCAAAATGGGTTTATTTGGGTAGAAATCAGTTCTTATTGAAGAGAACCCTTAACAATGGTGTTAAGTTTTAAATTCTGAATTGCTGCATTTCCAGACTTAGGACTCTTAAACTATACTACCAGTATTGATGACAAGTGACTCCTAAACCTTGTAGTCTTATCTGATGTAACATTTCCTATGCACTGATTTACACATGTATTATTGTCTCAGTGCAATGTGTGTATGATGTAAAGTGCTCTGACACCTTACACTGGTATGAGTGGTACTATAAAACTAAATGAATCTGTGAGATATTGGTTATGGAGACTTGAAGGGCACAGTTATGGGGTAGTAGTGAGGGAATCCGTAGCAGGGGTGGTCATTGGGGGCAGCCGCGGTCAGTAATGGCTGTACCTGCAGGGCAGTGACGTGGGGAGGGGGAGGTGCAGGGTGGGGGGTAGTATTCTATGGATTAGGGAGCTTTACAGGTAAGTAAACATTTAAATAAATAAAACGAATTTCGTTGCGCGCACTGCATCGCATTTGGGGATGCAGTGCACGCAACGAAATTCGTTTTATTTATTTAAATGTTTACTTACCTGTAAAGCTTCGTAATCCTCAGATTAAGAATTACGTATAATTTGTGCCTCCTGCGTTCTACACTCACTTGCTGCCACCAGTTTTTGTTGATATATTTAAATTGGAGTATAGTGCAGGAAAAGAGGGTGACAACATATTAATGTACGCTATTCCCCATGTTTGCCCTAATTAGTCACTTTGGTGCAAAAATACTATACACACCCTTGCAAAATTTTATTTTTGCCGTTTGTTTACCTCCAGAATTACTAACTGAGTCCAAGTAAATAACTCCTCAGCATAATGACTGTATGTTCTTGTGAATAAACATTGAGCATGTGTAAGCCTGGGAACTGACATACACATTAGCTGAAGCGGCTCTAAAATGTCAGAAGCGCACCGAAAACACATTCATTTTTTAAATAGATTAGGTGCAAACCTTTAATAGTGATAATAGTGAGCACGTTTGTATTGCACATTGTAAGTGAAATTGTCACTGGGCATTTAAAACAGGACATCTTATTGTATGAATTAGATCGGCTTTTTTAATAAAAAATGAGTTACCTGATTCATTTAAACATATGACATTTAGGTCCATATATTGACTTGTATTTGAGCTTTCTGATTAAGAATATGTGAAAACCGACTTTTATCATGATAAGGGCTGTCCCGCTATACAGTTATTCTTATCTATATATCTTATTGGTTATTGTAATCGAAGGACGTTGAGAAATTTGTGACAAAGTACATATGGAAAGACTTTGAAGTCTCAATCAGTGGCTCTTGGGGGTGAAGGCATGGAACAGTGTGTTTTTAAGCAACATATGTATTTCCTTCTGAGAAATGCTGTGGAGAAGGCCAAAGAATTGAATTAGCACAGTCACTGCCTGGTCGTAGCTAAAATATTCTCTCGATTTCCTTCAAATATGTCAGGAAGTGTAAACCGCCAGCAAGAAAGATGTGGGATGACGGGAACTTGAAAAATGTAGTCGGCTAGATAAAAAGGGTCACAGTGTTAAAAAAGTAGTCGGCTAGATAAAAAGGGACACAGTATTAAAAAAGTAGTCGGCTAGATAAAAAGGGTCACAGTGTTAAAAAAGTAGACGGCTAGATAAAAAGGGTCACAGTGTTAAAAAAGTTTAAGGTGCATGAGTTAATTTTGGATAGTGAATTAATAATATATGTGAAGTGGCATTTGAAGTCAGTAGCCGGGGCCCCTAGTCATAAGTGAGAAACTAAATATCTGAGTGAAAGGAACTTTATATTGAGAGTGTATTGTATGTGTATTCCCCACTCTAGATCTGGGCTCTGCCTAAAGTTAGCTTGCATTCCTACGTGAGCCCACATTATGGAATCAGCTGCTGCATTTGAAGACTGTGATGGTCCTTCGATTTATACCCTGTATAATAGCAATTTAACCCACCGGCGCAGTGCCCTGTCAATGCTTTATATGCTTATACTCCTGTGTTCACCGTGTCTATGTGAAATCAATAAAAATATTTTTCAAAAAAAAGAAAATCAATAACTTTGTGCTGAGTATTAGACTGAACAAAAGTAAATGAATACGTGTAGTGGGATTCGCTTACAACTCGGAGCACCTACTACTAATGTTACTTAGGTCCCCACTATGGCAGCTCTTACGAAAATGTTGCTCACTGCAAGCGGATGTGTGCAAGGGAACTGTTGGTTGAAATGGAATGTCAGAGATTGGTGGTGGCTCTGGGGAGTTTTTTTTTATATCAGCGACCGCACGCAAGCTGTGCAGAGAAATGCTGTGAAATAATGAACATTTTTTATGATAATTAAATCATTTCCCTACCAGTAATAAACAGGCGTGTAAGATTGGTATGCCAATTACAATCTGGAGGGGGAGGGGCTTCGGCAGTTTTACTCAAGAATGCTATAAAAAATAAAATAATAGAAAGTGGTATGTTTTGTGCATGTTAGGTCAGGAAAGTCAGTTAAAACACCTAGGGCCAGATGTAGGAGCCCAAATACCGGTCGGTAACGGCCGATTTCGGCTGTTACCGACCGGTATTTAGGAATTGGCATGTAGGGGGCCAATTTTACCGATTTGGTAAATTTACCGAATCGGTAAAATACCGAATCGGTATTTTTACCGATTCGGTAACTTCCAGATGTAGGTGGGACTCTTCTGAGCCCCAAAGGCCTTTCAGATTCGGTATTTTACCACCCAATCCAATTGGGTGGTAAAATACCGAATCCAGGTTGTCATGCACATGTGTGCATGCACACCTATGCCATGTGACAGACAGACATGCCCTGAGGGCATGTCTGTGTGCCACATGGCACACATGCCTGTATTCAGGGTGCTAGAGGGTGTCAAAGTGACACCCCCTGCACCCTTGCTGGATTCGGTATTTACCGAATCGGTAAATACCGATTTTTACAGAATCGGTAATTCAATTACCGATTTTACCTAAATCTCCCTCCTTCTATTTTACCGATTCATAAATACCGAATCGGTAAAATTCGGTATTTATGAATCGGTAGAAATAGAGTTACCTACATCTGGCCCCTAGGGCCTTATTTATGAAGGCCTTGCGCCGCCGGTGCGTCACTTTTTCCCATTTTAAAAGTGGTGCATCGGCGGCACAAGGCCTTCATAAATAAGTCCCCTTGGGTTCGATGTACTAACAGACAGGTCGCAAATACTGGATGTAAACCGTGCAGTGACTTTTTGAGACCTTCTAGTCATTTTGTGAGGCGACCTATGTGCTAAAAGGCCATGACACTTGACTTTTAGGCGCAGGAATTTACAGCACAATCTGTTAATGAATATTAGTTAGGGCGCTTTTTGAGACCCCCTTTGATTTGGTACAAACAGGAGGCTTGGGCCTGTAAGGAACTGTAGACCACCATCCATGCATTTATATTCCAAACAAGGAAGACATTGTTCTTTAAATCAAGGCAATATGCAGGAGTCCTATAAACAAGTGCCTATTCCACCATGGCTACCTGACACAATTACCAATCTCGGCAGCTCCCCTTTGTGAATGAGCAGCCCCCCCTTTGAGATGTCTGCATTTTTTCAATGGTTTGTGACTGCGATTGGTTTTACAAACCATTGCTACATCTCAATGAAACTCGCAATTGATGGGATTTCGACTTTCAATTCTCCTCCTAATTAAAATTCAGAATGTGTAATAAAACCCATTTTGCCATTGGAAAGGCTTTTCTAAATTGCAAAGGGGGTTTAATGCATTTGAAAATAAATACCATTTTGTAGTCACAAACACCTTTATTTTGTGAAAAAACAAAAAGATGCAGGGTGACGATCCCGTTGGATAGCACCTCACTATCAGCCTGATTCATGAAAAACGGGATTTGCGATTCTCAAATAGCGAAAAATTGCGAATCGCTATAGAGAAATCGCAAATCGGAATTCATGAAGATTAGCGATAATAAAATGCGATTCGCACGCGGGCGCAAATTCCGTTTGCGATTAACGATAATCGCAGAAAAATCGCTATTTCCGGCTACTCGCGTCGGGATTGCGAAATAGCAAATAGCGATATCGCTAATTGCGAGATCGCAAAATCGCGAGATCGGGAAAACGGGAAGTCGCATTTCGAGCACAGTGATGACATCACAACCAGGAAGCAGCCAGTTCCCACCCCCATTCACCACAGTGAGGCAGACCTCGAGTCAGCAACTGTGAGAGCTCCTGCTATTCCATTTTTGATTCCTACTCTGCAACAACAGTGCTGCCATGTCTGAGGAAGCTGTTCCTGGCCCCTGCAACACCACAGGGCGGAAGAGGAAGCTGAAATTCTCAGAACAGGAGCTTGAGCATCTGATAGAAGGGGTGGTGGCCAACCACTCCAAACTCTTTGGCAAGGACTCCAGGAGGGTGCCGGAGCAGGAAAAAAGGAGGATCTGGCAGGGAATAGCGTCCACCGTCAACTCCGTGGGTGTGGCCGATAGGTCACTGGACGAACTGAAAAAAAGATGGCACGACCTCCGAGGTCGTGCCAAAGAGAAGGTGGCGGAGCGCCTTGGAGAGGCATCGGGCACTGGAGGGGGAGGACCTACAGTCCCCCCAAACACAGCCTTGCAGGACCAAGTGGAAGACACGCTTGAGAGGGAGGCGTGCATTGGATTCACGCGTCTGGACTCATCCCGCCCCACCCAAGACACCCAAGGTAAGTGGCATGCGACTGCGACCCTGTCCCCTATGAATGTCCATGACCATATAGGCTCCCATAATCTTCCATAGTCATGCCATTGTTGCACATCAGGTAATGCCCTGAAGCATTGTGGGACATGTAGTGTGGCCACAATGTAGTAGTACGACAATGCAGCCAGGCAGGTTCCAAAGTACGCAAAGCCATAGCCAGTCAGGGAATGTCACCCAGCATGCATGTAGCAACTGCACGTCTGACAGATACATGCAACTAATGATCGTCCACTTACCCTCACAGGTGGAGCTGAAAGCAGCGACAGCGAAAGGCTGCTAATTGATGAGGAGGCCCATGATGATGAGGAGGTGCCGCCACAAACACAGGCACCAGCCCCTGCCGCAGCAACAACACCAGCAGTCAGGTCCACGACTAGTGTGCCCCCAGCCTCAGCCGCACCAACTGCAGCCGCAGCCAGGCCCACGACTAGTGTGCCCCCAGCCTCAGCCGCACCAACTGCAGCCGCAGCCAGGCCCACGACTAGTGTGCCCCCAGCCTCAGCCGCACCAACTGCAGCCGCAGCCAGGCCCACGACTAGTGTGCCCCCAGCCTCAGCCGCACCAACTGCAGCCGCAGCCAGGCCCACGACTAGTGTGCCTCCAGTCCCTGCCGCACCAGCAACGCCTGCTGTGACACCACCAGCAGCTGCTGCGACTACATCAGGGCCCGCGACAGCGGCAACACAGCGGCCAGCCACTGTGTCAGGCCAGCAGAGCAGGCCTGGCAGGTCTCGCCAGCACACCAATGCAGCAATCAGCAGGAGGGGCAATGGACAGCGGCTGGCACGAATGAGCGTCGAAAGACGCATGCTGCGTATTCATCAGCGGCAGGCACGGCAGCAAGGTGCCATACAGCTACAGCTGTACAACATTGGGCGCAATGTGGCCGGAGTGGGGGACCGCATGGACCGCATGACGGCGGCCATGGCAGGTGTGGGGGACCGCATGGACGGCATGACTGCAGCCATGGCAGGTGTGGGGGAGGGAATGGCCCGCATGACTGCAGCCATGGAGGCCAACACTGCAGCGATGACAACTCAGCGCAACGCAGCACGCCGGCGCCACCATCAGATTTTGACCCGGCTGGCGGCCTACACCAGGTCCAATTATGTTGCAGCCAATGCCACATCACAGTTGTCGCGGCGGTCCCTTGCACAGCAGCACCAACTCATCCAGTGCTGTGAGGATATGACCAGGGTCCTGGAGCACCTGACCACGGCGGTGACAGCACTACACCCTCCAGCTCTACCTACCACTGTTGGGGGTGATGATGTCAGTGAGGGGACATCGAGCATGAGCAGCCACTCAGCCACACAAGTAGGGTCACTCAGGCGCAGCACCAGGCCAACGGCAGGAACACGTGCCTTGGAAGAGGATGAGCCTCATAGGCGCTTGGGTGGTACGCGCAGGAGGCGCAATTGACAACATATGACTATTACAGGCACAGGCTGAGTATAAGCCTGCCCTGTCCTTTCACACAGCAGTATGCAGTAATACTGTTCGCAATGACGTTATTCAAAGTGGTACCATTATTGTGAAAGAAACAATAATATATGTTTTTGCAGCACACATTGGCGTTGTGTCTTTATTAGATTTTGCATGCATTTGTGATTTGTGGGGTGAGGGAAGAGGGTGCACTAGAAACTGTTCACTGTGATGTGGTTGCGACGTCTGTGGCCTTCAGCTGGGTTCTCCCAGCGTGCATGGTGCGCATGTGCAGGTGGCCGGTCGTCCCCTTCAGATTCACTGCCAGAGATGTCGACAGGTATCCGGCGCTTGGTTGCAATGTTATGTAGTATTGCGCAGACAGCCACAATGCGGCAGCACACTGCAGGACTGTAATACATGGCCCCACCTGTCTTGTGCAGTATGCGGAACCTGCTCTTGAGCAGCCCAAATGTCCTTTCTATGCAATTCCTTGTCCGTATGTGTGCAACATTGTAGCGCCGTTGCTGGGGTGTAGCAGGGTTGAGGTATGGGGTGAGGAGGTATTCACGGAGGGTGTAGCCACTGTCACCTGAATGAGAGGAGCAGAGGGTGAGTGCCTGTGCTGCGCTGCTACTTCATAGCAATGTGACATTGTCGACAAAGTGTACTTACCAAGTAGGTGTCCTTCCCCAAAGTCTCCCCTGGCCAGTCGTGTGTGGATGCCGCTGTGCCAGAATATGAAGGAGTCATGGGTACTCCCTGGGTACTGGGCAACAATGTCAGTGATGTATGTCTTAGCATTGCAGACCATCTGTATGTTGAGGGAGTGGTAGGACTTCCGATTGCGGAAGATATACTCCGTGGCAGCTGGAGGGCAGATGGCGATGTGGGTACAGTCTATGCATCCGAGGACATGTGGAAAACGGGCTACGTTGTAGAATTGTAGCTTAGTCAAGTCCAAATCCTGTTGGCTGGTGGGAAATTTGATGTGTCGGTGTAGCTGGGTAAGCATGGCGTCAACAAAACTCTTGAGGCAGCGTGACATGGTGGGCTGGGAGATCCCCCCAGCAACCGCTACTATCCCCTGGAAGCTCCCGGAGGCCAGGAGGTGCAGGCTACACAATACCTGCACATGTGTAGGCACCGCATTGGTACGCCTTGTTGGGTGCTGCATCAGGGGGTCAAGGTCCTGTATTAGCTGGATTATCATTTCCCTATTCAGCCTGTATTTTGCATATATCTGCTCTCTGGTTTGGCCCAGCAAGGTGACCCGCTGGCAGAATATCCTGTCCTGGATCCTGCGTCTCCTCCGTGCTGCTCGCTGTAGCGTTCGCCGCCTGACCACCATGTACATTCCTGGCATTGTGGAACTCCTAATGCTGCTGCTGAATGTCCTTATGTGTGATTGGTCAGGCCTGAACCTGTTACTGATTGGCCAACGGTTTTTTGAAAGCAATTTTGTAATGGCTTTTATGGTTACCACCTGCTTTGAGTTGTCCTTAATTTGCGCCGCGCAAACTGCGATTTTTGGCTTTTTCGCTATTTGCGATTTTTCATGATTACCAATTGCGATTGTTTAGCGAATTCGCAATTTATTTCGCAGAATCCGTGGATTGTCGCATTTTCCGATTCGCTAATGCTCTCCTCCCGGGATTCTGCGAATAATATTGCGATTTCGCTATTATGTGTTTGTGATTTCGCTATTTTCGTGTTGAATGCCGATTACGGACATTGCGCCCGCAATTGCATTTTCGCAGCGATTGCGGGCGCAATTTTGCTTCATGAATCAGGCGGTATGATACTGCAAATGAATTTTTGAGAATCGTGCACAATGCTCCAGCACCTGTCACCCTTTGGTGCCACTGAGTACAGATTATAATACAAATTAAACAAAAGGAGGTGCACCGAAGAAAGTAAATCTAGCCCATTATGATTTCTTCAAATTGTTTCTTTATTCCAGTATTCATATTCACTCATAAAAACAGTCAACGCATTTCGTTCCCAAAATGAAAATTGTGCAACTTTATCAGGGCTTTTTAAAGTTGTAATCTATTGCGCCATGAGGATATATTTTGAAATGCAGTTTCTCCTTATGGTAGAGGTAAGTGCCAAAAGCCAAAGTTTAACACCTTATTACCTGTCAACACTTTCCTTCCTTGGCACCATGAAAGTTTTATTTTGTGAATTGCTTGGTTTTCAACCTCAAAATGTGTTTCTATGTCTGGCCTCTTTCTATGTCTGGCTCTTCCGGAATGGCAGAGGGGTGTGGCCCCACTGTTCAGAGCCAGCAAATGGAAAATAAAATTATAATAAAACAAAGTTATCATTTTCTTTTTCCTTAACTACTGACCCAATGAATGTCTAGGGCGGGTTCAGGCCATGGCAGGGAGGAAGAGTGGTGGGCATTTCAAGCTGGCGGTCAACGCCCATTGGACTCAAAGGGCTTCAGTCCCCCCATTGTGTGTGGCAGCCCGGGATGAGACAGCTTCCCGGGCACACACAGCTGCAACCGAGTACCTCACAGCTCTTTAAAAGACCTTTTGCTTGTTAATCATGCTATGATGTTTTCCACCCCTACAGCTCCACTTTGCCTTTTGCTTGATGCATCAGCACCCCTGAAATTTTTTCTTAGCCCCCACCATGAAATTTGGCTCTAGTTACGCCTCTGATTTCAAGTGTGTAGGTCGGTTTGGCAGGCCGGCCAAACCGACATGCACACTTAGATTTCTCCAACCCAGCTGTATTGCACAGCCGGGTGGAGAAAAGGCACAGGCTCCCTGTGCCTGGAGCTGGTGTCTGACCAGACCGCTAAGGCCAATCCCGGCGCTCCTCTCATCCTGTGTTGTTTAGCTCATGGGCTGCTTGAAGGAGAGGAGCACCGAGGCCGCTGTCAGCGTCAGTGCCAGGTAAGTGTTTATTTATTATTATTCCCCTAACCCCCAACCCAGCGCTGCACTACCACTTTAGATTGGCAGCAGCTGCCAATTCCCTCCGTCAGATGTAAATGTCACCATATAGGTATTAGCAGGGCGAATCTGGATTGTCCTGCAATACATTGTTAAAAAAGAAGATACAATTGACAGATATTAAAAAGTTCAGTCAAACTCAAATTGTTTTGAAGGAAGCTTACAGGAAACAGGCACAGCCATAGACATACTTCATCATGTATAAGTGGTTGTTTTCATGCTTCAGGTTTATTGCATTTAAGCCAAATGCCACATATTTGGCAATGCAGCTCAGTACACATTTTATGGGCAATGTCTTTAAGACCCTAGGGTCTTTTTCAACCTTTACCCTCCGCCTTTTGCTAAATTTCGGGTTTGATGACTCTATGACTAATTACATTTATTAAGTGCTAACATTTGAGAACAAGTGAACATTTTGTGTTTGGTGTCTGAGAAATCATAATTAAATATCGTCTTTAGTTGTAAAGTTGGATTTTAAGTTCCAATTTTGAAAATGCCACTTTTATAAAGTTGGCAATTTCCTACCCTAAATATTTGGTGCCTGCAGCCAGTTCCTGGGTCACATGACTGGGTGTAGTTGACAACTGTAGTTTGTTTATTTCTTCCAGACAGCAACATAATACAGGGATTGAAAGTGCCTGGATGGGCCATCAACTGGCACGATGGGGGCGGCAGAACTGGGCACAGTCCTGCTTGCAACTGAATAGGCTCTGCCCTACCTTCACACAAAAGACTGGTCATCCCTGTAATATTCATGCAGCCAGCTTAAAGACAAGGCAGATGATGCAGGAAACATCAAGCACTTAAAAGAGAACTCTCTTGAAACTCACCCTACTCCAAAGAAGGCAGCAGCTATAAAAATAGGACCCTCAGACCCATTTTTCGGTACACTCTCTGGGCCAGCAGAAGGACTCTCAGTGGACTGTCTGCTGCTGTGGCCTGCTGTGCACTCCATAAGACCATTTCGCTGCACATAGAAGTGCTGCTTTGCTTCCTGGAGGCTGCCGTGAACCCTCAGAGGTCGGCCATGTTGCCTGAGCCCTGCTTCATCACTTGAGCCCAGGGCTTCCAGAGTGACTCAAAGGGCTACTTAGCTGGCCTCTTGATCAGAGTGTCAGGAACAGAAAAGGCTCCAACCATCTTAAACACACACCTGGACCGTGCCTGAGTGAGTCTTGAACATCCATGTGGTGCCCCTCCAATTCTGGAACCTTGGTTGTGGTGTTAAATGTGCCCAAGTAGTCACAATCCAAAACTTGGGACTTTAGGATCTGAGATCCAAAGGAAGGCTGGGACCAACCTGCTTGTTGTCTATCCACCCAAGGTACATCACAGGTTGGCCTGACTTCGCAGCAGCTCCCATTACATTTTTCTCCACAGCTGGAAATCCCATTCTGCGTTCCTTTGCCAAAGGGATATCCAGAACTCTCATCAGCTACTGTCTCCAGTCTCGTCCCACTGGAGATTTTTGATTTCCCTAAAAAAACTATGTCCAAATGAAGAAACCTTCACCATGGACTCACCTAGTCGCTACCTGACAATGACACCCCCTCCTCGGACACCCTCTGCAGGCTTTCCCCCTCTGAACTTCTACATTGTCAGAGACTTTTAAAAAACGTTCTTCTACGTCTGAAGGTAAGCGTCGACTGGGCCCAATCCACTTTTTCATCTGACTCAAGCTCCATCGCAGTTGGCCATATTTATTTTACCTTGACCTGGTCTCGAGCGACCTAGATGTCCGCACTTGGTGCTTTGATCATTTTAGGTGATATTTTTTACCCTAAACTTTAAAGGTTCATACCTCCATTTCCTCTGATAAGATTTTTGTCATTTTGTGTCAAATAATTTATTGAAATGTACCCTATTTTTCTAAAGTGGTGTAGGGTTTTTCTTTAGTTATGTTTTCCCTTGTTTAATGTTTGTGTACTGCATAAATACAAATTGCCTCTAAGTTACGCCTGACTACTTTTGTGGCAAGCTACCAGAGGGCTAAGCAAGGGTTAATTTAGTGACTTTTGTGGTTTACCCTGTGTAACGCAGTAGGGGCTCAGGGCACTCGTGAATGGTGGAAACCGTACCACACTGACTCTGCACCCCCTCCTTCTTTGCAGTCAGAACGATGGAATGACGGACAGAGCGGACCCGACAAAGAGGACAACTACAGCGGCTCCTTTAATTGGGCGTATACCCCGGAGGAGGAGAACACGCCCCCGCCAGACGTCAGAATGTCCGTATTGGACAAAAGACAGGAAGTCATGTACGCCGGGTGTGCAAGCAGCTCGGAGGAAGACCAGCTGGAGGAGAGCGGAAAGGAGAAGCGTGGCGAAAGCGGAGAAGGTGAGGAAGGAGGCAGACCGAAGGAAGAACACGGGAGAGGCGGCGAGACGGAGGACGGAGTAAAGCCAGGAGGCCAACGACCCTGTGGACCGCCGTGCCACACTCCCGAGGGAGGAGTGTGGCTTTCCCAGGTACGGCGGCGTTGGGCAGCCTGGGTGGGGAGGCGTAGTGACAGCGTGTAAATAGTGTACAAAAGCCCCCGGTTTGTTCCTTCCCTCTGTAGTTACCCTCCCTTCGTATTCCTTTTTCCTCCCCGGTACCTCACTTCCTCCCCCTCCCTGATCACCGAGCACTGTACAGAGGTTAAGCTCGTCTCACTGGGTTACCCTCACTTCCCTGGACCCTCGTGGTGCAACACTCGTTGAGGTTTGCATTCTAACGGCTTCCCTCTCTTGTGGTTTTTGTTCCATGTACTGGAGCCGGAGCCGGAGAAACCCTTGAATCCATTCCACCTGCTCTCAACTTGAACCGGAGAAGACAACAACCACGGACTCCAGTGCATTTGCCCGGGAAAGACTTACTCTAAGACATAGAAAGACTCTGATGTCAAAACCCCCAAAACCTATAAAAATAAAACCTTCTTTAATCCCACTACTTGGTGTCAAGGTCGTCCCTACTCCCACGCCCACACTGGTGTCAGAAGTGGGATTTACCCCTCAGGAAACGACCATGTCCATGGAACAAGTAATTCAAACCCTCATCGAAGGGCAACAAAAATTGGAATGGGCAATCAGTCAACAGATTACCACGGCAGATGCCGATCGAGAACTATTCCGTACATCAATGACCCAGCAGTTGGACAGTTTCCAAAAGGTCGTACACACTCCAGGCCCACCTATACCCAGGTCAGTCGGCCCACATCCATCAGGAGTGGCCTTGCAGAAGTACATAGCCGGGGAAGACCCCGATGCCTTCCTGCTAAACTTTGAACGCGCAGCTAGGGCGTGTGGATGGCCAGAGGACAAATGGCCTTTCTTCCTAGCCCCGTTATTGACTGGAGAGGCTCAGGCGGCCTATCAGGTGGCCAACCACGCTGGAACCTCCTCCTACACCGACATAAAAGCGGTGATACTAGATCACCTGGGGATGGACGCAGAGGCATATAGACTCCGCTTCAGAAAGGAGAAGGGGGTAACCGGGGAGAATCCAAAAACCATGTACCTGAGAGTCAATATGGCCGCCGAGAAATGGCTAAGACCTGACTCGCGAAGTAAAGAGGACATCATGTCCTGCATCATCCTGGAACAGTTCATGGAGGCCTTGCCGTATGGCACCCAGAGATGGTTACGGCAACATCCCGGGCTAACCGCGGCCCAGGCTATAGAGATGGCCTCCAACTACAATAGAGCGGCGCCCCGAACATTCCCTTGGGACACGGACAAGAGCGGCAAGCCCAACCAGACTCCTACCAAACCGGAAAAAAAGAAACCGGTCCTGGAACAGTTCAAACCACAACCCTATCGAATGGAAGCACCCCCTGTCATGAAGGGCCCCCAATGTTTTGAGTGCGGAGAGTGGGGACACATAGCCCGGATGTGCCCCCACAAAAGAACCACAGAGGAACCCATGGAGGTTGGCCACATACCCAAAGCCGTGATGTATGCCGCGGAAATGGGACCTTCATTCTATGTAAGGGTACGGGTAAATCAGAGAAAAGTAAAAGCCCTACTAGATTCTGGATGTAGGCAGTCAGTCATCCAAGAAAGATTGTTGAGCCCCGCCCAGATAGGACAGGAGGGCACCGTTTACATTAGATGCGTGCACGGTGACGTCAAACCCTATCCCATGGCCCGCATAACCTTGCACCCAATAGGCAGAGAGCCCTGTTCAGTAAAAGTAGGGGTGGTAGGGACTTTACCAGAGGAACTGATAATCGGAGTGGATAACCCTGACTTCCTCACCTTATTTGAAAGAGAACTAAAAGACCACTCTGCCAATGCATACCTGTCGACCGAACCTTGGGTTATGGACCGGGGGTTTAAGTTTGCTCAGTCCAATGACCCAACCCTCATGAATGCTTGGGAGGCAGCTCATATCTCTCAGGCCTCTCCAGCTCCAGGGTATCCCAAATTCAGTATTGTAAACGACTTGCTATATCGGGAAGGTAAAGCGGGGGACCCAACCCAACTAGTAGTGCCAAAAGAGTTCAGGGAGCAGATTCTTTTCTACGCCCACACCCACCTTACGGCTGGGCATAGTGGGACTGAGAAAACAACGCAAAAATTTTACGTCTTTTTTTTTGGCCTGGGATTTACAAGGAGGCCGAAAAATATTGTCATCAATGTGAGGTATGCCAAAAGAAAAACCTGACCAGACCTCCAGCAGTTCCCCTACAACCACTGCCCATAATAGGCAACCCCTGGGATAGGGTGGGGATGGACCTGATTGGTCCCCTGCCTCGCACTTCGCGAGGACATACCTATGCCCTGGTGGTTATAGACTATAACACAAGGTTCCCAGAGGCTTTCGCCCTCAGCGCACCAACCACAAAGAACATAGCAGAAAAACTGGTAGAGCTGTTTTCACGGGTGGGGTTTCCCCGAGAGATCCTAACGGATCAGGGTACCCCCTTTGTTTCACGGATGATGGTTGAGGTATGTAGGTTGCTGAACCTCCACCACATCCGAACGTCCGCCTACCATCCGCAAACGGACGGCCTCGTAGAGAGGTATAACCGGACGTTGAAAACA
Source organism: Lissotriton helveticus (assembly GCF_964261635.1). Classification (NCBI taxonomy): domain Eukaryota; kingdom Metazoa; phylum Chordata; class Amphibia; order Caudata; family Salamandridae; genus Lissotriton; species Lissotriton helveticus. Next base: position 261,810,950 of record NC_136067.1, read on the forward strand.
ACCCTGAAAAAACTGTTAAGTGCCGAAAATAAGGATTGGGACAAGATGCTACCTCTGGCCCTCTATGTAGTGAGATCCCAAGTACAGAGTAGTTTGGGGTTTTCACCGTTTGAACTCCTGTACGGTCGGCAGCCGAGAACTCTTCTGGAAATAACAAGGGAGGCCTGGGAAAGGGAGGAAGCAGCCGAACAAAGAAACCTACTAGACTACACCCAACAGTTGCGATCCAGATTAGGGAAGCTGCGGGACTTGGCATACTCAAACTTAGAAAGAGCCCAAGGTAAACAAAGACAGTACTACGATAAAGGCAAGAAGTGGAGGACCCTTGAAAAGGGGGACTGGGCCCTTGTGCTCCTACCGTCTTCTACCCAAAAGTTTAGGAGCGAATGGAAGGGTCCCTACAGGGTAATAGACACCATCGGGCGAACAACCTACCGGCTACAAATCACTCCCACCCGGAGACAAACCTTTCACATAAATCTCCTCAAACGGTAGATTGGAAGGCCCCCTCGATCCGCCAATTTGGCGTTACCCTCCCGTAGCACCACCACTACTTTGGAACACCTTCCAGTAAATACCGAATTGAGTAACACCGAAAGAAAGGAGTTGTTGTTGACACTACGCCCTTTTTCTCCGATATTCTCGGACACCCCGGGGTGTACCCATTTGGCCGAGCACCAAATCAGAACAAAAGAAGGACAGGTGGTGAAACAGAGGGCATATCGCATACCTGCGGCAAAAAGGGCGGATGTAAGGAAGGAGATCCAGGATATGCTCAGGCTAGGAGTGGTAAGACCGTCGAAAAGCAACTGGGCGTCCCCCATAGTCATGGTTCCGAAGCCCGACGGGTCTACCTGTTTTTGTATGGACTTTCGTGCGCTGAATGCCATTTCCTCTTTTGACGTTTTCCCTATACCATGGGTAGATGAATTAATTGAACGGATAGGGGAAGCCAGGTACATTACAACACTCGACCTGACCAAGGGGTATTGGCAGGTGCCCCTAAGAGAGGAGGACCGACACAAAACCGCCTTTGCGACCGAGGATGGGCTCTTTGAGTTTACTGCTCTACCTTTTGGACTCCACGGGGCCCCGGCCACCTTCCAAAGGTTGATGAACACAGTGTTGGCACCACATACCCAGTACAGTTCAGTGTATCTGGACGACATCGTCATCTTTAGTACCACCTGGGAAGAACACATGGGACACCTGACCAGGGTTCTGACGGCCCTACGGGAAGCCGGTTTACATGTGAATGCGAAGAAATCAAGAGCTGCTTTCTCGAAAGTAAAGTACCTAGGATTCATGCTAGGGGAGGGCGTGATAGCCCCTCAAGAGGAGAAGATTAGAGCCATAACCAACACTCCGTTTCCTTCAACGAAGAGAGAACTGAGGGCTTTCCTAGGCCTCGTTGGTTATTATAGGCGATTCGTTAAGAACTTTTCTAGCCTTTCTGGCCCTCTAACCGACCTCCTACAGAAAAACGTCAAAAACACCCTTCCGAACCCTCCCTCTGAAGAGGCCTGGGCTGCATTCCAGTCCCTGAAGACAGCCCTCACTACGAGTCCAGTCCTCATTCCTCCAAATTTCGAGAAACCCTTTTCCCTGGCTACCGATGCCTCAGACACAGGCATCGGTGCGGTGTTGTCCCAGGAAGGGGATGACGGAGTCGAACATCCGATTCTCTACGTGAGCAGGAAACTTCACCCAAGGGAACGCAAGTATCCCACGGTGGAGAAGGAGTGCCTGGCAATCCGCTGGGCTGTGGACAAATTGCGGTACTACTTGGAGGGAAAGCCCTTCATTCTATACTCAGATCATGCCCCCCTGCAATGGATGCAGAAAAACCGATCCCAGAATGCCTGTATCCTTTGTTGGTTCCTCTTCCTACAGCCCTTTGCCTTTACGGTACTACAAAGGAAAGGAAGGGACAATGGGAATGCCGACTTTCTTTCTAGGATGCCAGTCCTCCCCGAACGGGCGAACCCAGGGGGGGAGGAGTGTAACGCAGTAGGGGCTCAGGGCACTCATGAATGGTGGAAACCGTACCACACTGACTCTGCACCCCCTCCTTCTTTGCAGTCAGAACGATGGAATGACGGACAGAGCGGACCCGACAAAGAGGACAACTACAGCGGCTCCTTTAATTGGGCGTATACCCCGGAGGAGGAGAACACGCCCCCGCCAGACGTCAGAATGTCCGTATTGGACAAAAGACAGGAAGTCATGTACGCCGGGTGTGCAAGCACCTCGGAGGAAGACCAGCTGGAGGAGAGCGGAAAGGAGAAGCGTGGCGAAAGCGGAGAAGGCGAGGAAGGAGGCAGACCGAAGGAAGAACACGGGAGAGGCGGCGAGACGGAGGACGGAGTAAAGCCAGGAGGCCAACGACCCTGTGGACCGCCGTGCCACACTCCCGAGGGAGGAGTGTGGCTTTCCCAGGTACGGCGGCGTTGGGCAGCCTGGGTGGGGAGGCGTAGTGACAGCGTGTAAATAGTGTACAAAAGCCCCCGGTTTGTTCCTTCCCTCTGTAGTTACCCTCCCTTCGTATTCCTTTTTCCTCCCCGGTACCTCACTTCCTCCCCCTCCCTGATCACTGAGCACTGTACAGAGGTTAAGCTTGTCTCACTGGGTTACCCTCACTTCCCTGGACCCTCGTGGTGCAACACTCGTTGAGGTTTGCATTCTAACGGCTTCCCTCTCTTGTGGTTTTTGTTCCATGTACTGGAGCCAGAGCCGGAGAAACCCTTGAATCCATTCCACCTGCTCTCAACTTGAACCGGAGAAGACAACAACCACGGACTCCAGTGCATTTGCCCGGGAAAGACTTACTCTAAGACATAGAAAGACTCTGATGTCAAAACCCCCAAAACCTATAAAAATAAAACCTTCTTTAATCCCACTACTTGGTGTCAAGGTCGTCCCTACTCCCATGCCCACACCCTGATAGGGATTGTGGCTGCTGCTTGAACTGTGGTCAACCTCCCCCATTCAACTAACCACAACATCTCTCAAAACCTCCATTCTACATTAACTCGTTGGCAATTTTAGAAAGTGTAACTAGTTTGTAAAATAATTTACTGTATTCACATTTTATCACATAAGATTTTAATTCTTTACAATACTTAACTGAGGACATAGAGTTAAAATGTCAAAGAACAACAATACATGGGCTGAAGGTTGTACATTTTCAAAACAAAGAAGACACACCTGAGCTGATGTTTGAATATTTTTTAAGGTCCCATTAATTTATATATTAGTAGTCCCCTAGTCTTATTTCAGTATTCAGCTTCTCCTGAACATGTTTTATATAACACTATGGAGCAGATTTGATTCAAAATATTGCTGTTTTATAAACAATTTTAATCTTTACTTATAAACTATATGACGTAGGTGTGAGGCTTCTGGCAACTCTGATAGATCTAAATGTGTGAGTTTGAGAACTACATCCAGTTTAAAACTTTTGATTTTCCTGTTAGTTCTCCTGGCTGCAGCTCTTGGGTTGGGTTAATCTTTTTAGACATGACTCAGTATAAAAAACGCCCCCAGTCTGGACCTCTCTGCTGGACTTTGAGATTTCTGAACATTGGCAGCAGTATGTAACCAGTCTCTAGGACTAGAGGCTTCAGCCTAGCTGATACCAGAACTTCTACTACATTCCTGTAGTGCATCATTATATTCTCCAGTGCTAGCCAATAGGAATCCTCAGCTCCAGTGTTCTATTTCCAGTACCTGTCTCACCGTCTTTTTTAATACCTAACAGAAGATCAAGATCAATATAAGATTAGCTAGTCAATTAGGGAGTAAGTTTACCTTGTTCATGCTCATTTCCTAGCTTCATACCTGCAGATGGGACTAGTCTGCCAACTTCAGACTTTTACCTAGTGTTACAGTGCTATAAACCTGGACTTGTGGTGCAACATTCAGAACTCCTCTGGTTCCATGCAGATTGGCTGTTGTTTGTACGCTATGGGCACTTCTTTTTATTCTTAGTATTTTCAGACTCTCATGCTGATTATGAATAGTTAAGATCCTGACTCCAAGATTATGAGGTTTCCACCCACTAACACTTCAGGGCACCTGTGTTTTCAATTTATCTCAATACATGATGCAATGCATAAAGGCAAAGGGAAATGTAGAACCTTGTACCATGAGTGTGCTAGTATAAATGATGTTCATGTATAACATTGTGTTAGTATTACTTCATTAATAGCTTTAACAGGCCTTTGATCAGCATGCTTCATTAAGTTGACAGCACAATTGAATATCCATACACAATCGGTAAACTGTATACCGTGCTTTGCTAAGAGTACAGGACAAGCCCCTCTAGCAGGTATACACCTACTAGTTAAGAAATTCCAACATGAGTTGTGAAAGCTTAGACTGAGTGAAGTATTGATTGCTGTATGACTTGATGGTTTTTCACTGCAGCAATCTTATGTCCAATACATCACATCCAGCATACAGGGCATTCTCATACTAACATGTCATGAGTGTATCAACCCACACATGATGTGTTGGCTCTCTCTGCCGCTTCTAATTCCCTTTCCCCACTCAGGTGTGTCACATATTACGGGACACTACTTGGTTGTAGTTACAAGTGAATGAGGCAATGATGGATCCACGTTGCTACTGCAGAAACACCACACCATACAGGCTAGTGCATGTCATTCCCTAACACTACATCACCCAGTGAAATGAGAGCATACTTGGAATTCATGAGGAACAACATGGAGGGCATAAAGTGGAAATAGAATTTCAGCTACAAATGGCTAGACACTAAGAGAACTTGGGGGCATATTAACAAGGGATATATCTCTGCTTTTTTTGCTGTAAAAGCCAAAAAAGCGGAGATAAATGATCTCCCTATCAACAACAGGGTGCTAACATGCAAAATCACATGTTAGCACCCTCTTTCTCTACGCTGCTCTTTGCATCTCTAATGAGATGCAAAGGGGCGTTCCAGAGCAAAATAATAGGAGAAATGTCCCTAAGCGACATTTCTCCTATTATCAAGCTTCACGCTAACCCTCTTAGAGATAAAAAAAGCAGCGCTAACCACGGTTAACGCTGTTTTTTGAAGTCTGCTAATTTTCAGACTTAGGCATACCTGTAATGGTAGGTGGATTATGTGACTGCAACCACAGTCACTATCACCAAGGTTATCGCAGTTTTTCATTGAATATCGCGCGTTATTCAATGTAAAACGGCGATATTCCTGCTAGCCCTGTTTTTTTTTATCGCCATGGCGCTCAGTGTAGATAATACTGCGCTACCATGGCGATTATCGCTGGTGATATATTTTTTAACACTAACAGCGGTCAGCGATAATTTTCGCTGCCGATTGTTAATATGCCCCCATGAACTATAAAAGTCAGATTTAACTTTGGAAGATAATGCACCAGCATTAGCCTTGGAAGAGGGAAATATTGTATTGGCCCATGAAGACACCACGAGAAAGGTGCTGCTCAAGGCCCAGCACATCTCGGCACCCAGAGTTTTTTGATGGTAGCAAGCGTAGTGTGAACTGCAGGAGTGGAAACCATAGCAACAATTTCCTAAAGTAGTTGTATACAGTTATGTATTTGTCAATGATTCAGAAAAATTATTCCCATCTTGTAAGTTAGCTTGTTCGATTAACCTTGTAGAAGAGTAGCCAAAGTATTAGTTATATAATATTTATTGAAATTCAATATTCACCACTCGAAATATTTGATCATTAATATCCATATTTTATTGTTACACTAAAGCCAACTGTTTAATATGTGTTTCACAATGGTTTTAGTATCCTTGTTACTCTTTGGGGCAATTCAAACAATAATTCTAGAATCTGCTAAGTGGTTACAGAAAAACATTTGTGCTTTTCCATTGTTCTTGAACGTTTTCAGTTAGACCTCATAATCTTTCTCATAACTTGAAACAATTATGATCTGATTTCTGTTAAATCACATCTATTCTCGAATGTTATGTTTAAGATCTATTTTTGGGTGCCAGTTAGAAGAACACAGAGGTCGGGTGGCAACTCCAATCTGAATGTTGACTGCTCAATCTATCAAACTATGATAGTAATAGTTGCAAATAACTGCGACACAAGTGGTCTCTTTTTCGTATTAATGCCACTTGAATTTCTTTAATTGAACAATGGTTGACGGATCGCTCTAGTGCATATTTTAGTTGGACCGGATTATTCAGGTCATTCAGTCATTCCGGATGAGACAAAAACAGATGACTTGATCTCAGAAGAACATTGTATACACTGAGGTATTGGAAGATGAAGCAACATCTATGAAATTGTGGGCTTCATTGGTGTTCCGTCCCGGCATATGAAGCTTTCAATAATGCATGTTAAAAGTTTTTGGTTCAACTTTAAACTTTAAAAAATGGAGCTGTAATCTCATAGCGTTTTTGAAATAGTGGAACTGGTGCTAATGTACATTAGTAATTTTTTACTTCAAATAAGGAAACTGTTGAATGTGATTACACAGAAAAGTTAGTCACCCAATACCAATTGCGAGAAACCATTTCACTTAAACGTATTTCTCTCTTTGTTTAAATAAAATCTTTACAATCATTAGAAACCAATGTATAGAATATAATATTTTCAATGTTGCCTTTTACGTGGATTTTACACCATTAAAAATGTTTTCTCTACTAACATCATGTCACTAGGTGGTGATTTACTTTTATTTAAATTGCTTTTCAGGGGGTGGTGTTACCTCAATGATACTTTACATCTTTTCTCGGATGTTTTCTCCCACCATACTTTTCCTGTACTATGTTTGTGGATGTCTTCCCCAGTAGTCTTGCGCCACCTATTAATCTTTTCCCTATACAACCTCTATTTACCCATGTCTTCTTACCTATTTTTCTATTTTAATATTAACATTATATTACCTAGATTTAATATTCAATGTACGACCTCCCTTTTCAAACAAGGGGTCTGTATTTTGTTATATCAACAGTATTTTTTATTTATTTATTTATTTATATATTTTTAAACTAATTGCTAAAAGGTAAATCAATATTATTTTCTAACTATTTGATAAGGTGGTCTTCCCCAAACTTATTGCCTGCTTGCCTCATATTTTTGCTGATTTCTTAATGTTGCCTTAGGACTCTGAGCACGTTACCACCTCTAACCAGTGCAAAAGTGCAAAAGTGCATGTGCTCTCTTCCCAAAACATGGTTTGATTGACTTATCCACAAATGCCATATTTAATTTACCTATACATCCGTAGTAGAGTGCACTACATGTGCACAGGGCATGTACATTAAATGCTACTAGAGGGCCTGCAGCACTGACTTTGCCACCCGCACAAGTAGCACTTTAAACATGTCTCAGGCTGCTACATCAGAGACTGTGTGTGCAGTTTAAGCTGTCATGTCGACTTAGCATTTAAAACCCCTTGCCAAGCCTTAAACTCCCCTTTCTTTACGTATAACTCACTCCAAAGGTAGGCCCTAGGTAGCCCATAGGGTAGGGTGCTGAGTATTCAAGATGTAGGACATGTACTTTTAAATTTAGCATGTCCTGGTACTGTAAAACATCCACATTCATTTTTCACTACTGTGAGACGTACCCCTCTAATAGTTTAACATTGGGGAATTCCTTCTTAAACCTTTAAGCTGAAATTCCAGATTGAGAAGGAGTATATTCCTCATATTTCATATAATTGGAATTTGGAATTTTAATGATAAATCCACTTAATGCTAAATTCGAATTAATCATTACAGTTTTAAAAATTCCACTTTAAAAAGATTCCATTATTCTGCCACCTTTGCCGCCTGTTTCCAAAACACATCTGGGTGGGTGACAACTGGAGTTTGTGCATTCTGTCTAGATAGCCACACACAAAGGAAGCTTAGGTGTGACTGATGGGCTATCCATATACTGATGGGTCACCATGGGTCGGGAGGGGGGAACTCAGATTTATAACTGAATAGGCTGTGTCATGTCCCCACACTACCTACCCACATGTAGTGAATCTGGAGCCAGGGCAGGAAGAAAGGACCTCAGTGCACTTCAAAAACCCCTTCTTTGAAGTCACCCCCACTTCAATGCCACAACTGGGTATAATACTGAACCTCTGACCCTATGGACTCAGTACGCTACTGAACCTGTGAAGAACTCAGGAGAAAGGACTGCTGTGCTGCTACACGGACTGCCACTGTGCTGGACTGCTGCTCTGGAAGAACTGCTTTTCTGCTATTCTGTCATGCAGCCTTCTACACTCTGCCCTGACTGAGGAAGGAATGGACCCATCTCACTTGAACCCAGAGTTGCTTGAAGGGCTTGTTGGCTTGCCCCCTGTTCTAAGTCTCAGGGACATTAAACATTTCAACTAATCCTGCAACAGCATCTGGACTGTGCTTGCTGCAAGCCTTGCACTGCCAAGTGGTGCCAATCTAGTCCTGGGCCCTTGGAAGTGGGAATAAAAAGCTGCTACAACCGGACCCCACTCATCAATGCTATTGCGTCAATCAGAAGCGGCACAGCTCCCTCGATGCTGGCTCATCACCGCTGATGCAAGCACCACGGACACTGCTTCGCCGACTGCACGGCGCATCATCTCCAGTTTCCGATGTATCACTGACTTTGTGCTGCTCGACTGCAGAGAAGTGTGCAGATGGGAGCAGGAATTACCTTGTGACTCAACCACATTTAAAGTACCCCTCCTCACCACCCGTAGTGATTCAATACTGTTGGGCCTTTCTCAAACTTTAAAGATCACGTGACAATTGCCCACCAACTTACAATGTACAACCTGAGGTTTCCTGACCTTTGTAGGTCCTTTGCTGCCTTCATTTAGAGGGATGCCTAAGGAAGCCCACCACCATGCCGGGCAGTAACCTTTCTTTGTCCTGAAGAAGACCCTTTATGACATTATAACTAAGCGTTGTCTGGGTCAAAACATCAACGGCTATTCTTGGTTCAGCTTCAACAAAGCTCCTGGTCTAAATCACTAAGCAAATACGCTAGCTACCAGAGATATTGTGTTTCCTCTGACGAGTTTTTTAGATATATTGTTTCACTTTGTATATATTCATTGCACCACGATCACTGAGCACCTAATGTCACTATACCTATTGTCACTGCAAGTTTTTTTTTTCTGGCTTTGACAGCCCTGTAAATGTTTGTAAATATCCATGGGAACTTCAATTCTTTTGAATGCAATACTGCTACATGCATCTACTATTGAGTGGTGTGTATTATTATTATCTTGGTGTTCCCACATTCCTGAATTTGTACACTCCCGTTAATCTAAATGATTGCCACATTCATGTTATGTACTAAGCAAACAACTTTGATTAATTCTGCATGGTAATTATACTTTTTATTACCCTGACGGAGCCACTGTAGTTTTTTCTACTATATACCCAGGTTCTGAGGGACAGAGTGTCACCCCGTTATGGTTATACTGCTCGACGATGATGCATCACCTTCAACCCTGCATTTCGACAATGTAACATCGCCTTTTGCTTACTGCATCTCGGCTCCGTCAACAACACATCTAGGGTACTGTTCAGCTGCCCAAGGCTGGACTCGGTATCTGAACCACGCTCCATCTCAGTCGGCCTGAACAGTTGGATTTACCCTGGTCTAACACAAACAGATAGCCCCCGTTGGCGATTTAGTTTTTAAGCACCATAATTTTATTTAATCTTTAAAAATCCATGACTCTGGTTATCCTTATTGTGTTTTTATTGTTTTGGTCTTATTTTGTTCTTAAAATATAATCATTTTTCTAAACTGGTGTGGGTCTTTTTGTGGTGTTTTCACCACTGTGTTACTGTTTGAAGTGTTGCACAAATACTTTACACATTGTCTCTTAAGTTAAGCCTTCTTGTTCTGTGCCAAGCTGTCAGAGGATGAGCACAGATTAATTTAGGGTGTGTATCTGACATACCATGACTAGGTCTGTGGTTCCTGCTTGGACATGGTGCATACCTCTGCCAACTAGCAACGTTTAATTGGCATATTGGCAATTACAAGTTGGAGGTGGTTGATTCATATTTATATCTAGGGAAATTAATCACGAGCAATAAGAAGAATAAACTCCATATTGAACACAGTACCAGTAAAGCTATGTCCCACGATACTGGTCTGCGCATTGTTTTACAATACAATGGGTAGAAGGTATGTTTTACATCTACTGACGGTGTTGAAAGCAAAAATTCCATCAATCTTACTTTATGCTATTGAATCAATCTCTGTAAAGGAATGGAGTTTTTTTAGAGAAGATGGAAGGTCATATTTTACGAAAACTGTGCAATTTTAATACGTTAGTTTCCTCAGCTGCTATTAGATTGGAATTTGGACTGATAAGCACCTATATTCAAGGCATTTCCAGAGTCTTACACTGGTGATACCAGTTAAAAAATAGTGAACTTTATTCACTAAGGGGTTTCATGTGTAAGGAAATATTTGGTAGCATGGGGGAGAAATACTCTCTATGGCTCTAAAATTGTTTTGTGTTCAGGAGGAATCCGTGATATCCCCCCCACTATTAGAATTCAAATCCTTTGTAAAAAACTTAAGTGGTAAGATGTTAATGTTAATGTTAATGTTATGGGTGTCTTATATAGCGCTCGGCTACTCCGAGGAGTGTCCCGACGCTTTCAGACCTACAGCAAAACTACAGAAGAAGGCAGAAAAAAGGTAAAAACAGACCGATCATTGTCCATAGAGCCACGTTTTCAGACCTTTTCTAAAGGCCAGCAGGTTCGAGGTACAGCGGAGCGGAGCTTTAGTAGAGATATTGAGTTCTCTAATACTGAAGAGAGACTAAAGACAATAGCAAAAACGACTTCCCCGAAACTGCCTCAGAAATATCTAACTTGGAACTTAGATCATGGAACAACACACAGGTTCTCCCTATATAGATGAAATCTCCTACCTTTAAATGATATAACAGCACACTGGTCTCAGAATTCAAAAAATTTAAAAAACTGTAATTTTTGTGAACTGAGTATCCAGAACTTGGATCATGTTTTGTTTGTCTGTCCGGCACTAGCATTTCATCGCCATCGTTGGCTAAGGTCAATGTTTTGACAAAATGGTGTTAAGGATGTAGTTTCTTCTCGCAATTTTCTTTTTAATCCCAAAAATGAATCAGTATGTGTAAAATTGGTTAACTTTTTTAAGGACTTTATGTACATTTTTTAACTGTATATTTCCCAAGTGGGATTTAATTTCTGAATCGTTGACCTTCAATGTAGACGTTTTATCCTCTCCTAGTTTTGAAAGTATTTCACACTGTTCCGTATTCTACTCTAAAGGTTTTGCGATCATTGAATTTTTAACTTTAAATGTGTAAAGTTGCACATGGGCCGGTTGCTTTCTACATGTCATTTACATATTTCCGGATTTGCCCTGTTCTCTCGATTTCTGCTGCTAATTGTAAACTTTGATCCATGAAGGTGCTCTATGGTGTCCCGGCTTCCTAATTGTTACTTCCACAATTCATGTTTTGATCTGCTTTTTCGTCTTTGGCTGCTAAATTTTAAATGTTATCCCTTGATACTGCTATTTCCTTAAGTTGGATGTTAAATTCTCAATGTTATCCTTTGATACTGCTATATGTTAAAAAATGTTGTTCTCGGACCGCCTTGTCAATCTGTATTTTTTACATGGCTTTATTGTATTTAATGTATAAATAGGTATGTATCTTTTTAAGTGGACCTCATTGGAGTTCCAAAACTTTAATAAAACTGAATTGAATTGATTATGTATCTTGTAAATGGCCCTTTTATTCTCAAGTACCCGTTTCATAACAGGGTGGAAGGTACTTCCCATATACAGTTTCCTGCAAGGATATGATAGAATGTGAATCGCATGGAGTCTGATTACGAGTCGTCTGGCGGTCTTGCCACAGCCAGACTTGTGTAGGCTCAGGAGTGCAGTCCACGTTTTTGTCAATTACGACTTTGTATATCAGTGAACAGCGCAGTCCTGCTCAGCATATTTTGAGTTCCTGGACCACAAGCCTTTTCATGGCGGAGCCCTGCCATGGAAAAGCTGGTGGTGCAGGAACAAAGGGGGCTCTACAGGGCCCCCATGTCCCCTCCTCTATGGGAATACACCCTGTCTGTATTCTCACAGTTCCAGCACAACATGGATGTCACCGTCCATGGCGTGCTGGAGCCTTTTGGATGTTCCCATTGCGGCGCCTGTTTACAAGGCACAGCAATGGGAAAGGCCAAAGGACACCCAATCGTATCATGTGTTGTACTTTTACAACTCGTAATACAGCCGGCGGTCCATGCGCGGATTTGGCACAGCTAAACCGGCATGGAGCCAGCACCGCTGCACCAAACTCTTAATCAGGCCCATAGGGTTGTAAAAGTACAACCTATAATACAGTCGCCGGTCCTTTCCCATGGTGGTGCCTTGAAAACAGACCGCCAGACTCATAATCAGGCCCATAGTTTGTATTGCATGTAATGAATTTCTCTATCAAGTGCTGACCTGTACCATATGGGGTAGGGAACCTTTAATATGTTTAGCATTGCTTGCTTTACATTTGCCTCAAAGTAAAATACCCTTCTAGTCTCAAACTAGAACCACTTTCTTTTTCTGTGATATCACTGTGTACCAGTCAGTCAGCAATGGAACTTCTCTTGTGACATGTGATTGCGGGACGAGTGAGAATATAGTTAGATATTTTTGTAACACCATGGACGTCATTTAAGGGTCAACAGGGGTCGCAGCATATGACCCCTGGCTTGCCCCTTGCTACTCCAGGCACTGCTATTGCAACACCGTACCTTAGTGGTCACAAAGGCAAAAACAGTAACAGAGAAGCTGGATACTTTGATAACAGAAAATACATATTAAACAAACTTGGGATCAATTAATTTCTTTCTCGTTCCTGTAAAAAAAAAACAGGTGCTCCAGGCGACTTCTGGCTGGGAATAGGGTACACTTGAAACTTGTTACTGTTTCATCTGGTCAGTCAGAAACGTGCCGTCTAGCAATATGCCCTTTAAGTGTTTGCAGGCTCAGTGTTCCCCTGACTACTGCCAATGTTGAGGAGGTTATCTTCTTAGGTTTCAAAATATATGCAGTTCAAGCAAAGTACTCCTCAGTCGACAAATTATATGATATAGAAATGAATAAGGTATAAAAATACATAACTTAAAAAAATATTGCAAAATAGTATTATATTTATGTCGTCTTCAACTAAAATCTTTTTTCCCGAAGACAAGGGTAGGGGTGCCGACTGCCTCGCTTAAGAGAGTCCCTTCCTCTTCTCTTGTAAAATGTGCAAAGACAAAGGAAGTTAAAAGCAGATATTGGACTGAACGTCAGAATAAAAGGACAGATAGAAAACACAACACTATGGTAGCATCTATTCACACAGATGTACTGTAAGTTCATCTTCTGTACTGAGGCCTCGAAATTTATAATATATTTTGATTCTCCGAGTCTGAGCTGTAAAATATCGTCACAACTCCTGAAATCAGGATCAATTCTGTCCATACCGTAAAATTTGAGTAGATTATGATTAGAGAAGGGGAATTCAGCAAAATGAGAGGCCATAGGATAATGATTATCTATCTTGTCAGTGGCCCTTATATTTCTAAGTACCCGTTTCATAACAGGGTGGAAGGTACTTCCTAAATACAGTTTCCTGCAAGGACATGATAGAATGTGAATCACATGGAGCCTGATTACGAGTCGTCTGGCCGTCTTACGACAGCCAGACTTGTGTTGGCGCAGGAGTGGCGATCCACGTTTTTGTTGATTACGACTTTGTAAATCAGCGAACAGTTGTTCTCTGGGGGTGGCACAGGAGCACCACAATGCATTATGCTGAGCAGGGACTGGTGCAGTCCAGCTCAGCATATTTTGAGTTCCTGGACCACAAGCCTTTTCATGGCAGAGCCCTGCAATGGAAAAACTGTCAGTGCAGGAACAAAGGGGGCTCTACAGGGCCCCCATGTCCCCTCCGCTGTGGGTAACACCCTGTCTGTATTCTCACAGTTCCAGCACAACATGGATGTCACCATCCATTCCATGCTGGTACCATTTGGCTATTCCCATTGCGAAGCCTGTTTACAAGGCACAGCAACGGGAAAGGCCAAAGTACACCCAATGGTATTATGTGTTGTACTTTTACAACTCGTAATACGCCGGCGGTTCATGCGTGGATTTGGCACAGCTGATCCGGCGCACCAAACTCATTATCAGGCCCATAGGGTTGTAAAAGTACAACTCGTAATACAGTCGCCGGTCCTTTCCCATGGCGGTGCCTTGAAAACAGACCGCCAGACTCGTAAGCAGGCCCATAGTTTGTAATTCATGTAATGAATACATTTCTTTATCAATTGCTGACCTGTACCATATGGGGTAGGGAACCTTTGATATGTTTAGCATTGCTTCCTTTACATTTGCCTCAAAGTAAAAAACCCTTCAAGTCTCAAACTAGTACCACTTTCTTTTTCTGTGATATCACTGTGTACCAGCCAGTCAAGAATGGAACTTCTCTCGTGATATGTGATTGCGGGACGAGTGAGAATATGGTTAGATATTTTTGTAACACCATGGACGTCAGTTAAGGGTCAACAGGTGTCGCAGCTGCGACCCTTAGCTTGCCCCTTGCTACTCCAGGCGCTGCTATTGCAACACCGTGCCTTAGTGGTCGCAAAGGCAACAACAGTAACAGAGAAGCTGGATACTTTGGTAACAGAAAATACATATTAAACAAACTTGGGATCATTTAATTTCTTTCTCGTTCCTGTAAAAAAAAGAACAGGTGCTCCAGGCGACTTCTGGCTGGGAATAGGGTACACTTGAAACTTGTTACTGTTTCATCTGGTCAGTCAGAAACATGTCGCCTAGCAACATGCCCTTTAAGTGTTTTCAGGCTCCGTGTTCCCCTGACCACTGCCAATGTTGAGGAGTTTATCTTCTTAGGTTTCCAGATATATTCAGTTCAAGCAAAGTACTCCTCAGTGGATAAATTATATGATATAGAAATGTATAAGGTATTAAAATACATAACTTAAAAAAATATTGCAAAATAGTATTATATTTACATCGTCTTCTAATAAAATATTTTTTCTCGAAGACAAGGGTAGGGGTGCCAACTGCCTTGCTTAAGAGAGTCCCTTCCTCTTCTCTTGTAAAATGTGCAAAGAAAGGAAGTTAAAAGCAGATATTTGACTGAACGTCAGAATAAAAGGACAAATAGAAAACACAACACTATCGCAGTATCTATTCATACAGATGGACTGTAAGTCTTTCTTCTGTACTGAGGCCTCGAAATTTATAATATATTTTGATTCTCTGAGTCAGAGCTGTAAAATATTGTCACAACTCCTGCGATCAGGATCAATTCTGTCCATACTTTAAAATTTGAGTAGATTACGATCAGAGAAGTGGAATTCAGCCAAATGACAGGCCATAGGATAATGATTATCTATCTTGTCAGTGCCTTTTATATTTTCAAGTACCCGTTTCATAACAGGGTGGAAGGTACTTCCTATATACAGCTTCCTGCAAGGACATGATAGAATGTGAATCACATGGAGCCTGATTACGAGTCGTTTTGCGACAGCCAGACTTGTGTTGGTGCAGGAATGGCGGTCCACGTTTTTGTTGATTACGACTTTGTAAATCAGCGAACAGTTGTTCTCTGGGGGTGGCACAGGAGCACCACAATGCATTATGCTGAGCAGGGACTGGTGCAGTTCAGCTCAGCATATTTTGAGTTCCTGGACCACAAGCCTTTTCATGGCAGAGCCCTGCAATGGAAAAACTGTCAGTGCAGGAACAAAGGGGGCTCTACAGGGCTCCCATGTCCCCTCCGCTATGGGTAACACCCTGTCTGTATTCTCACAGTTCCAGCACAACATGGATGTCACCATCCATTCCATGCTGGAACCTTTTGGCTGTTCCTCTTGCGGAGCCTGTTTACAAGGCACAGCAATGGGAAAGGCCAAAGGACACCCAATGGTATTGTGTGTTGTACTTTTACAACTCGTAATACGCCGGTGGTTCATGCGTGGATTTGGCACAGCTGATCTGGCGTGGAACAAGCACCGCTGCACCAAACTCATAATCATGCCCATAGGGTTGTAAAAGTACAACTCGTAATACAGTCTCCGGTCCTTTCCCATGGCGGTGCCTTGAAAACAGACCGCCAGACTCGTAATCAGGCCCATAGTTTGTATTGCATGTAATGAATACATTTCTCTATCAATTGCTGACCTGTACCATATGGGGTAGGGAACCTTTGCTATTTTTACTATTGCTTGCTTTACATTTGCCTCAAAGTAAAAAACGCTTCAAGTCTCAAACTAGTACCACTTTCTTTTTCTGTGATATCACTGTGTACCAGCCAGTCAAGAATGGAACTTCTCTTGTGATATGTGATTGCGGGACGAGTGAGAATATGGTTAGATATTTTTGTAACACCATGGACGTCAGTTAAGGGTCAACAGGTGTCGCAGCTGCGACCCTTAGCTTGCCCCTTGCTACTCCAGGCGCTGCTATTGCAACACCGTGCCTTAGTGGTCGCAAAGGCAACAACAGTAACAGAGAAGCAGGATACTTTGGTTACATAAAATACATATTAAACAAACTTTTGATCAATGAATTTCTTTCTTGTTCCTGTGAAAAGAAAAACAGGTGCTCCAGGCTTCTTCTGGCTGGGAATAGGGTACACTTGAAACTTGTTACTTTTTCATCTGGTCAGTCAGAAACATGTCGCCTAGCAACATGCCCTTTAAGTGTTTGCAGGCTCCGTGTTCCCCTGACCACTGCCAATGTTTGTCCTGCAGGCTAGGGATTTTTATATTTTTCTTCACTGAATTCTAGTACAAAAGGTCGAAATTAGAAGGAATTATATCTACAGCAGACTTTTCTGGTTTTCCAGTTCTGCTGATCTCTGTCTGTCATTTTGGGCCTGCGAGATGTGTTGCCAAAGTTCAAGAATGAAGCATTTCTTCAATATGATATCTGTTCAAGCCTTGAAGACATTCACAGTAAGTGTTTTCTTTGTACTTTTTCCATTTATACTATAGTATGTTTATGTTGGCTCATTCAGCACTCGATGGGTGCCAAACATTCAGATTTCCTATTTGTCAGATTTTATAATTTTCTGTTTGCACATGCATAATCCTCTCTATGTGAGGACATTAACATCATGTGGCAATAAAAGACCAAATTATCCAATGGGTTGACTAAATTATGTGGCAAGAAAAGGCAAATTATGCATCATTGAATGTGCACATTGTGTGGTAGTGCTAGTACTCCTTTCGATTTTTTAATATATGTCAATACTGTACTGCAGTTTGACCCCAGAATGCAGCAAACCACAAACAAAAGGGTACAAGTGAACTAACTCACAAGAAGTTTGACACTATGAGGTACTGAATTAAGGAAAGAGGGTACCCGTATTGCCATTGGATTGTGCCAAAGAATGGGGAAGGGAGAAAACTCGAGATGATACACTCTTTACTAGAATTAAGGAAAGTGATACTCAGGTCTCAAGGCACTGGGGGAGGGGGGACCAGGCTGCTCCATGGTCATCTGATGAGCCAGGTCTGGAAGTCCTTTCTGAATAGGTGCAGTGTTGGGCTTCATCTGATGTGAGGGGAAGTTTGTTCCAGGTTTTGGCTGTGATGTAGGAGAAGGATCTGCACCACTTCTGGCCCTGAAGGTCTGGGGGACTGTGGCTAGGGCTAGGTAGGCAGAGCAGAGGTTTCTATGGGGAACGGGGTGGAAGGAGATTCTTTCTTTGAGGTATTGGGGTCCGTTGTTATGGAGGGCTTTGTAGGCGTACGTGAGCACTTTGAAGGTTATTTTTTGTTTTTGACTGGGAGCCAGTGGAGGTCGATGAGGTGCTAGGGGATGTGGTTATGCCGTGGGATGCTGAGAATGAGTCTGGCTGCAGCATTCTGGATGGTCTGGAGTTTGCGGATGAGTGTTTTGTTGATTCCGGCATAGAGCCCATTTCCGTAGTCCAGTCTGGTGGTGATAAGTGCGTGGGTGAAGGTCTTCCTGGAGTTGGGGGATCCATTTGAAAGTCTTGCATAGTATCTGGAGGGTGTTGAATCATGTGGAGGACACTGCATTGATCTGGCGGTTAATGGTGAGTGAGGAGTCGAGTATGATGCCAAGGTTGGCGGCGTGGTTGGTAGGGATGGGTGGGTTTCCGAGGGTGGGTGGCCACCAGGTGTTGTCCCATGTGGAGGGGGTGGACCAGAGGATGAGGTCTTCTGTTTACTCCGAGTTGAGCTTCAGGCAACTGCTACTCATCGAGGATGCAACAGCCTTCATTCCTTCTTGGGAACTGTGCCTGGTGATGTTGTCAGTGCTGTGGTCCTGGTCGTCGAAGAGTGCCCTGATCTTGTGGTGGAAGAAGGAGCTGAGTTTGTTGCAGAGGTCTTGGGAGGGACACTGGTAGTTTTTCTGTGCGGTGTAGTGAATTCTTGTATGATGGTGAAGAGTTCCTTGGCATTATGGGAGCTAGAAAGGAATCTGTCCTGGATGAAGTGTGTGGTGGTGTGCTGTGGTGGCGGCCTTGGAGGTGGTGCGTGCTTCCGGGGATTTTCTGTTTCTCCATGCTTTCTCCAGTCATCGGCACGAGCGCTTGGATTCTCGGAGGTCCGTGGTGAACCAGGTGGCTTTCGCCCTGTGTCATCTGGTGGAGTTCTGGAGGGAGGGGGGAGAGTGTTGGCACAGTTGGCAATCCATTGGTGGAGATTGTTTGCTTCTGTGTTGGTGTCTGTCGTGGTAGGAGGAGGAGTACAGCTGAGGGTGGAGTTGAGGTGTCCTTCAGTGATTTTGCTCCAGTTTGTGCATGGGCAGCATGGCATGAGCTTGTGTGCGGTGGGTTTTGAGAAGGAGAAATCGACCCAGTGGCGGTCCGACCAGAGAGGTTCCATGGTTTGACTGAAGCGAATGTTGTTTCCTCCGGCGAAGATGAAGTCAAGAGTGTGTCCTGCCATGTGGGTGGGGGTGGAGAAAAGTTTATTCAGTCAGACTTTGGTGAGATTCTCTAGGAGGGCAGTGGTTTTGGGGTCGCTGAGGTTGTCTTGGTGGTCTCCAAGCAGTATGTAGTCTGTGAAGGCGAAGGCATGGGTAGCTATGTAGTCTGCAATGGCGTTGCAGAATGGGGATCAGGGTCTGGGTGGTCTGTAGGTGAGTGTCATTAAGAAGCCGGGCAAGATTTGGAAGTGGATGTGTTCCATGGGGGTGGGGCGTCATCCGAGTTGGAGGTTTACAGTCAGAGGGAGCTTTTGTGAACAATGGCGAAGCCCCCTCCTGGGCTGTCGGGGGGGGTCTTTCCTCAGGATCTTGTATCCATCAGGGATGGCGATTGCGATGTCGGGAGCGGAGCTGACTTTGGTCCAGGTCTTTGTGAGGAAGGTGACGTCGGGCGAGTGAATGTTGAGGAGTTTCCAAACTTCTACTGTCTGTGCAGGGAGTATACGTTGAGGAGGAGGCAGCTCACGGGTTTGTGTACGCTGGTGTCTGGTGGGTTGGGGGTGGCTGTCTGGGTCCGGAGGTGGGTGAAGGAGTGTTGGCGGTGTCGGCAGGAGAATGGGCCTTGGGAGTTGCTCAGCGTCAAGAGCTGGAAGTTGTTGTTGCTTCCGGTGTTGAGCGCGTGGAGAGTGTTGGGGACATAGTGGTGGGGTGTCAGGGAACCAGAGTCCCTGACAATGGTCACGGTCAGGTCACGGACGGGCACAGACAGGCTTTACTTTGGCGTGCCAGATACACGCAGCCGTGCAGTGGGAGCCATTAAGTAGGGGTACTGGGGAAGGAGAGCAGCTGGGATACAGGAGGTGGGAGTGGGAACACGCTGGGGTGGAGGGGCAGTGTGGGAGGAAGGCGAAAAAGGAAAATCAGAGGTAAAGACAGAAAATAGGCAAAAAGGCAAATACAGAAAAACAAAGCAGAAAAAAGACAGAATAAACAGCAACAGCAAAACACAGAAAAAGGCTGACAGAGCGGACCAACAGAAGAACAAGCTCTTCCACTGGACCATCAGGGATGAGGTGCAGGCAGGAGCCTGTGGGTGGAGGAGGGCCTCAAACAGCTACTGGGTCACCAGAAGGTGCTGAAGGCAGTGCCTTAAGGACGCAGATGTAAGAGGGGAGAGCAGTTACCCTGACCAGGAGGTCAGAGGTCTTTCTTACCTTTTAGAGCCTTAAGGAAATCCCTGGAAACACCTATACTCCACCTAACAACGTCCTTTCAACTGTTCCAGCAATCATTCAATGCCCATATAGAGCCGAACTAATTCCCAAAATATGTTCACACACTAAAATGAAGTGCTTACGTTATTTTATTCAATGTAAAATCAAATATCTTAAAAAAAGATTTTTTATTTTGTCTTTAAAATTCAGAAAAAGATTCCGAAGTGATCTAAACCGTTAATATGTTAAAAAACGTATTCAACGTACATGCGTTCCACTCTGCGTGGTCAAGAGAATTTATACAAACACATTAAAAATACACAATACTTAGAAACACATGAACATAACACCCCACATAAGAAACACAAGTGGTAATTTGATTGAAACTTAATCTGATCCATTAGCCATATATCTTTTGAAGGAACCAATTGTACAGGAATTTCCTTGTACCTCAAAAGTCTCTGGGCTATTTTTGGATTCCTTTATCACAAAGACAGGCATTGACGCGTTTTGGTGGTTTAGGCCAATAGATATGGAGCCACCTTCTTCAGGACTGTATTGTGATTGGGGTCACTTTTTTCAATTGAACATTATTATATCTATACACATAAAAAAATAAAAAAATTGACAGAGGATCAGCTCTATATATATAACCATATGCTACATTAGACTTCAACATTCCTCATAAACTACTCCGTTCACTTTTATCCCCCTACATTATTGGCATGTTCGATCCTAGATGCATATTTAGTAAAATATGTCTTTCGATGGATAAAGGTCTTATGTAGTAACAATTTTCTTACAAGGTCCAATACTTGTCCTCCATTCATATCACCCTTAGGGTTAATTCTGCTTGCGTTTTATTGTGGAATATATTGGGAATTTCTCAAATTTACCATTCTTGACCTCATACCATTCATTCACATTCACTCTGCAAACTAGGTATGTCCTATATCATCTGCTGTACTGATGTTGGACAATTACTTGGTCGTTTCACTGTTAATCGGTTGCAACCTTAATACGGTCTTGTCAGTCGATACTCGGGATTAGGATTTCTAATGACAGAGGGAGAAGTTTATATCACAGATTGCCCGTATATTCCCCTCCTATTCTTCTTTACATTGCAATGTCTTCTGACTATTTACCTTTTTATATAGCACACGGAAGGTGTAAATCTTCCTTTTTATTTCTTGCTCATGTAGCAGATTACCACAGGTTCACTAGATGTTCTGTTAGTATCCACCTCTATATATGTATTGTCATATCTAAAAGGAGAACATGATTTAAGAAGTGTATAGTAGAGCAATTTTCTTTCCCTGTCTTCTTTGTTTATAACTCAGCCTATTATTGCTTACCTGTAGTTTAGGTACGCGGCCCCATGTCTGATATCGGGAACCGGGAAAACTCACGATTTAAGTCCAGCCGGGTGTGCCTCTTAGTCTATTTGACTCCTGGCAGGCGGAGGTGCACGACCAATGAACAGTGATGAGAATAACCATAACCATCACCTCCCTCTTGTGTATTTCAAAAGGCTATTCTCTTGGTTATTATCTATCTTATTCTGTATTTGTTTAAGGAATAATGCCATAGATCAGTGTATGTATACCTCTCCTTAGCCTTTAGGTTTATCTCTACATTACTTTGCACGCTAGTTTACTCCGTATCTGCTCTATTGCTGTCATATCTTGGTGAGACCTTTCTGTCCCCGCTATACTACTTTCTTTACGCTTATTTTCTTATAGCGTCACTAAGATGCTGTATTGCATCCAATGTTTTACTCCTTGCCCCCTGCATAGAAAAGCGCGCACCTAACCATGGTGCAACCGCCTACAATCCCTCTGATGAGACCACCGATGGCTAGTCTGTTGGTCCCGTTTACGATAGGGTGGTGGGCAGACGTAAGTCTGCCTGCCATCCTAATCGGGCCCTTACTCTTATTAGGAGTATTGGATATTGAGGGGCTGATTAAGATGTCAGGCGAAGATGGTAGGTTTAAAGTCCAACCGCTGTATTAGGATGATGGCGGTCAGAGTTTAAACCTGCAGGGGAATCCGATATGGAGCCCATCGGTCAGCTCGGAAAAGGCAGCATAATCCCTTAAGGACGGCGGGATCATGATGTTGGTTTCTGACACCCAATCAATGTTGGCCTTACCGGCATGGAAAGGCTGTCAGAAAGTGACATTAGGGGCCCTTAGCAGGGCCCACTTGCCCCCTGGCCCTCTGCATACTGTGCTCGGGGGTGCCTAGGGTGCCCCCTCAACCTCCCTGCAAAATGTTGTGTATTTTTTAAAATATTTTTAATACTAAGAAAAATTTCATTTCATAAATCTGTACTGAAATGTTTTGTTTTTTTAGGGATTATTTAAAAATAATATTAAAAGTATAATTATTTTTTAATTGAAGATTATTTAATTAAATATGTAGAATGTTATAATGTTCAGTAGTTTGATGAAGTGTTTGTAGGAGATATTGTTGGGTGGTGTAAAAATATTCAAATACTTTAAAAAAAAGTTAATTAGATGTTCAAAGAAAGTTAGTAGATAAAATAATTGTGAAAAATAAAAATAAAATGGGTTAGAAGTTTAGCATTTTTCTTATTTTCAATTTTTTGGTTACATTTTAGCAGTATTTATTTTATTGTGGAATTTAAAATGAGGGCAAAGGTGGTAGCCCCTCCCAGTCCTGCAGCTGCAGAGATCAGCCTTGTGAAGCAAAGGATAGTATCAAGATGAGGGAGGGCAAAACTGACCTCTCCTAACATTCTACAGGCTCTGTGTGGCAATGGCACGGGTGCCCATCCAGGCCAGCAACGCTGCTACCAATCCCAGGTCGGGAGCCTGCGACCGCGCAGCTCGTATATTGGTCCCCGAAATTCCACAATGTCAGAAGCGCCTTAGCGATAGGCAAGGGTGGTAGGGGGAGGAGGTGCTCAGAGATACGACATTAGCCCCCCACAGTTAGTGATGCCAGCCCTCAACAAAAATAAGCACTGACTGGGCCTGGTTTGCGACGCTTCTTCCCCTACACTGACCTGACCTCCGGCATCATCAGCACATTGCAGGCCGGCCGCCGTTCCAAGCAGAGCCGACCTCGCACCTTCAGTAGCCTGGGCCTCCTGGAGAAGTGGTGGGACCCAGCGGAGTTCCGCCACTCCTGCCTCAGGCTCCCCGCAGACCCCGTCTCCAAGGGGACTCTGAGGCATTTCCGGGTCTCCAATCCGCTCCTCCCGATGACGCAACTCGCAGCTCGGGGC
The DNA here is from genome assembly GCF_964261635.1 of Lissotriton helveticus. Classification (NCBI taxonomy): domain Eukaryota; kingdom Metazoa; phylum Chordata; class Amphibia; order Caudata; family Salamandridae; genus Lissotriton; species Lissotriton helveticus. The sequence continues at coordinate 261,834,356 of NC_136067.1, forward strand.
TATGAAGGCTTCCTTGCCGAATTTTCCTGCCTCAGAAAGGGCCCGCCACATTCCAGAGGACCTCCGCAGTGATTCCAGGCAGTATTTAGATCATGCTGTTTCAAATATAATTAGGGCATGGGGCCCCGGAGCTTCAGAGCTGTGCAGCCATTATGGTCAACGGCTTGGCCACGCCCAAAGAAATTGGATTTTTAATTTTGATAATTTTAGTTTTGAACATTTTCTAAATTTTTATAATATTTATTTGTAATTTGTTTTTGTATTTTGTTTCTTTTAGTTAACATTTTTATATATTTAAATTAAAAAATATAATGTATATAATAGTTTTTCATATTTCCTTATAATTTTGTTTTATTGTAGTAGGAGTAGTTAATTTTTAGGGTTTGGTATTTAGTGCTTTACCTGATTTTAAGTAATTTTTAAGTAGGAATATTTAATTTGTAGGGTTTAGTGTCGCTTTCCTTGAATTTAGGGGGTCATTAGGATGGCGGATAGACTCCAATCGTATTTGGGACCGCCTGCCTACGAGGCAGCTGTCCCACAGGGCAAATTAGGATGTGACCGCCACCGTGGAGGTCGCATTGCCCATGTTTTGCATTGTGGCAGATGGCGCGCTCTGCAGCACCCACCGCCTGCCAAAACAGACACCCCACACATATCCTTGAACTACATGGTAAGCACCATGCAGTGCCTACCACATGGTGTAGGGATATATAGGGGGGCCTATGTCCCTGGCCAAGGTTGTTAGGGGGGCCCAGTAAATGCCCACAAATCCGTTTCCACCTGCGATTGTGCTGCAGAATGATTGGCTGAAAGGGATATTGTAATCCCTACTGTGGTGCTTGACTGGCAGCGCGCTATTCTGGGATTCCAGGGAGGTCTGATAGGCGGTCAGATACAGACTGCCTGTTGGGACCATGGTGGTCGGTGTTTCTGACCGCCTCCTGTCAAAATGCCATTGTTATTTGGCAGACGGAAATCCCTGGTACGATGGCCAAAAGACCGCAACCGACAACCTGCTGGGGGTGGTCCTTTGGACATGGTAATGAGGCCCTCAGTTATATTGGAGTACAAATCATTAATTTGTAGGGTTTAGTGTCCAGCACTTTCCCCGAATTTAGTTATATTCGAGCAGGAATATTAAATGTGTTGGGTTTAGTGTCCAGTACTTTCCATGAATTTTGTTCACCTGGAGTAGGAATAATTAATTTGTAGGGCTTAGGGTCCAGCCCTTTCCCTGAATTTAGTTATATTGGAGTAGGAATAGCAATTTTTAAAGTTAAGGGCCTGATTCCGATCTCAGGAATGCTTTCCATATGACTTGGATCGGGGGCATCTGAATTTGAGCGAGTACGATGCATTCTTATGCATCCAGATACGTTTCGGTCAGACTCCGATTTACTACAATGGGAGCCTTTGTTCCAAACGTGAACACAGGTTCCCATTGAAGAAAGAGGTGGGTGGGGAAAACCTTGTACCCTGTGGCAGCACCCCATGGTGCCTTCCACACTGTGCATGATTGGAAAGGGAGGGCCCATAGGTACCCCCAAGGACCCAATTCAGAGGGCTCCGGGTGCAGGAGGGGCTGCTACGGGCCCCCACAAACTGATTCCGGCAGCCATTTTGTTCCGGGCAAACCGATTCAGAAAGGCTGTCCGAATCGGTCATCGTAATCACTCGTTCAGAAACCAAGTCCATAGAGCTGTATAAATTAGCTCCGGAAAGGCTTGACCTGTCCTAATGCCTTTCAGAACTGATTCGGTCAGCCCGAAAGGTTTCCAGGCAATGTACTTGGTTGTTCCAAAATGGGAACGAGTCAGTTGGAAACAAGGGCTCTGGATAGGATTTGGCAAACCTGAATATGATTCGGAGCCCTTCCGACCGACATCGGAATCGACCCCTTAGTGTCCAGCACTTTCCTGGAATTTAGTGATATTGGAGTAGGAATAGTATTTTTTTAGGGTGTAGTGTCCAAGACTTTCCCTGAATGTAGTCAGATTGGAGTAGGAATATTTAATTTATAGGGTTTAGTGTCCAGCACTTTCCCTGAATGATATTATTTTTCAGTAGGTATAATTAATTTGGAGAGTTTATTGTCTAGCACCTTCTCTTAATTTACAGATTTTGGAATAGGGATAGTTAGTTTTTGTCTTTAGTGTCCAGCACTTTCTCTCAATCACGTGCAAGATTTACAACGTAGTGTTTATTCCAATGAAGAAGGATGCGAGGCGCCGAGGAGTAGGAAGGAGAGCAGCCAGGCAGGGGAGGTGGCAGAAACACAGGTAAGTACCTTCTTTTCATTATTTTTAAAGCATTTGAGAGGGGAGGCGGGGAGGGAGCGGAGCGGAGCTATGCGTAACGCCACTGAGTTTATTTCAAACACAGTGCAGCTACGCATAGAAGCACTACACCAGTTCTGCCCACAGTTAATGTGTAGGGTTTAGTCCAGCACTTTCAATCACGTGCAAGATTTACAACGTAGTGTTCATTCCAATGAAGAAGGACGCGAGGCGCCGAGGAGCAGGAAGGAGAGCAGCCAGGCAGGGGAGGTGGCAGAAACACAGGTAAGTACCTTCTTTTCATTATTTTTAAAGCATTTGAGAGGGGGAGTGGGGAGGGAGCGGAGCGGAGCTATGCGTAATGCCACTGAGTTTTTTTCAAACACAGTGCAGCTACGCATAGAAGCACTACACCAGCTCTGCCCACAGTTAATGTGTAGGGTTTAGTGTGTAATACTTTTTGTGAATGTAGTTTTAATGTAGTTGGTATATTTAATTTTTAAAGTGTAGTGTGTAGAATATTTTTTTTGCTGCTTTATTACAGTATGTTATGCGAGAGAAGTAAAGTATTTATTTATTTATTGCTATTTATTTTATTAAACACAAAATATTTGTTCATTGATTAGAACATATTGTATACAATGTGAATACTAGAGATTTGTTTTGTAAATCTTATGTTAGAATTATTACAAAAATAATATTTTGCCATTTTTATATTTTATTAGAAATAGAAATATGAATAATACAACATATATTTGTATATGTTTGTATTTATACAAGTTTTATATTTGTTGTAAAGTAATATATTTGAAAACACATTTTTTATTTGTACATTGTTTAGAAAGTATTTTCTCTTTTGTTTGTAGAAAATAGTATTTGTTTTACATATTTTAATAAACATATATTTTAGTTTATTTTAGGATAACATATAATTTTAAACAATATATAAATATTTTTTCCTAAACATATTTCGATATTTTTATCATAACATATTTTTATACAATAAAGAGACATTTTTATTAATAATTTTGTATCATTCAGTAATATATTTTTAATACATATTAAGGGCCTCATTATGATTTGTACCTACTTCACAGTCTCCACGTGGACAGGACTGTGACATGTAGTCTCAACTGGGACTAGTGAGTATTGTCACAAAATTGAAAGTTTATTCCAAATGTGGAATGAACCGTCACACTCCTAGATGATTATTGTCCTTGTAATACTGAAATCCTATAACCTTTTTTTAAACCCACATTTTCCATACCCACATTTTTCACCCGCCAGTTTACACCAGGATCATGGACCCAGAATTAAAATCTTTCGATATTCGGGAGTAATGACATAATGAATTTAGGAATAGTCAACTCGTCACCCTTTCTGTGTCAAGTTAGAAATCATACACTCTACACCACACGCTTTAGTTGTGTTTTTGTATGTTACAGTCTTATTTCTATGTTCACTGTTCGTAAATGTCTCACTCCACTCAGTCCGTTTACCACTTTCACTTTTTCAGCATAGACACGTGACTACAAACTTATGGGTCACTCTAGTTTAATACGAAGTATAACTCCACATGCCCACACTTCGAAGGATGAAACTGCAGTTAACCGAATACCCCACTTCTAACACGAGGTAAGCTAGAACCCTCACCTAAATATTTTTACTTCCTAAAAGTTTTCACTTTGCATATTATATGTGTCTTGAATTTAACATATACATATATTCACAGGTTAATATTCACCTTGATCATTACCCGAAATTAGAGTCTTGATAGCGTGAAGCCCCATAAGTTGTTTATTTACTTTCGCATTTACTTTCGTATACACATGCATTCTTGTGAATCCATAATACTTGGAATCCGCCTCACACTTCTTTTTATTGTCGGTCACCGTTGTGCGCATATCGAACCATAAAATAAACCACATCACCTTTGATCGTTATCGCACTGCAGGTAAACTCACGTTTCGTACTGATTCACTACCATTCACCACCGGCTTTATGATTACCATTGACAGCATGGTACACCATTTTCTAGTATTTATGATCACATTCACTTGTATTGTAGCATGCTTTTACCACATTCGGAGTTGACACGTGTTTGTTCACCTTTCGGTTCTCCGTTTAACAGAACAGTTATCACCGGTCACAACTTTTATGACAAGGAGGTCACCTTGTATTCTCCTGATGTCACTTACCTATATAAGGAAAATCACATCACAGACAGTATTTCAATCCTTTTTTCTGATTCACTGTGATAATGTTACAGTTCAATTCCTAGTGATTATTTCTGTACTATGCTGAATGTTAATTATATGTTTACAGAATACGTTCCCTAATGAAGGGCAACGCCTGAAATGCATTGGGTGCAACACCAGAATTGTGTGCATAAAAATGGATATTATTGAAGAAAGTAATATTCCATGCGTACCAACCTTACTGAACCTAGCCCTGGGCGTAGGTCACGTAGCAGCGCTGTGCATAGCTACGCATAGTGCACTTCCACTACGCAAGCTACGCGTAGCTAAGCGAACTGCGTAGTGCGGTAGGGAAAATGCTGTTCGCATTGATTGCACAGTGCCGAATGCTTGTCCACAAACTGCATCTTGCACAGTGCAAGCGGTCGTTTTCTGCCGCTCGAGTAGATTTGTACTCGACCGGCAGCTTTCTCAAAGCGGACTGGTAGTTTCCCATCGCGAGCGGTCACAAGCATATGCGACCACTCGCGATGAGAAACCTGACCTCCCCACGTTGAGAATCTCGCTGGGAGGTTTATTTTCTATGCTCGCGATCAGTAACTTAATCTTGCTGATCGCAAACGAGGAAAAAGTCTCGCTGGGATGTTATTTCGTTCACTCGTGGTCACCAACTTGATGTTGAGGACAGCGAGTAAGCTAAAAATGCCTGCTTTGCATTTTTGCACTCTGCTATCCGCAAGCGTAGCATAGTCCTACGCCCAGGGTTACTGAACATTCAAAACAGAGTGCGAATTGGAGACCCTCCCCCGTTTTGGGGACAGCGCTTGTTCATACACATATTGTCAGAAAGTGACATCCACATGTGGTAAATGTGTCAGAGGGAGTTTTTTACAATATCCACAGAAGAAACAACAATTCGTCCATATCTAATTAGACAGAATTTGCAATTGACACATTGTTTTGTGTACATGTGTATCTAACATACATATCATGTATGAAGAGACAAAACACCTCCAAGTGCGTTGAGAATATTCACTGTGTACACATCAAATACATATGCAGCTTATATCTAATTGAGTTCTGTCCCTTGACACACTACTGGACAAAGAAAGCTGCAAATATTATAAATGCATAGAATGTCCAATGCAAGGTTTGGACATTTACTCCACACCTCTACAGATACATCATGTGTACATTGACACCCAGCCACTGTAGGTACATAATTCTACACAAGATCACAATAGACTTATCTATTCTATGAAACATATACAATCATGGTGAAACAAACACACAACTGTTTTCACACATCCCAAATCACACAAGAATAACAGTGAGCATCAGTAGCAATGGTTGGACACAGGAATACCAAAACAAGGAAGTGCTTTATTCAGCAATAATCCCTTTTTTAAATCTAAACAGCAAAGGCCAATGACCAATGACCAGCCAATAATGACATGAAGTGGGCCAGCAGACTGTTACCCTTCCAAACTTACCTTTATAAATATTGCAATGGGACACCTCCCCTAGAAGGGGCATCTAGGGGGCAGGTCAGGCACCAAAAAAAAATGGTGGGCTGGGTTGTTCCTTGCAATGACGGGGCTCAGGATAGTTTGGGTTGGTTGCATCTGTGGGAGGGCAGGATTCAGTTGTGGGAAGGCAGGGTTTCAACATATTTTAGATCTTATATCCCTGGAGGGTGGTGCAGCGAATCGGGAGGGGGGGGGGAGCTTTTTTGGATTTAGTTTTCTTCCTCATAGAAGTACTGGGGTAGGATGGGGAATTTTACATTCTGGGTTTAGGAGGGGGTGGGACAGTGGCAGGACAGGAGCTTTTGGGGTTCCTGACAATTTAGGTTGGATCTCAGTAAGGAGCTGGGTAGGTACTTTGGGGGTTCAAGTGGAAGGGTATGGCAGGGGTGGCATTGTCTTCGGTTTAGGTTTGGGAGGTTGTTGGTCAGTTTGCCTAGGGAAGAGGTCAAGGGCAACAAGATTGAGATTTTGGGCAAAATGGGTATGAGGAGAGGCAAGGGTGTCAGGTTTAGGGCGGCATGCAGTCTAGGGCCAGCCCCACTCACTGCACATGTATGTATGCTGTTGTGCGCTAAGGTCCATTGTGGTAAAGCGCATGAGGGCTGCTTCCTTGGCTCGCTGGTGGGTGTTCTGCTCCCAACAAAGGTGATGTGCTTTGCCGTTTTGTCATGCCTCAAAATGTTGAATTTTTTAACTGACACTTGTTTATCTGTCCTTAAATCGATTCCTGCTTTTTATTTATAAGAGCTCTTATAGCTCTTTATTGTCTTACAGGAGGGCCTTCCCCCTGAGAACTACATCTATCATGCTTGGGGGGAAGGTGCAAGGAGAGCGTGGCAACGCTTACATCAGCAGCCACGCCCCTTCCTCCACGCTCACTATTCCGCTGGATTGTAACGAGTGCGGAGATTTCGGCTTTGGTCCCGGTCTTCTTGTCTTGCGGTGCAGGTTAGTGGTCTTGGTGTTTCTCCATTGAGGCCCGGAATCCTATTTGGGTTGTTCCCATTTTGCCCCAGGCCTCCGGGAGTTCTTTGTTGGTTGGTGCCGGCTCCTGCATTACACTCTTGGCCTCCCGCTGCTTTCCTCAGATCCGTGCCGGCTCCTGCAGAGTTTTTTCCCTTCACATTTGACAACACTACAGATAAATAGCAGAGTAGGTCGTACTCTGCAGGTAAGAAGAGTATAGTGTTTACAAAATCTATATTGTGACCTAGTCTTCGTTACTGCCAACCCATTTGCATATGTTTGAGTGATCACGCAGAACTTGGGCAAAACTTTTTTCTTTTGTTTTTGAGTCTTTGTATAATCACTGGCACGCAGAAAATCAGACAAGCTTTTGTTTATCAGTGTTAGCATAATCTATGGCATTAAAAGAGTAAAGACAAGACGTCAGGAGCTCATGACACATTTATATTATGCCTAAGGACATGGTATCTTTCATGGAAGAAAATAAGTCATTTTTATTCACTAGCACTGGAACCCCTGGTGGCTTGGATTCGCTGGGAACCATCGATCCGGGGAATACGGTGGTCCCCTGATTGGGAAGATCAGATTTCCATATACGCAGATGATATCCTGCTCTACCTGACCTCCCCTCGCTAATCCCTTATGGTGGTGTGCGACGTCCTGGCCTCGTTTGGTAAAAACTCGGGACTCTCCATTAACTGGGGGAAATCTCTGTTGTATGTCCTCAGGGGGGAAACTCCGGTTCCCCCCAGAAACTGTCCTATCCAGATCAATACGACTGGATTCAGATATTTGGGTATGTTTGTTTCATTAGATCCGGCAGTTAGATATACTGAAAATCTTCTTCCCCCATTGCAGAGGCTTTGAAGTGACTCCGCTCACTGGCGGAAACTTCCGTTCTCTTTGTTGAGCCGAGCGGCTCTCCTTAAGATTATGTCTCTGCCCGTTTCCTTTATGCCCTTCAAAATACTCTGGATGTAGTGCCCGCCAGTTATTTCCACGAGATAGATGGATTACAACGTAGTCTTTTATGGGAGGGGAAACCCCATATTGCTTCAGCGAAGCTGACACTCCCATGGTATGACGGGGGTATTGCCCTCCCAGATATCAAACGCTATTATTGGTCTTCCCAGCTAGCTGCAATTAACCATGGAACATATGGGCCCGCAGCTGATCCCGGGTACGCAATGGTCAGGTGGCTTGGCTTCTTCCGGGGGGCAGTTACAACAGGGCGCTATATTCTAAGCCAATTAAGCTATATTTGACAAGACCAACCAAACATGCAGTGAAGAACTGGCATGATGCCACAAATTCTTTGGGGTGGAGGGATAGGCTGACTTTTTGACTAAGAAAAACTGGGCGAGCTGTGCAGCACAAAGGGATTCGATAAATGGGAGCTGATAGGAATCTTAACTATTAAGGACAGGGGGCGAATTAAATCATTTAAAGAAATGCAAAATGAATTTGAGCTATCCAGTTCTGAATATTTCCGCTATGTGCAAATTCAGCATTCGTTACAGACGGCCCTGCCTGTAGAGGTAGACCTGCCGGAGGCATCACCCCTTAAAGATAGAATCTTAGATGATCATCTCCCGGAAAAAACAATCTCCCTGATTTATAAGAAACTAATTAATAATAGAGCGGATCTGCTTGGGGAGTTGATAGATAAGTGGATACGAGACGGAATAGAATTAGACGATGAGGACTGGATATCAGCTGTTTCTTCCCCGAAAGTGGTCGCTGCAAGATTACGGCTCGTACAGTTGAAGATTTTGCACAGGGTCTATGTCACCGCCCCCGCCTAGTTCGGATGGGGTTGTCAGATGAAGGACTCTTGGGTACATTCTCTCATATTATCTGGGAGTGCCGAGACATGGCCAAGTACTGGGGGGAGATTCACAACACTATTCATGAAGTCACGGGTGTATCCTTGCTACCGGAGGCACGTAGATGTCACCTTCACATACGGGAATCTACTGATCTTATCGCTGCGCAAACACAATGGGTCACACTGGGCTATATGATAGCGAAAAGAAATATCGCCCAGAAGTGGGGTTCGGACTCACCGCACACCCTTAGGGACTGGGAAAAGGACCTGGACTGGAGTATGTTTTGAGAAAAAACAGTGTATGTGGTGAGGGGATGTCCCCGAAAATGGGCATTAATCTGGGGTCAGTGGAACAGGTATAGAGGGGGATTTGTGTACCACCTAGAGATTCTGTTCTTGATGTTCTCTCATCCCCGTGAAGTTTTTTGACAATTATGTACTCTTGTTCTTCAACCCCCTCTAAAAATGTACTGCTGATTATAATGTGTTTCTTCCATATTGTGTCCTTTGTTGATGCCTTGTTTCAAGAAAAAGAATTATTAAAAAAAAAGAAGTCATTTTATTTGATAAAGAGTGATAGTAACTCATGTGCTACACTTTATTATTGTTCTGAGTGTAGAACCTATTTATATAATTATACTGCATAAAAGCTAATTGTGAGATAAAACATATTATTACACTATTGTTACAGTTGTTTTGTTGTATTTTAACCTTTTTTCTTTACAGATCTCCTTCCCTGCTGTTCCCATTCTAATTTCCCTTCCCCCTGCTTGATCACTTCAATCCTCTGTTATACTTAAAAAAGAATCAGAGTTGAAGGTATCGAGAGGTGAGTCATTGTGTCTTTGCGTCCAGACCCTGAGGAAGAAAGCTCAACATGACAAAGGGTAAGGGTTTTAGAGAAAGTGGGTTGTGAAAAATTTGATGTGTCTATGTATGCTTTTGTGGTGTCTGTCGTGGCTGTGTGTGATGCTGTGCTGCCTGCCTGTTTCTCTGTATGTGAGACATGTGGTGCAGTGGGTGTTGTGTCTGCCTGCATGTCTGTGGGTATGGAAGTGAGGGTGTCTTGTGTCTGCTGAGTGCGTGTCTGTCTGTCTTTGGCCCTATGTCTGTCTGTTTGTGTGCTGCATGAGGATGTTGATATGGATGCCTGTTCAGGTTTGTGTGTGCTTTGGCCAGGTGGCAGGAGGGGGGTGGAAAGTTGGATTTTGGTTAAGACAGCCATGAGTGTGGAGGCTAGAGTCTGAATGGATCCCTGTAGGGAAGACATGGCAGAGTGAAAGCCTGCCAGGAAAGAATCCATCTGTGTATGTTGAATGGTATGCACCTTGAGGACATTCAGCCCTGCTATCTGACCCACAGGGATCTGCCTCAGGAGGTCAATGGCCTCCATACTCAGGGCATCAGGGGAGAGAGAGGCAGGGGGTGATGTGCCTGGTACAAAAGAGACCCCGCATTTTAGGGGAGCAGTCACAGACAGCGGGCTGGGGAGCATCTGTGAGGGTAGAGATGATAGAGGTGGTGGTGGACTGAGATGGAGTGGACATAGGTCCATGGGCATCCACCACCACCACCTGGGAGGGCTCACTGGAACTTGAGTCAGCTAATGATGACATTGCTGTTATGTCTGTCAGCTCCTGAGTTGAGCTCACATCACCCTCTGTGCCACTGGGACCGTCTACGGGCTGGACTGTTCCCATGAGGCACAGGGTCAGACTGATTTGCATATGGCCATGTCTGAACTGGGGTGGCAGAGTGGGCTAAATAACGGTGATGGATTAAACCCAGATCTCTTGACTGGGTGTGAGCGTTTGATTGGTTCAGATGCTCCGTCCATCACCACCACCTTTTATACCGCTTTGTTCGCCATAAGTTGGCAGGGTATGCTCAGACGTGAGTCCCTTGCTCACTTTGCCACTGGATTCAAGCAAGCCTGGCTGAAGACAGCTGTAATGCCAGAAACCGGTCCTAGGAAGCTTGTTTCCGGTCCAGAGAAGGCATGGCTTGGCAGTTCGGGCTGGACTGTTCCCATGAGGCAGAGGGTCAGACTGATTTGCATATGGCCATGTCTGAACTGGGGTGGCAGAGTGGGCTAAAGAACGGTGATGGATCAAACTCAGATCTCATATTCTTCTGATGTTCCTCTGCGGTAGTGAGTTTGTAGCTGCAGGAAATGATCATCTGAGGCAGTCATATATTGTGCAGCATAACACTAAAGTTGTCATTCATTGAGCCATGTGAACTTTGCTGATGATACTCAGCTGATGTTTTCCTTCAGAGACCACTCGGACTCCACGTTCGCCAACTTCCGCCAGTGTCTTGACAGCATCGGTGTCTGGATGACCAACAACCATCTAAGACTTAATGCGGATAAGACAGAGGTGCTGTTTTTTAACCAGAAAAATCCCATCCCCCCCTCACGGTGGTGGCCCTCGGCACTGGATCCCGCTCCCTCCCCCGTTCACTCCGCCCGCAACCTGGGATTTCAGTTTGACGACTCCCTCTCATGCAAAGCTCAAGTTAACAAAGTCACATCTGCCTGCTTCTTGAAGCTGCGCATGATCAAAAAGGTACTCCCCTATCTCCCCCTGGACTCCCGCCGAACAGTTACCCAGGCTCTCATTACGTCTCACTTGGACTACGCTAACAGCCTTTACGCTGGAGCTCCTCAGTATCTGATAGACCGGCTTCAGATTGTCCAGAACGCGGCTGCCAGACTGATTGGAAACATCCCCTACCGTCAGTCAGTCACCGCCTATCGTAAAGAGCTTCACTGGCTTCCCATTGCCAGCCGCATCCAGTTCAAGATCCTTACCCTTGCCTACCGAGCTATCAACGACCTTGGACCCAACTACCTTAAAAAGCGAGTGTCGATATCTCACTCCATCAGATCCCTGAGATCCTACAGCCTCCGCCTCCTGATCTCTCCCCGCTTTAGACTCGCTAGAATGGGCGGCAGAGGGTTCAGTGTTATCTCTGCCAAGCTGTGGAACGGTCTTCCTATCGATCTCAGATTCTGCCCTTCTGAATCCATCTTTCGGGCCAGACTTAAAACCTGGCTATTTTCCGGACTTTGATCCTCACACTGCTGATTTCCTCCCCTCTCTTCTCCCTCTGAGGCTCAGGTTCTAGCGCCGGGACACCCCTCCGGGGGTAGCTGTGCGCTCTACAAACTACATAAATAAATAAATAAATAAATAAACTTTAATTGGGTGTATTTCTTCGCTTGCCACATGTTTCTACCTATGCAGTTTTGTCTTCTGCCTGTTTTTTAAGAACTGAGAAAAGCATCTCATCCAGCTCATACTGAACTGTTTCTGTTTGAACACGACCAATGCTGATTCGCACATGTTTGGTCTCTGTCTTGAGTGGATTAGTGTTTAATCTATTGTTGAACGGAAATGCAGCTTGTGTAATTACACATGAAGGGGGTTAATTCAAACATTCACCCAATATTATTTTCTTTTTATACAGGGGTAGTCAGCATTATGACTATAAGGACAGGATGGAACAAAAAACAGAGAAATCAAGGATTTTAAATCATTCATGTGTACCAATCAGAATTCTGCCCATTCACCAAAAGTAGAAGAGCAAAGCTTTTCAAAAGGCCATAAATGCACAATCCAATCAGTGTTTGGGAAGCAAACATTGAAAGAGGAATATGCCTCCCAGGATTGTTTTTGTGCAGGAAAACAATCCTGCGTGCAATGGAGGCACCTTTGCACCATGTTGCAATTGTGCCGGCATTGGTGCTAGGCAGCAAAACAGATCCAGCGCAGGGACAAAAGCAGGAATGTCCCATATTCTTTTATATACAAAGCATTGCTGCCCTTTCCCTGTCATGCAGTGCTTTGTGACTTTACTATAAGTATGGTGCTGAGAGCTAGGCTTGCCCTGGCCAACAATTATTTTGTACTTTGTTATTTAGATTGTTAAGACGAACAGGAATATAATAGAAGATGCCAATAAATGGAACATCAGAAAGTCAAACAAAAAAGACGAAGGTGGTATGAAAACAATACAAAATAAGGAATCCAATTTTAAAAAGTTAGTTAATCTATGACATATGTATTCAGATGCTCCTCAAAAGGAGAAAAAACTGCCCAAAACTGCCCTCCAGCCCTGAAAATTGCCCATTCCCTCCCCTCTCCCCGCCCTGAATCCTACAATTCAACACCAGCCCTTAAAACTACTCCGATCCGCCCGCACTAAGCCCTAAAACCCTGCCCCTTGCTAAAAAACTACCGGAGTCCTGAAAAAGACCCCCAACCCCTAAAAACTACCCACCCAAAGCCGGCCACTGCCTCCACTTACCAGGCATCTCGGAGCTTCCTTTCCTGATCCTTCCTGTTCCTGCCCCCACCCATCCACACTTCTAGCCCACTGACTACCTTAAAAACACATAAGCATGGTTATTGCAGAAGCTTGTTTTAGGCATAATGTGTTCTGCTTGTGTGGAAACAGCATGGGTAGCTCAGCCAGAGTTGTAAAGTCCGTTTTCCCCTCAAAACAACCAATTGTGGGGTTTAGAACTCCACTGCACTTTTACAGCTTTTCCCAGCCTTGACCAGTTGATAGACTGTCATTACTAAATGACAACCCCCAAACCCATATACATGTAATTCACTTTCAGGTTCCCACATTTGGCACCTACTTTCTTGAAATTAGTAGTGCCACTTACCCGAGAACCTTTAGTGAATGATTTCAAAACACCCACCTAATTGAACTATTTAGACTCATCTCTCTCAGCAGGTACTACATTCACTAACTGATATACAAAACAGTTCTGGTTCCATAATGTGATGCCGCACTTTCAATTATCTGATATGTTATTTTATGGTTTACAGTAATATTTTGGTAGACTGTCCTGCGATCAGAATATTGTAAAATGATAGGTTTCAAATACTGTAGGCATCTATTAATCAAACGTGCTTGCAGTGATACACCTGCAACGAGCCTTTATTTAATTAGAACTTCGGGTATCAACCTTTTAGTCCCTAGTAGGAAATGCTATGGAGTTTTCCTACTGAAAATGTATTTCATCACTGAATCTATTTCACTGTTGCAAAACTGATAAGGAACGGCACCAGCACACTGAATTTAATTAAGCTTTTACCCTCAACGATGTGCACTTAATATACCGTGGATGGAAATTCATTTTATACACTACTGCAAGATCAGACATCTGTTTTAATAAGCACATGTGGCATCCATCCAAATAGGTGCTATAAAACGAACTCGGGAGCCAGCAGCAATTTACAATGTTGCAAGGCTTCAATATTTCCATATAATGGTACATTTAGTTACATGGGTTTACAAAGATTTTATTATTCGGAAACTAATGATTATTAAAACACACGTTGAAGCTTGTCTATAAATCATACTCTTTGAGACAAGGCAGACAGGTTGGAAACTCGTCAAATAAGATGTTAGAAAAATCACTATATATAAGCAAATTCTGCAATTTCTAATTGTCTTTCTCTGTACTTCTCGCTATTATAATGTGCATTCTATAAGGCAATACGTTGTTTTTTTCAGTTTATAAAGGTATGAAAAATTACCCTGTAGTGAGGCAATAATCTGGAAATCTCAAATTTGACCTTTGCACTGTAGTATTAAGTATGTGCATATATGTACATCCATACTAATATTACGAAGAGAGAGCCCAAACCTTTGAACCCGGTAATCTCAGTAACCACAGCACCAATCATAACACCCAATACAGCGTTGGAAAGGGCAGTTGCAGCAGAAGGACATAGGCTTTGCACACGGCCACCATATTTTTTTTTTTGCAGCGTTTTATATAGCGCAAACTTGACCCGAACTGAATCAGGGATCAGAGCGCTTTACATAGTACCAGTTACGTTAAATGAGGACACACATTTTTTTTGTTAGGCACGGGCAGATTAAGTGATTTGGCCAGAATCACAGGACATTTGGCGTCGTTACCAAGACTCGAACCCAGATCCCCAGGTCCGAGGTCGAGCGCCTTAGCCGTTAGGCCAACTCCTCTATACATTCAAAAGGTAAAAGAACCGTACCAGCAAAGTAGTCCCTTGTGGGCGTGTCTGCGTTGTGCTGTGGGCGTGGGCTGGGGGCGTGACTAACGCTGGGGGTGTGTGTTACGACCATCACACTGTGGGCGTGACAAACGCTGGGGGCGTGACAAACGCTAGGGGCGCGTGTCCGCCCTTCATGCCATGTGAGCCGTACATACAAGCGCCAACTACGTTGCTGTGCAGCATCAAGGGGCACGCTGGGGGTGTGACATGCTCAGAGTGTGAGAAATGCTGGGGGCGTGTGTCCGGCCTTCCTGCACCGCATCAAGGGGCACGCTGGGGGGCGTGAGAAACGCTGGGGGCGTGTGCTACGTTCTGCCCTTCATGCCATGTGGGTCGTACATTAATCAGAAGATCGTCTGCTGTGGCCGTGTGCTGGGGGCGTGACAAACGCGTTCACCTGGAGGCCTGGTAAGTAACGTTACCGCAGCCTCTCCTGCGCGCTGTTACTGAACTCTCTCATTCAACGAAATTACACGCGCCTGCTACCATCAACCAGGGCTCTAGCCGTGCTCAGGCGGCGGATCAGTACACTAATTACACGCGCCTGATAACATCCACCAGGGCTGCAGCTGGGCCTCAAGCGGGGGAACACGCACCTGCTAACATCAAACAGGCCTGCATCTCGGCCTCAAGCAGGGGAACACGCAAATGATCGTGTCTGCGGGGACAATTACTGCAGCCTCTCCTACTTGCTGTCACTCAACTCTCTCATTAAACGGATTTACCCGCGGCTGATAACTCTCCCATTCAATGACATTACATGTGCCAGCTAACATCAACCAGGGCTGTAGCCGGGCTCAGGCGGCGGAGCACTACACCAATTACACGCGCCTGCTAACATCAACCAGGGCTGCAGCTGGGCCTTCTCCGTCCCTATTCTAATGAAACAAAAAATGTTGTCTACCGCGAGATTTTAAAATAAATTGCCCTTGCCAAATATACACATTACACACATTCTATTTCATACCCGGGCAACGTCGAGACGGGCTGCTAGTATATATATATCCGCAACATTCTATTTGGAATAATTTTGGCGCCGGTGGACGAACCTTCACGAAATTCTCCAAGAAGATGGCCTGCTCTACTCCGGTCCTTCCCTGAAAGTTTGGGGGTGATTGGTGAAGCGGGGCAGAGAGAAAACGGGGTCCCAAAACGTGTTTTCCCCATGTAATTTTACATAAGGACCTTTAAGACGGGCTATAGCCCGAACTGCTGAACGGAATTACACCAAATTTGGCCAAAAGGTAGAGTTTGGTTTGCAGATGACGCTTTTTGTTAAATGGTTTAAATCCATGCAGTAGTTCCTGAGAAAATCAATAGTAAAATCATAGATATATCTATGGACGAAGTACTGTCCGAGGATTATACGCATACCCTTACGAGCACAAGCTGCATGCTAATTGGCTGTCAACTGTCTGTCAACACTCCAAACGAGGAAGTGTTGGCAGCCATCTTGTGTGTTGGTAGAACCGAGGCACAAGAAAACTGAAAAACAAGTGCGCAAAAGATGCAAAGGGGGCAGGGTAGAAACACCGTGACCCCCTAGGCCTGCTCAGGGGGTCCCACAAGGACCCCCTATTGCCAAAAATCGCGGGATGCGCATAGGATACCCGTATGGCGTGGAAAAAAAAGAAAACCTGAAGCCCGCTTTAGTGCTAATTAGCCCCCGGGGGCCAAGTCCCGGGGGCAATGAAGTTTATTATAATGGGGGCCCAGAGGGGCACCCCAGCCGCTACCCCCTGTGGCTTGTTTTTAAAATATATGTGCGGTGGGGGCTCATGGCCCCCCCGCAGTAAATGTAAATTTATATGTATGGGGGGCTCTTAGGTTCCCCACCCCCGGGGACCACCACTCCCCGGGGCTTTAAAACATTAATTGAGGGGGCCTCTGAGGCCCCTTCATCCCCAGGGACCGCCACCCTCCTGGGCTTTAAAATATTAGTTGAGTGGGGCTCTGAGGTCCCCCCAGCCCCGGGAACCGCCACCCCCCGTGGCTTTAAAATATTAATTGAGGGGTGGCTCTGAGGCCCCTTCCAGCTCCGGGTGTCGGACAGAAAGTGTTGGCCCCCTTCCTGGAGCCCAAGATGGACCTGGGGCTCCAGGAAGGGGGCCAACGCTCCTGCAGTGCCCCGGGGTGCACAGCCCCGGGACACTGCCATTTGCAATGACAGGGCGGGAGCCTTGCGGCTCCAACCCTGTCATTGGAAACTGCTTTCCTATTAGGAAGAGAAAGCAGGTAAAACTGCTCTCTCTTTCAAATAGGAAAGCTGATTGCTTTTTCTAAGGGGGAGCAGAATGTTAGTTGTTCTCCCTGAGGAAAAGCAATGCCGGCTCCCGAAGGACGCGGGGAGCTAGCTGGGACCGTGGGGGCATTGGGGCTCTCTCTACGGTCCGTAACATTTCATGTAAGCCCCGGGGGATGGGGTCCCTGGGGTTAATACAAATTAGAGATAGGGCTATAGGGGCTATTTTTTTTTACGGTAAAATGGTACGCTCTCCAAAGCCCCGGGGACCACCACTGCCTGGGGCTTTCTGTATTGTGGGAGGGCCGGATTTTGCAGTGTTCCAGGGTGCCCATCTCGCCCTCCCATAGCAAGGAAATATGTTTTCTCTTTCAAAATCTAAATCAGATTGCTTTTCTACATGGGGAGCTGCATGTTAGTAGTTCCTGCTGTGGAAAAGTAATGCCGGCTCGCAAATGCGTAGAAGTTGTGCACCAAAGGCGCTGGAGTTGGACACCCTACAGATTATGAGTCGTGCATCCAGGGCGTGCACAACAGGGGGCCGCACTGAGCTAGGTGCGCAACTTTTACTTTTTCTGTTAAAAAATAGCTCCTATCAGAACTTTCTAATATTACTGGGGATTGTATCTCCCGGGTCTTATAAAAAAATGTTGGGGATCGTGAGGGGAGCCACTATGCCCTCACGGTCCGGCCCGCTTTCCTCGTTCTTTGGGAGCCGGCATTGCTTTTACACATGGGGAGATGCTAACTTGCATGTGGAAATGCAATCTTGTTTGGATTTTGAAAGTGAGAACAGATTTCACTGCTCTGTCTTTCAAAATTCAAACTAAGTTTGTTATGGGAGGGTGGGAGCCGCAAGACTTCAGCCCTCTCATAGCAAACAGCAGTGTCCCATGGGTAGGCACTGCAGGAACCGGCTCTGGGCGTGACGGTCTTCAGGGCTCTCGAGGGCACCAGGCGGGGTTTGAGGGACGTGATTGAGGCCCACACACACACACAGTTTTTTAGGGGGCTGGGACCTTGGACTACTCCCAAACGGCTTTCTGCCTATTACCATAATAACAGTTAATGGAACACTTACATGAGCACAGAGGTAGACGTTCACCACACTATGTTGCTAATGGCGGTGTACTTTTAAAACTTTTGAATTTGAACCGTTAGTTGTAGGTATAGAGTCTGGTACAGATCTGGTAAAGAGTTAGTCTCAGAATTATACTTCAAATTATAAATATAATTTCTATTGGGGACCGCTACCCTCCCCCTAAAACAAAGATACATATATATTTTTTAACTACTTTTATTAAAACAATAATAAATAACTGGAAACGTAAGTGGAAGATAACAATACAATAAAGAACTAGAAACATAGCTTTAATAAAACAATATAATAAACAAAATTTGATGTGGAGTCCAATAGTCGTATGGTAGGTAATCTGCAAAACAAAAAAGAAAATGATTGTTTAAAATTATATCGATGTGACTAAATGAGGTCAAACATAAAAAGTCAAGGTAAACTTGACAATATTTTTTACGTGTGCAGTGTACCTTGTACATTTCACTTGTGTTATAGGCCCGCGTTCTAGCGGTGTCTGTATGGAAGTGTCTACTGTGTCAGGTTTACATTACAGATCTTTAAAATGATTCAGAGATAATACAGAATTAGGTGAGAGATTAAGTCATTATGCAGGACAATATTCTTTAGGGCTTATTTACAAGACTCTTGCAACAGTTTTGTGTTACTTTTCTCATGTTGAAAGTGACGTAAAAGTGTCGCAAGGGGCTTGCAAATAAGCTCTTTTATTTCTAATGCATTTAATGGGAGGCATTGTATATCTAGGCCACTCTGCTTACCGTGTGTAAACACTGTGACCATCAGAATTCACAACTTCAACTTAGCTTTGGTTCTACACGTCGGAGTAGACAGCAGCGTCCATAACTTTAAAAGAGGAAGAGAAACGATGTGAGAGACAGTGAGAGAGAGAAATAGAGAGAAAACAACATTAAAATGTGGGAGAGAGAAAGTACTCGTAACTCACCTTTTGCCTCCGCTGTGTGTCCACGGTAACCCTGGGCAAAGGACTTCGCTACGCCCACGAAGTGGGCGTAGTGTTGCCTACTTCGCCCTTTGCAAAGTAGGCGCAACACTATGCCCACTCCTTGGGCATAGCGAAGTTGCCCGCCACCCGCCTCCCTCCCGCCCTCCCGAACATACCTACTTTTGGTAAATGGACACATAAAAATAAATAAAAGGCACTTACCTTGTGCGCGGCGTCCCGGGGCTCCCACTGCTCGTTCACGCCGCCGTCTGCTAACTAATGCGCATGCGCCGCCGCCCACGCATGCGCATTGGTTGTCAAGACGGCGGTGTGAACGAGCAGAGGGAGCCCCGGGACGCCGCGGACAAGGTAAGTGCCTTTTATTTATTTTTATGTGCCCATTTACCAAAAGTAGTTATGTAGGGGAGGGGGACATGCGGCGCATAGTGGGGCTACGTGAAGTGCGCAGGTGGGTGTAGTTTCTTGCCCACTTTGCGTAGCTTCGTGTAGCCCCACTACGCACACTACGCCCGATGTGCTGTTTGATAGTGCACCCTCCAATTTAGTGATCTGAAAGATAGTATAAAGAGTTAGTAATAGCATAGTCCATAAAACTGCACACGTATATTTTTGCTTTATTTTTCTGTACAGTCAGGATACTATATTATAACAAGATCCACTGTAAGGAGGTGTCTGTGCACTGTTTTCTTCCAAAGTAGTATATCCCATGCACTCCCACTGCATAGCAGTGAGTTGTCAATATTGTGTACCTAGACTGTTGCACCCCATTGACTCGCAGTCTGGAGGTGAGTGTTTTTCTTCAGAAGTCATAGGCAGATTTACAAGCTCCTTTCCTCACTTTTCTCATGTTAATAGTGACACAAAAGTGGTGCAAGGAGCTTGTAGATGTGTTCCTTCGACTGTTGTAACCTATCTATTCTTACTGCTCTGAGGTAATTGTATATTTTTATGCAGTGAAGCTGCTGCACAGTAGGCGGGCAACTAGAGCCAAATTTCGGAGGGGGCTGTAAAATATTTCGGGGTGGCTAATTCTTCCAACCATAGACAGAGTGGCTGTAAGAAGGGGTGAACACACAACAAAAGCCTCATTTAGTAGTAAATAGTCTTTTAAAGACCTGTTAAGTAGTCGGGTGCAGCTGCAATTAGATGGTCACCAGTCCGCGAAGCTGTCTCCGCCCGTGCTGACACACACAACAGGGGGAGGCTGAAGCCCCGTGACCCCAATGGGTGTTGCGCGCCTGCTACACACTACCCACTCTCTCCTTTCATAGATAGCTTGTTGTTGTTTCGGAAACAAGCTTATTTGCTCACCTTGCTCACCTTGTGCCATTGTCGTGATTCAAAGAGGGTACACTACGTGACGGAGCAGGCTTCTCAGTCGTTGTTACAATTGCCACGCATCATTGCAGAATGCACGAACGTAGAGCTTTGTAGGTTTTATTCATGCTCACAGCATGTAACTGACACGATCTCGGAGAGCGCAGTTGCAGGACGCTGTGCGGCTTTATTTTGCGTTTGTGTGTGATCCGATGTGAATTTTAAAAACTTGCTCACCAGTGTTTGTGCTTTCCTGTCCCATTCTATGTTCGCCTATTTTTAACTTTTTAATTTGCGCATCTGCACTTTACACTGCCTGTTCTTTGTAACTCATCGTATCTGGGACTTAAAACCCACCAGTCCCTTCCTGGTTTGCCGTGCTCCTCCGCCATTCTGAGTGAGGGGACGGTCTAGTTGTTGAATACCTTGCACCAGCCCAGTGAAAAGGGGCAGATGGCGCCGAAGCGCAGCGGACGCACCGGCAGCGCGCCGAAGGCGCGCCAAAGGCAAACATGTCTGCACCCATCCGTGCCAGTTCACCGCCAGACTTGCTGCCACACCTGCTGGGGACAGGCTTTCTTACACCCGCAATGACCTCAGAAGCGCGGTGAGTAACTGCAGACAATCTTTTGGGGATACTTCTAGGGGCCCTTTTTGTTGTACTCAGTGCGGCTTTAGAACTGCACTTGCCCCATTTCCTGGCCGCCACCTCCCGTGTCCTAGCAAGCATATCAGCATTGTTAATTTGAATTGTCGCTCCTTAGCTAAACACCATGCTGATTTCCTTGACTTAATATAGGACTCCGCCCCGACGTTCTCTTTCTCACAGAGACATGGCTCTCGAATGCCATGACTGTGGAGCCAGTTATTGTGCTTCCCTTAGGCTATTGCATCCTTACTTTGAACAGGGAGTCTAGAGGAGGGGGAATTGCGGTGATTTTTAAATCTTGTTACCCTTGTACTTTTGTTAAACAGGCTGTAACAGGATGTGAATGTGCACATTTTAAGATTACCCTGAGCCCTAATTACACAATGTCAGGTCTCCTGGTATATCAGCCCCCTGGTCCATCTAGGGACTTTAGGACCGCACTCGCAGAGACAATTAGTGCACTAGTGGTTAATGCGGCTAATTTTACCATCACTGGAGATTTGAACCTCCATTTGGATAATTGTGAAGACACAGACATGGTTAACTTTGTAGCATGCTTAACGGCCTGCCAGCTTGTACAACTGGTGTCAGGCCCTACGCACATTGCCGGCCACCTCCTGGACCCAGTCTTCATGACCATAACCTCACTGATAGTGCACACACCCATCCCAATGGGATGGTCAGATCATTTCCTTGTCCCCATGTCACTCCAGAGTATATCTCCTTCACAGAGTGAGGATCGGTCGACCTTGCTCAAACGCCCATGGCATAAGATACCAATAAGGCTTACAGGGTGTTCTCCGATTGGATTCGACAGCCATTAGATAGATTAATTCCAGGGAAATGGTCCTCCAGTCGTAAATCCAAAACCAGACCATGGTATAAAGATGAGCTGGCAGAGACCCGTAAAAACTGTAAAAGGTTGGCGCGCATATGGAGACGGGATTTTGATCCCGCCGCAAAGGTCATCTACCGGATGGCGATCAAGAAATACCACAAGGCCATTTAATTAGCCCGTGCGACTTATTTCACCAAACAAATCCATGAAAGTGACAACCCCGCAAAAAGTGTGTTCTCACTACTATCTAGCCTTTAAACCCAGCCCGACTCGCCAGATCATCATTCAAGCTTCTGTTCTTTCTAGACTTGGCTATGCCTCCTCGTTATACTTAGAGTCTAATAAGGCAGAAATTTTGAGGCTTCAAAGGGTACAGAACGCAGCAGCAAGAACCCTTCTAGGTCTGCGCAGGTCCTGATCAGTGTCTGGCGCCATCCGCCGCCTGCACTAGCTGCCGGTGGCCAGGCGTATTGAATTTAAGGCTCTCTGTATCGCCTTTGAAGCCCTGAAACGGTCTTCTCCCGACATCCTGGCACAACTTCTTCTGCCCTATGTTCTCTCAAGCCATGTTCATTCCCAGGGCCAACATCTGGTAGTTGTTCCCCGAACACAGAGAGCCCGCGCTGGAGGCTGATCATTCCGTTGTAGAGCTGCCCTCCTTTGGAATACACTCCCAGCCCAGATCCGGGGCCTCAACAGCTACCTGGAGTTTAGGAAGGCCATCAAAACATACCTGTTTCCTGCACCATAGTCTCTCCCTCTGGCCCATCCGTCTTGTCAGTTGCTTTGCTGTCAGCACCGGGACGCCCCTCCGCTGGGGCAGCTGTTTGCGCTTTACAAGTAATGTTAACATAACATACCATAACATATTGGGGGAGGGTGATGCCTTTTTGTGAAACAGAATCTGTAAGATAAAAGGAAGTTAACATTGCGTGTAATTTTTTTATCAAAGGAGAGAGGAAGTGAGAGGTGAGTGCACAGAATATTCGCAGCTCCACTTTGTCACCAGTGTGTTTTTCACTACGTACCGAAACATAATGCACCCTGAAGCTCTACATCTAAAAGATAGTAAAAGAAAGACGTTATGATTGGTAATTGTTACTATCTTAATGTGGAGTTGAATAACATCGCCCTTTCGTACACGTTTCTTCTCATATTTAAAATAACTATTTGTATAGTTTATATTCCGGACATTTGAGCGATTATAAAAATGTTCCTGCTATTGGCAAAAAATATATACATGTAATTTGATACACTATATAGGACTGCGTTTGCCTAAATCGCTGTGTCACCTTTTTGTATTCAGTCTGCTGCAGTCCATCGACTCCCTCCGATACGCACCCAGGCCTCACTGCTCACCTTTTCGTGGACAGGACACCTTCTACATCATGTAGTTCCGATCTGCCACGAAGAAGTCTGACATATGGTGCCTAGTCTTGATATCTCTACGGTTAACAACATACTCATGCTCCCATCATCATCATCGCAGGTTCTTCACCCGCTCAGTGCTTCGGGTACCACTAACTCAGTGACCAAAGAGGCCATGGACGTGGTAGTGGGCCCTGTTGTTCGGTAGTTCGGGCGTACATGAGGCGTCCGAACCACTAGAACGGACCATCACAGCGGGTGGGATGGGAGCAACTCTAAAATGGCGTAGAGCATGTGCGCCCCGTCTTTTTTATAGGTAGAGTCATGTGTGTAGTGATGGATGCGCTGGATGGGTATGGTTTGGGTGTATACCAGCCATGAGGTAGTGTGTGTGCCATTCAGACAACTAGACCTGCAACTAAGAAATCACTACAATGGAAATCTGGGCCATGAAGTGTTGTTGTGTTTTCCTGGTAGCGTAAGCGGAGTGGGTTGTACTAACATATTCAGCCTCTATTAATTTACCTGGGGGCAATGTACTTATTTATAATGGGGGGCCCAGAGGGGCCCCCCTACCCCGGGGACCGCCACCCCCTGGGGCTTCCATTTTTTATTATAATGGAGGGTCAGAGGGCCCCCCTAGGCCCAGGGACCCTCACCCCTCGGTGCTTTGATATTATGTATGCAGGGGGATCACGGCCCCCCGCAGCCCCGGGGACCCCCACCCCCGAGGCTTTCTTGTTAAAAATAAAAAATATCTGTGTGGGGGGGCTCAAGCACCCTCAAATGCCCCAGGGAACGCCAACTCCCCGGGGCAGTACATTTTTAAATTGGGGGGTCTGTGACGGACCGCCCAGCCCCTGGGACCACCCCCACGGGGCTTTTAAATATTGTGAGGGGGGCCGCGCAGTCCCCCTCCTGGAGCTTTGTGGTGGCCCTGGGGACCTCTGGTGTGCACGCGTTTGGTAAACGTACCGTACCCCGTATGCAACCTGGTTTATAAGGCGTCCTGTATGGGTATGCAAGCAGGAAATAGAAAAATATTTTTCAGATATTTATCAAGCTTATGTGTTTAGATGTTGGGTGGCTCTAAAAAGAGCCCTTGTGTTTATTGGGAGATTTTAGTACCTACAAGTAAGTACCGATGCAGAGTCTAAAGTTCAAGAGGAAGACTCTGTTCCCTTCATCTGTAAAATGTATACCATCTCTCCTATAGATGTCATGCAAATTGAAACGTAGATTGTTGTGGTAAATGGACCCCATTTTATAGTCTCTGAGAAAAGCAGAAACAGATGTATTCACATGTTTTCTAGCTTTCTCAATCTATGGGCAATATTGGTTGGACCAGTTCCATTTGTGCCTTTGGCATATATTAGAATAGACAAAGGCAGTTTGGGGGAAAAGTGCCATCAATTCTCCAAAAGTATCCTTCATAAGCATTTCCAGACCTACCCCGGTCAAAGTGCCTAGGTCATGGCCACCACAGTGCACAATTATGAGGTTAGGGTATTGGAGATGTAAAAAGGATTTAACCAATGGCATCGATTGCTGCCACTTTAACCCTCTCTGTTCAATCCATTTAATGTCTACATTTGGTAAACCTAGGTCTTTGTGAATTTGTTTCTGTTCTGCGTACCTTTGGCTCCAGAAAATATAGCTGTGTCCCACAATCCACATTCCAAGCATGTTGAAGAGTGGTCGGATTGCACTCAGATGGTCCCTGAAAATGAAATGGCAGTTTGAAAACTAAGATTTTTCTAAAATGGTGGATAAGATGCAGTTTTGAAAAAAGATAAGACATGATTGATTGTTTGAGAACATGCTGCACTGAAAATTAGGGTGCATGTTTCTGTTTTTTAAAAGCATGTTTTTTATTTGTGAACAAAAACTGATTGAGAGGTACATTACATAAGATAAGCTGATATGTTGAAAAGTCAAGCATACTTGCTGATTTGATTAGTAACATTGTGTGATGAACCTTTGACCTGTGTGCTCAGTTAAGTGTTTCTATGGTAACAGGCAGAAGGCAGAATGGAGTAGGGTTGAAAGGTATGTCAGTTGGATAGGGTTCAAAAGTTCGACCAAAAGAAATGTGTGTTTACTTTTTATATGTATATGCGAGTAGAATAGAGGGAAAGTGTGCAATTTCCTGGTTTTGCAAAGAACAGTGAAGTACAGAGATTCTGTATAAGAATATCTGCTGTGTGACTGACATTTTTCTTAATCTACCAATCAATTTGAAAGGTGAGTTGTTAACTTGTAAGGGGATGTATGTGGTGCATTTTGTTTTTAATAAGAGTAATGTGTTTATCCTTCTAAATAGCAAGGAACTTTAGTTGTGTAGAATCACATTCTGAGTTTGTCTGCATTTGGATAACGATTGTAATAAAAGCATTTGGTAAGTTAATGTGTTTGGTGAGTCAGCTTTGTACAATAAAGTGCAGTACTAAAAAATTTAGAATGTCTGCAGTTAGTTTTCCAGTTCAAGGGTCGCGCAGCACCTTGCATCTTCTGGCTGTGCTATGTACCCATGTGCTTTGCTGGGCATGGTGTTTAATTGATGTTGTTACAGATCCGTGGTGTAGTGGCCCGGTTGTCGGCAGTTGAAGCAGAGCCTAGCCTATGAATGATGGATTGATGGATGTGCGAAAAGGTGGTTGAATGAAGGATCGAGGTATGGACGGATGAAATGGTGGATGGATGAAGGATGGATGGATGGATGGATGGATGTGTTATGTTATGTCATGTTAAGTGGTATTTGTAGAGCGCGCTGACACCGTGGGTTTCCTGGCGCTGTAGGACAGAGGTGGGACAGAGACTGAAAGATGCGGAATTAGCAGGGTGGGGGGAAGAGGAAGGTATTGAGAAGTTTCCTGAAATGGAGGAGGGAGCTACTGGATTTGATGGTCAGGAGGAGAGGGTTCCAGGAGGGAAAAACGACGGCCACCGAATTTGTTAGTTCTGGTTTTGGGTACAGCAAGCATGTTGAGGTGAGCTGAGCGGAGATTGCGAGATGGGCGGTATGGGTTGGAGAGTGAAGACAGGAAAGCGGGGCTGGTGCCGTGGAGGGATTTGAATGTGAGGCAGCCCAGCTTGAAGGCCGCCCTTTGTTCTATAGGCAGCCAGTGCAACTTGTGCAGCAGAGGTTTAGCCGACTGCCATTTGGGGGTTTTGTAGATAAGACGGGCTGCTTGGTTCTGCACGACCTGGAGGCGGTGAAGTAGTGATTTAGGGAGTCCGTAATAGAGGGAATTAGAGAAGTCCAGGCGGGATAGTACCAAAGAGATGATTACCTGGGTCAGAGCGGCTGGAGGTAGTAAGTGGCTATCTTTGCGAATTTTTTGCAGTTGGAACGTGCATGAAGAGATCACGGTGCCAACTTGAGATCTGAGGGAGAGTTCGGCATCAATGGTCACACCGAGACTCTTTACTGATTTCACCGGGATCGGCGGGAGGCCTAGTTTGATGGGCCAGAACTGAGTGCCCCAGTAAGAGGGGCTGAATCCAGGGAGAAGAAGCTCGGTTTTTCCAGGGTTTAATTTCAGTTGATTGCAGTTCATCCACTCCTGGATGTGTAACAAGACAGAATGGAAATTGTCCACGGCGTTCGGGGAGTTAGTGGGAAGATGATCTGCAGATCGTCAGCGTAGTTATACACTGTGATGTCCCAGTTTTGGATAGAGTGGATCAGGGCCGAAGGTAGAGGTTGAATAGTAGGGGTGATAGGGAGGAGCCCTGAGGGACTCCACAGGTCGTGGGGGTTTTGGGCGCAGTGTAGGGGCCCAGGCGGACGGCTTGTGTTCTGCCAGACAGAAAGGACTGGATCCATCTGAGGGCATGGCCCTGGATACCAGCCTGTTCGACACGGTGGAGAAGGATGTTGTGGTCAACCGTGTCGAACGCGGCCGATAGATCCAGGAGTACGAGGGCTTGGGGGGTCCCAGAGTCAGTCCTCCTCCTCAGTGTGTCGAGGACTGCTAGAATGACGGCCTCGGTGGAGTGGGATGGCCTGAAGCCGGCCTGGTTGGGCTCCAGGTAGCATGAGGTCTCGACGAAGTAGGAGAGGCACCGCGTGATGTGGGCCTCCAGTAGTTTGGAAAAGTATGGCAGGAGCGATATGGGGCAGTAGTTGGAGAGTTGTGCCGGGTCAGCGCCAGGTTTCTTCAGGAGAGGCACTAAGATGACCTCTTTGAAGGTGCTGGGGATGGTACCCGTGCTGAGGGAATCATTCAGCAGAGGTAAAATGCAGTCGGGTAGATTGTGACAGACGTTCCGTAGGACCGAGGGGGGGCAGCAGTCATTCGGGGAGCCTGATTTTACCCGGGTCACGAGCTCCACTAGTGAGGTGGGGTTAAGGGTAGGGAGATCGGTAATGAACGATGAGTTGTTCAGAGGAGAGTCAGGGGCGGGGGTCTGAGGGAGGGGGGGAAAGGACTCCTTGATTTTAATGATTTTCTCAATGAAAAAATGATTGAGAGCATCGCAGGTTCCTTGTGTGGGGGTCTGACCTGGGAGAGTTCTATCGTCTGAGGTGAGTTCATTCATGATTTTAAAAACTTCCTTTGATTTGTTGTCCGCGGACGAGATTCTATTTGCGAAGTGAGCCGATTTTGCTGAGGAGATTGCGTTTTTGTAATCTCTGCGGGCTGAAGTGTATTGCAGTCTGTCTGGTTCGGAGTAATTACGTCTCCACGTCCGTTCGAGCTGGCGCACCTTCAGTTTATGTTTCTTGAGGTCGTCAGAGAACCATCTGTGGGAGTTGTGGTGTCTGGTTGGGGGGAATTTGGTAAGGGGGGGCAAATTGGTCGCTGGCCGATTTTAGCCAGGTGCCAATGTCGCTTTCCAGCATGTCAATATTGGTTAGCGGGTTGATGGCTGGCCGGGTGTCGGATAAGGTCGCGAGGAAACCTTGGGAGTCATGAGAGCTCCATTTGCGTGAGAGGCCACCAGCCATCAGAGGGGCAGAGGTTCTGCCAGTGACAGTGAGGCTGGTTTCAACTAGGTGGTGGTCTGACCAGACGCAGGGGGAGACAGATGGAGGGGAGAGTGTTAAATTTTGGGTCCAGATCTGGTCCAGGATGTGGCCTTTGATGTGAGTAGGCGAGGAGATTTGTTGGATCAAAGAGTTCTGTGGCGTGTGGTCCGGCGTTTGCGTCGTTGAACCAGTAATTTAGGTCGCCAAAGAGAGCTAGTCTGGGGTGAGATGTGAGTAGGTCGGTCAGCTGTTCGATCAATGTGGCCGCGAATGATGGCATAGAGTGAGGGGGTCGATAGAGGAGGAGGCTCCTACGTCCGTTTTTAGGCTGATGATTAGGTTGTCTACTTCCGGGAGGGTGAGGGAAGATGTGGAAATGAAGTTGAAGCGTTTTGATATTATGGCTGCCACCCCACCCCCGGGGCGGTTTTCAGAGCGGTCGGCATGGAGGATGTAATAGTCTGGGGGGAGGGCCGCCAGGATGTCAGGAAGAGAGTCTGCAGTCAGCCAGGTTTCAGTGAGCAGGAGTACGTCTGGCTTCTCGAAGACAGAAGAATAAAGATGTCGGCTTGGTGTTTTACCAGGGAGCGGGTGTTCAGATATAACACCCGGATGGAAGTGTCACTCCTGGCCGGTTTGGCAGGGGGGTGCAACAACTGGAGGGGCGCCGATCTGTGCGCACGAGGCCGGCTGTGGTGATGCGTCTAATGGTGGAGGGGGAGAGTGAGAGGTGGGGGAGTTGTAGTTCTCTGAGGGAGTCAGCCGAGTATGAAATGGGATGGCCTGCTTGGCTGGCCCCTGGGCCTCGCCTGGCACGGACCGGCGCAGACGGGCTTGCCTTTGGCAGGCCTTCGGCACACAGGCGGCACGCCCGTTGCGCGCGTCCGCTGCGCGTCCGGGGAAGGTGCATTGTTTTTATGTGAGGGGAGGGGGCGTGGCCTCACGGCCGTGCACGTGGCCTGTGGGCTTGCGAAGAATGGCGGCCAAAATCTCAGAGCCGTGGCAGCGTTTAGATCGGCTGCGCGGTGATTGTGCAGTGATTGAGGGCGGGAGAGTGCCCAGGGGGAAGTGAAGAACAGGTAAAAACAATTAGATTTTAGCAAGATAGTTTTTTTTAAAATGCGAGCGTGCTCCCGGCTTCCGCCTCAGGAGTATGGTAGACCTCTAATGCGGGCTTCGTAATTCAGCGCGACTTATGTAGTTGGATCAGAGGGGGCGTGGACTCACGTCCGTGGGCGTGGCCTGTGGGCTTGCGAAGAATGGCAGCGAAAATCTCAGAGCCGCGGCAGCGTTTAGATCGGCTGCGCGGCGATTGTGCAGTGATTGAGGGCGGGAGAGAGCCCAGGGGGAAGTGAAGAACAGGTAAAAACAATTAGATTTTAGCAAGATCGTTTTTTTTAAAATGCGAGCGTGCTCCCGGCTTCTGCCTCAGGAGTATGGTGTGAAAGGGTGGGTGGATGAATGATAGATGGATGGATGGATGAAAGGGTGGATGGATGAAGAATTGATGGAAGGATGCAAGGGTGGATGGATGAAGGAAGGATGTATAGATGAGGCATTGGATGGATGTAGGGATGATGCTTTGGCTATCTTAATGCACATTCAAATATTTGCACTGTGCGGGATAAGTCCCTCTTTATCAGTTTATAAGAAAAAATAAGTATTCATATAATCATACACTGCGATCTTTTTGCTTTTGTGTGCCTTGCCTCAAGACGCTGTTTCTGAGTTTGGAAATATTATTTGTTGGAATCAAATCGTTGACTGCAAGAACTGCAACTGATATTACATAGAGATGCTGAGTGACAGTGACAGATTGCCGCACACATTTCATCTCTAGCGATTGTGCTGAGGAAGAGTTTAGTCTAGGACACTTTGCTGAAAG
The DNA here is from genome assembly GCF_964261635.1 of Lissotriton helveticus. Taxonomy (NCBI): domain Eukaryota; kingdom Metazoa; phylum Chordata; class Amphibia; order Caudata; family Salamandridae; genus Lissotriton; species Lissotriton helveticus. The sequence continues at coordinate 261,864,549 of NC_136067.1, forward strand.
AGGCTGAAAATATCCATAAACTGTCACGTGGAAATTATGGTAGCAAACGTATTTGCACACTTTCCTTCTGTAGAAGTTTGCGTGTATATAATGACTACACCGAACCAATACGTGTTTAGGTAATGGATTTATTTTGTTGAGCGCCGGGAGCTCGACCGATTCCTCACAGTGCGAGCGGCTATCTCAAAATGGCTGCCCGCACATTCCCAGCATACCTTGCGCCGCGGTCTGAGGAACTAGAGTGCAACACCACACCTTCCTCACAAATCTCTTCCATTCGCAAAACTGAACAAATTAATTAACCTTTGCTCTCCTTTGCTTGCTGTAAAAGCCTTTGAAGAATTGCGCTCGCAGTATGGACATTAAATTAATTTATGTTTATGCTGCTGTAGCCTATACCAGTGTCCCAAACCAACCTAACCTGCACACGATCAAACATACATCGATGCTAGCATGAGAGGTGCGTGCCTAAGATGTTTCATTCAGGCACTCTTCTTGCAAAACTGTAGTCATTCAGTCAGTACCCAAATACTCATTAAGCGAAGTAGGCCTCAGGACAAGGACTGCTTCAAACCCGTATGCTGTATGCATGCAGTCTTCTATCCACGTTCACACTTGTCTTTCATACCTTGAATTCCCCAGTTAGTATACATGATGTTGCATCAAATTCTCTGTATCTCCCCTTGTACTGCTCCAGTGATGCATTCAGCACCAGGTACTAATCCATTCACTGTTCCAACATCCAACCATTTATAAATTCATTCAGGTACTCTTCTTGAAGATGTAGTTCTTGACCTCCTATGTAATATGTATGCACTCCTCTTATCAGTTACACACTTGTTGTTTATACTTAGTCATTGTAGATTGAATTTGTTTATTAATAGAATAGTATATTTTATAGATTCATTTTTATAACATTATATATATTTATTATAACAGATTCTATTTATCAACACTAAAAGAAATTCATTATGGCTAGAAAAAGTGAAAAGAGGAAACAATGTAATAAAGCTTATTATCTCAAGAGAAATCATCCACAAGATTTACCTGAACAACAGTCTGTGGTGAAAAAGAAAAAAAACACTCCTGGTAAGAGAACTGGGGATTTTCTAAAAAAGGTTTCAAACACTATGAATATTGTGGAGAATGTGAAAAAAAAATGTGTCTGCAACAAATAAGAAATCAAGAGACAAAAGATAAACAATGGGAAATCGTGTTCCAAAGAAACACTGTATAGTAAAAGGAGGAAGAATCAATTTCAGGAAATTAGCAAAATAATGTTTTACAATAGAGTTGTCTTAAACTTATTAAAGGATATGAAGAAATGTAAAAGAAAATCAGTATTATATAAGAAGAAGAAACATATTGAAAGTATTGTTGAGAAGGCTTTTGAATTAAAAAAGAAAATATTTATTTTAATAATCAATAGAATTCGATCACTAGCTAAATCAATCCATTTAATGAAGGCCAAAATTAAGTGGAGAAGACTAATTAACAGAATTAATTTTTCTGATGTTTTTTTGGGTGAATGGAAATACAGTTTAAGTTCTGAGCCTTTTTTTAATGAAGAGAGTTATCTTCAGAGTAATGATTTGTTGCATGCAGTTGACACCAGTGATCAAGCTTATGAGGTTAGAAATGGTTGTCCTATTGAGAAAGAGAAAATTGTTCCCAGAAATGCAGAAGAGGTGTTAGCTGATGAAGTTTTAGGGAGACGTCCTAAAGCTCCAGTGTACACTTGGAATTGCAGTAGTATTTGTAGTGTACAAAGGAAATCTATTGATTTTTTTATGCAATGTCTTACGTAACTACCCTAAGAAAAGTGTTAAACAAAAGATTAAGATGTTTCAAGAACTAGACCCTTGCAGAGTGAGAGAAAATACTGGTTTGCAAGGTCATTCTCTGGCTTGTCTTTCTAAAAAAGTATGTTGAAGTTTTTTCACCATTTCAGGATGTTAGCAGTACATCATACTGAAATGAGAAAATTAGTCAGGACATTGTATTATGCAAAACGTCCAGCAGTATTATTAAAAAACTTTGAACAGTGCTCTTTTGCGTGGATCAGTATCAGATGTAATGAAAGTTTGTGAAGAAACTGAGTTTAGTTACTTTGGTGCTGAGGAAGACAGTGCAGAAACTAATACATTACCAGAAAGAAATGTGGAAGAGAATGTACAACATTCTAGTACAAAAAAATTTGAGCAACAAATTACAAAGGTGAAAGGCCAAATTATTCTTGTATCTCTTGTAGACTAACTCATTATAAAAATCAGACTAGGACTGTTGATCTGTATTTAAAAAGTGAAAAAGAAAATAATAGTGAGTGGAAGGAATTTGCAACTTCTTTGTTGGTAGATAATTGTTTTGATTTAGGTTCTGATTAACATATTTGTAAATATTGTTATAACAAAGTAGACGAGAACACAATGCCTGCTAGAGCTGTGCATATTAATTTAGAGTTGGTAAATATTCCTTCTGAACTGATGGATTTAAATACCTATGAGTCTATTCTTATTCAATGTGTGCATCCATTTCAGGCTATTGTTCGTATGGAGCCTAAGACAGGGAAATTGCCTCCTTCAGATTTACAGAGAGGATTAAAGGGAAGAGTTATATATTTGCCTCTAAATTTAAAATAAAATATTGAAACAATTGGTGCAGAAAATGTAGAAGATGAACCTCTAGTTATTTTAGTTAACGGCAATCCTACTAAGAGTAAACAAATCTGGCAAGAATTAGTGGATGTTAGGAAGGTGAAAAAGGCAACGTTGTATCTGGTAAAAAATAATCAGTACTATAAAAATGTGTTTGTGGGAGAAGAAGATATAACTTTAGAAGAAGATACTGACTCATCAACTGGACAAATTGAAAAAGTGGATATGTCCAGAACTGAAGAAATCTATGAACATTACACTGTTCATCCACTTCCTTCCAAAGAAGTGATAGGGAATACTATTGAGTTATTCCAAATAAAAGAAGCAAAGGGAAGTCCCATGAGTGTATGGGAAGAAAGCTTGGAAGCTCATTGTTTCCCTCAGTTGTTTCCAACAGGAAAATGAGGACGATATGAGGAATGACCTGTGCAGATTCCTGCATCCGAATACTGGACATCAAGATTGTATGCAGAAGTTCCAAGATTTCGACAATGTATTGCGTATTTTTTTCATCTTTTGTTTGAGAGTGACTTGTCTGGACTTTCTTATGCATTCAACCATATATTGAAAACAGGTGTACATTGCAAAATGTTTCGTCAAAAAAATGTATGGATAAAGTACACCAGAAAGATAATGTTTTGGAATCTCAGCTGATGAATCTCATGGCATGTCAGCGTGATACTAATGAGTACTGGTACCGTCATCATGGAGAACTTAAACTTAGGAACTCCTACATGGTTCCTTACTCTAAGCTGTGCTGAATAAGCTTGGGATGATTTACTTCAATTTCTTCGAGAGGCAAATCCAAATATAGTAAATATTGAATACAAGACACCTGGAGAATTGTGCTCTTTGGATCCAGTTAATGTATGCAGATATTTTAATCATAGATTTGAAGCTATGATGTCTTTTATCACCAATAAAATAAATCCTCCTCTTGGAGAGGTTGTGGAGTTCTTTTGGAGAAAGGAGTAGCAAGCAAGAGGTGCTCCTCACATACATATGCAAATATGGATAAAAGATGCCCCCAAACTCGGAACAGATTCGGATGATACTGTGTTGTCTTTTATTGAAGAATATGCTACATGTGCCATACCCAAAAGGACAGAAGAAAAGGACTTAAGACAACAAGTCTTACGATTCCAAACTCATTGTTGTGGGAAATACTGTTGTCGAAAGTACAAGTCAAAGGAAAAGTTCTACACCAAATGTTGTTTTGCATTTCCACGTCCTGTAATATCCAAAGGAAGACTAAACAGTTTTATGTCATCTTTGCGACATACTATCACAAGAAAGTCCCCAAAAATACCTACAGCTTAAGAAAAAATGAAGAGTCAAAATACATAAATGACTACAACCCAGTTATTTTGTCCATGTTGAATGCTAACATGGATATTCAATACGTTGCAGACAATTCCATTGCTGTTGCTCGATATGTAACATCCTACATAACAAAATCAGAAAAGATGGAATTGAAGGAAATTTGGGAAGAGATTTCCCACGAGAAGAGTCTAAGTAAGAAAGTTTGAAAATGTTATCTCATCGAGATATCAGAGTGTATGAATGCTCAGATCGCTTATCATCTGCAAGTCTATACTCTAAATCTAGAAGAATCATTTGGGTGAGTCTAGGTCTTGCTGCAACACTAAATCGAGTACTTAAATCTGTACAAGAAATTGAATATTTAGCTGAAAAAGAGCCAGAACGTACAGATATTTTGAAAATAAATATGTTGGATACATATTATCCAAACAGAAGTCATCATCTTGAGAACATTTGTCTCGATGAAGTGCTGCAAAACTATACTTTTAAACGGAACATTACAGAAAACACCAATATTGGTATATATGCTGTGATTGGATCTGAAGGATGTTTGGTGAAACAAAGAAAAGGACATTTGACTAATCACCGAAAACTGAGTTGCGATACTCCTGACAAAAGGGAACTTTACTTTTTAGCTCTTTTGCAACTCTTAAAGCCGTGGCATTCAGAATTGGAATTACTTGGAGATTTTCAGAGCTACGAAGATTCGTTCAATGCAACTAAAGATAGTATAGAATGTCCTGTTTTTGCTAATTATGTAAAAATGTTGAACGACGAAATTGAGCAAGAAGCTACAATTGCAGCTGAGATTGCTAGAGACAGTTCCCAAGACAGTTAAACTTCTGCTCCGTTGAGTCAGGATCCACTAGGAGGACCAATTGTTCAAAATTAAGCAGCAACTGCCATGGATGAGGTGGAAACAGTAATGTATCAAGCTCAAGAAGATGTAACAAACGTAGGAAAGTTAGAAGAACAACCAAATGTTGAGCAAAAACAAATATATTAGCAAGTGAGAGAACAGATTGACCATGGATTAGTTCATGAAAAGAAAGAGTGCTCCTGCACATCATTTCAACCCATCCGAATGAACGTGAGTGGACAAGCTGGAACAGGATTTTTTTTAATTAATGTAATTACAACTTATCTACAGAAAATAACTGAGTCGCATTTGTCTTGTGTTGTCACTGCTCCAACTGGGTTGGCAGCACATAATATTAAAGGAATTACTTTACATGGTTTATTAATGCTACCAGTAGAGCATGAAAGCAAATTGGAATACCACAAGCTATCTGGAAAAGCTTGTTGTGAAGTTTCAAGGGTCTTGAAGAACATTAAACTTCTCATTATTGATGAGGTAAGCATGGTATCAAACTTAATGCTTGCCTTTGTGCATTTAACAATGCAACAAATTCTTATGTCAGAGTACGACGTGTTATTTGGAGGAAAACACATCATAGTTTTTGGAGATCTACTACAACTTACTCCTGTAAAAGGACAACCAGTATTTAAAACACTTGCGCATGAAGATACCAGAAAGTCTTTGGGTAGCATTGGAAATGTTAATATTTGGTCATATTTTGAATATAAGGAACTTATTACAAATATTCGAAAAGCCAATGATGCTGATATTGGAACTATTCTACAAGATATAAGGATTGGAAAAGGGACTGAACATGGCAAAGAAGCTTTACAGAGACGGTTACTTTCCAATTTGTTTTCAAATGGAAATATCGTTCCTGAGATAATATATATGAGAATTGCAGAAAACAAATCTGTAATCTGCTTAATGCCAACACTGCGTGAATGTTCTATATTCAATGAAACGATGTGGAATTGGAGCTTGGCGCACAGCTAGTTATGTGGTGGGTAAACGTTTCTTTTAGAAGGTTACTGTAGTTCACAGGTGCTCCACAGGTGTCGCATCCGTTCAATTGCGACTCAAAATGACAGGTTGTGAAGTGTGCTACTGGAGTGTAGGCACATCCCTGTATAGGGCACACTGATTCGGTTCTGGGCACCAGAGCGAACTGTGCCGTAGAATTCCAAATGAAAGTTCAAAAAGCAGTGTGTAGCGTTTCAAAATAGTTCAAAGTTTATTCCATAGAGTTCATATTTTGCTCATATGAGTTGAGGAATTATCAATAACTTCATGATACTAAACGGTGCTCCGATGCATTTCGGACACGTAGTCCTTTGTCAAGGAGCTCTACAAAAAGAGATACAACAGGAAAGAAATCAATGGAGAGCCTGAATGATAAGTATACAACCGTTTGTGAGACGGAGTAAGTGAGGCGACCGCATGCAGCCCAAGTGTGGTATAAGGATCATAAGGAAAAGGTTCAGTGGTAAATGGAAGGTCGTGGGTAGAAAGGCGAAACAGACCCGCTAACGTGTCTGAACCAAAAAAGTAAAAAACTTGCGTTTTTTAACAAAGAGGGAAACGTGCATATTTAAAAAAAGAAAACAAAAAATGATGAAAGAGAGATGGGCTTATCCGTGCGTGAAATTAAATGTAAATACGCATCTCGAAGAGCTAAACAGGGTGGGGGGCAGTACTTACTTAGTAACCGGGTCGTGCAGCATGCAACGTGCAGGTGTCGGCTATGGTGGCTCCACAGAAGTGGTGTGAAGTTTAACCAGAAAGTGATAGTGAAAATAAAGAAAGGACTATAGCCGGTGAAAAAAAGCTGGAAACATAGTGTGAATGGAGCGGCCATCTTAAGAAGGCAAAAAGGTGTAAACGTATCAATGGAAAATTAAATCAAACAACAGCAGGACTTTAGTGCAATGCAGCAATTAAAAGTTCATTACAGATAACAACTAAGTTCAGTGCGGTCATTTAGACCAAACGGTTTATGTGACTGAAGTCTATAAATCCAAGACGTTTCGCGTTGTAAAAGGATTTTGTTATTGTCTCTCCCTTCTGTTTTGGGGACCAATTCAAGGACCAAATATTTGAGTTGAGCCACGTTGTGGTTTGCCTCGTTGAAATGGGTGGCTACGTTAGATTTGGAATTTCTCGTACGAATGTTTGACTTGTGTTCATTAAGTCGGATTTTGATCTTCCGACTGGTCTTACCCACGTAAATCTTACCGCAAGGGCACTTCAACAGATAGATCAAATTGGAAGAATCGCAGGTAGCATCCACGTTCAATTTGATGTTGAAACCTCGCATGGGGTGATTGATGTTGTTGCCTTTGATAATATTGTTACAATTGTTACAATGGTAGCAAGGACGTGTGCCTGTGTGTTGGGTGGGTTCCCCTGTCATGGTCGGTCTGGATAAGATTTCCTTAAGATTCCTTGGCCTGGTGTATGCAAAGATAGGCGGTTCTTTGAATAGGTCCTTGAAATCAGGCTCTAAAGTGAGGATTCGCCAATGGTTAAGGATTATGTTTTTATAACATTTGCTTGAGGTGGAATACCTCGAAACAAGGACCAATCTTTGGTCTGCTGATTTCACTGAGCGTTGTAGGGCTTTCTCTCGGGAGATTGCAGAAGTTCGCTGAACAGCATCTTGTAGGATGTCTTCAGGGTATCCTCTATTTTTGAATCTTGCTGTCATGGATTCAATTTGGGTCATCCTTGTTCCAGGGTCAGAAACAATGCGTGTAACTGTAAGCATTTGGCTGTAGGGTAAATGTCGTTTCAATGAATTCTGGTGAAAGCTACTAAAGAGTAGAGAATTGTTGCGATCGGTTGGCTTACGAAAAAGGTCAGTTTCAATGCCTTGGGGAGTGAGTTTAATGAGAACGTCCAGATAAGTTATCTCCTGTTGGCTGATGTTCCAAGTGAACTCGATGCGATCATCTTTAGTATTGAGTTCTATAAGGGCCAGTTCAAGGTTCTCTTTTGAGTCTTTCCAAATAAAAAACAGGTCATCAATGTAACGTACGTAGAGTTTTAAGTTACTCATCCAGTTGGCATCCTTGTAAATGTGACTGAGTTCGAAATTGCCCATGTACAGATTCGCGTACGTCGGTGCCGCACAATTGCCCATGGCCATGCCGGACATCTGGAGGTACCATTTGTCTTCAAACTTAAAGTAACTGTGATATAAAGTATATATCATCAATTCCAGTATGAATGGTTTTAAAGAATCGTCCATTTCAGATGAAAGTAGAGCTTGTTCTATGGCATTGATTCCTCCATCATGGGGAATCGAGGTGTATAGACTTTTTACGTCAGCTGTACAAAGATATAATGTTTCATTCTCGCCAATTTGTACGGAGGATAATTTATTCAAGAATTCGGTGGTGTCTTTTATGTAACATTGTAGATTTAGGACCATGGGTTGGAGGTAACGGTCTATCAATTTTCCTGTCAGTTCATGGATCGAGCCTCTGGTGGAGACAATGGGGCGAAACGGAGGGTCCGTCAGATTTTTGTGAATTTTGGGTAGCATAGTGATAGACGGGCTTCTTGGGTGTTCTACGATAAGGTATCTTCTGGTTTTGTCGTCAATGATGCCATCTGATGTGGCTTTGTCGATGATTAACAGTAGTTCAGTTCGGTAATCATTGGTGGGATTACCTTCCAGGGGTAGATACACATCAAGGTCCATCACATGTTCACGGGTTCTTTGGTCATAGAGTTGAGTGTTGAGAATGACAAGAGCGCCGCCCTTGTCGGCCTTAACGCATTTGATGGAGGGATTCCTGGCAAGGTTCTTCAGGGTATCCAATTCCTTGTTGGTGATGTTTGTACGGGTTTTTTTGCAAAAATTGATCTTTGCGATATCCTGTTTGACAAGAGTTTCGAAGGTGTCAATGCTTTTGTGACTGGCGGGAGGTATGAAAGTACTTCGTGGGCGTAAGCCCATGAGTTGATCTGGTTTCTGTTCTTTGGGTGATTCTAGAATGTTTTCAAAAAAATGTCTCAATCTGAGTTTTCTTGTGAGTTTAAAAGTGCTGACGTCCAGTTCCAATAGGTTGGTGTCACAAGTGGGAATAAATGACATGCCTTTTTGTAGAGTTCTAGTTTCAAAATCGGTGAGTTTGATGTTTGAAATGTTGATGACTAGCGATTCTTCTTTTGGGTTTTTTGTCTGGTCCTCGCTTGATGTTGGGTTTCCTCGTGATTTTTTGCCTGCCCTTTTCCCCCGTCGGGGTCTGCGGTTTTGTCTGGGCCTGCCCCTAAAAAAGGCTCGCTGGTGGTTAAATCTACGTCGGAAGTCGATGACTACAAATTGGGAGAGGTTTACACGTGGGCGGATTTATACGCCCAACGACGTAGAAATAAACCCTTCAACCCAAACACTGATACCTCTTCTTCAGGAAGTGACAATTCCAACCGTCCTCCAAAAAGAACCCAGGCAGGCGCCTCAGCTTCCACTGGTCCCTTCAACGAAACACCATCGACTTCCGACGTAGATTTAACCACCAGCGAGCCTTTTTTAGGGGCAGGCCCAGACAAAACCGCAGACCCCGACGGGGGAAAAGGGCAGGCAAAAAATCACGAGGAAACCCAACATCAAGCGAGGACCAGACAAAAAAACCAAAAGAAGAATCGCTAGTCATCAACATTTCAAACATCAAACTCACCGATTTTGAAACTAGAACTCTACAAAAAGGCATGTCATTTATTCCCACTTGTGACACCAACCTATTGGAACTGGACGTCAGCACTTTTAAACTCACAAGAAAACTCAGATTGAGACATTTTTTTGAAAACATTCTAGAATCACCCAAAGAACAGAAACCAGATCAACTCATGGGCTTACGCCCACGAAGTACTTTCATACCTCCCGCCAGTCACAAAAGCATTGACACCTTCGAAACTCTTGTCAAACAGGATATCGCAAAGATCAATTTTTGCAAAAAAACCCGTAAAAACATCACCAACAAGGAATTGGATACCCTGAAGAACCTTGCCAGGAATCCCTCCATCAAATGCGTTAAGGCCGACAAGGGCGGCGCTCTTGTCATTCTCAACACTCAACTCTATGACCAAAGAACCCGTGAACATGTGATGGACCCTGATGTGTATCTACCCCTGGAAGGTAATCCCACCAATGATTACCGAACTGAACTACTGTTAATCATCGACAAAGCCACATCAGATGGCATCATTGACGACAAAACCAGAAGATACCTTATCGTAGAACACCCAAGAAGCCCGTCTATCACTATGCTACCCAAAATTCACAAAAATCTGACGGACCCTCTGTTTCGCCCCATTGTCTCCACCAGAGGCTCGATCCATGAACCGACAGGAAAATTGATAGACCGTTACCTCCAACCCATGGTCCTAAATCTACAAAGTTACATAAAAGACACCACCGAATTCTTGAATAAATTATCCTCCGTACAAATTGGCGAGAATGAAACATTATATCTTTGTACAGCTGACGTAAAAAGTCTATACACCTCGATTCCCCATGATGGAGGAATCAATGCCATAGAACAAGCTCTACTTTCATCTGAAATGGACGATTCTTTAAAACCATTCATACTGGAATTGATGATATATACTTTATATCACAGTTACTTTAAGTTTGAAGACAAATGGTACCTCCAGATGTCCGGCATGGCCATGGGCAATTGTGCGGCACCGACGTACGCAAATCTGTACATGGGCAATTTCGAACTCAGTCACATTTACAAGGATGCCAACTGGATGAGTAACTTAAAACTCTATGTACGTTACATTGATGACCTGTTTTTTATTTGGAAAGACTCAAAAGAGAACCTTGAACTGGCCCTTATAGAACTCAATACTAAAGATGATCGCATCGAGTTCACTTGGAACATCAGCCAACAGGAGATAACTTATCTGGACGTTCTCATTAAACTCACTCCCCAAGGCATTGAAACTGACCTTTTTCGTAAGCCAACCGATCGCAACAATTCTCTACTCTTTAGTAGCTTTCACCAGAATTCATTGAAACGACATTTACCCTACAGCCAAATGCTTAGAGTTACACGCATTGTTTCTGACCCTGGAACAAGGATGACCCAAATTGAATCCATGACAGCAAGATTCAAAAATAGAGGATACCCTGAAGACATCCTACAAGATGCTGTTCAGCGAACTTCTGCAATCTCCCGAGAGAAAGCCCTACAACGCTCAGTGAAATCAGCAGACCAAAGATTGGTCCTTGTTTCGAGGTATTCCACCTCAAGCAAATGTTATAAAAACATCATCCTTAAACATTGGCGAATCCTCACTTTAGAGCCTGATTTCAAGGACCTATTCAAAGAACCGCCTATCTTTGCATACACCAGGCCAAGGAATCTTAAGGAAATCTTATCCAGACCGACCATGACAGGGGAACCCACCCAACACACAGGCACACGTCCTTGCTACCATTGTAACAATTGTAACAATATTATCAAAGGCAACAACATCAATCACCCCATGCGAGGTTTCAACATCAAATTGAACGTGGATGCTACCTGCGATTCTTCCAATTTGATCTATCTGTTGAAGTGCCCTTGCGGTAAGTGGGTAAGACCAGTCGGAAGATCAAAATCCGACTTAATGAACACAAGTCAAACATTCGTACGAGAAATTCCAAATCTAACGTAGCCACCCATTTCAACGAGGCAAACCACAACGTGGCTCAACTCAAATATTTGGTCCTTGAATTGGTCCCCAAAACAGAAGGGAGAGACAATAACAAAATCCTTTTACAACGCGAAACGTCTTGGATTTATAGACTTCAGTCACATAAACCGTTTGGTCTAAATGACCGCACTGAACTTAGTTGTTATCTGTAATGAACTTTTAATTGCTGCATTGCACTAAAGTCCTGCTGTTGTTTGATTTAATTTTCCATTGATACGTTTACACCTTTTTGCCTTCTTAAGATGGCCGCTCCATTCACACTATGTTTCCAGCTTTTTTTCACCGGCTATAGTCCTTTCTTTATTTTCACTATCACTTTCTGGTTAAACTTCACACCACTTCTGTGGAGCCACCATAGCCGACACCTGCACGTTGCATGCTGCACGACCCGGTTACTAAGTAAGTACTGCCCCCCACCCTGTTTAACTCTTCGAGATGCGTATTTACATTTCATTTCACGCACGGATAAGCCCATCTCTCTTTCATCAATTTTTTTTTTTTAAATATGCACGTTTCCCTCTTTGTTAAAAAACGCAAGTTTTTTACTTTTTTGGTTCAGACACGTTAGCGGGTCTGTTTCGCCTTTCTACCCACGACCTTCCATTTACCACTGAACCCGTTCCTTATGATCCTTATACCACACTTGGGCTGCATACGGTCGCCTCACTTACTCCGTCTCACAAACGGTTGTATACTTATCATTCAGGCTCTCCATTGATTTCTTTCCTGTTGTATCTCTTTTTGTAGAGCTCCTTGACAAAGGACTACGTGTCCGAAATGCATCGGAGCACCGTTTAGTATCATGAAGTTATTGATAATTCCTCAACTCATATGAGCAAAATATGAACTCTATGGAATAAACTTTGAACTATTTTGAAACGCTACACACTGCTTTTTGAACTTTCATTTGGAATTCTACGGCACAGTTCGCTCTGGTGCCCAGAACCGAATCAGTGTGCCCTATACAGGGATGTGCCTACACTCCAGTAGCACACTTCACAACCTATATTCAATGAAGACATTTTAAAGTTGGAAAATGAAGAAATTAGGAAATTGGAAGCTATTGATAAAATAGAGCATGAAGGCATCACTATTATTTTTACAGAGAAGTTGAAGAGGAAATTGGATTCTTTAGATAAATCGATACCTATAACTGCTGGTTTAGAAAAGAATCTATATGCATGTATAAACTGTCGGGTAATTTTACGACTTAATTTGAATGTGGAAAAAGGTTTAGTAAATGGAGCAATGGGTAAAGTTGTTGATTTCATTAATTATCTAAATTGAGATGGTATTGAATTTTTGAAAATCAAATTTGATTAAATTGAAGAAGTACAACAATTTAGTCATTGTTCAGCTCGGTTTTTGCTTGTAAAAGATGTGTATGTTGCTGAAAACAGTTTCCTGTTTCTTTGGCGTATGCGGTGACCATTCATAAATCTCAAGGTTTTATTGTAGATAGTGCTTTGGTGAATATTGGAAGTACAGTGTTTAAAGAGGGTATGGAATATGTTGCTTTGTCTCGAGTCAGAACTTTATCTGGATTGTACTTGATTGATTTTGATGAGACAAAGATTATTGCAGATGCAAATTGTGTGAAAGAGTATAATAAGTTAAGAAGAGAATATGCTCCCAATTTGGGTCAATATTCTGTATTTGAAAAGCGTGTGGTAGGTCGAAAAAGAAGATATGAGAATATCTGTAGTGAAGGTGTAGAGAAATAAAAAAAACAAGATGAAGTTGTGATTGCAAGCAAAAAGAAAAAGGACATTGTTGAAGATATTGTTGGTTATCAGTTTGAAAATAGTTCCGGAGTCAACTGCTATGCTAATGTAGTTGTTAATGTTGTTTTTTTTCTTGAAAGTTTGCAACAGCAAATTGTTGAAAATCGAGAAAAAAAATTTTGTTTGTTGTATTCTGTTTATGAGAAATGTAGTAGTGATAAAAGTAAAAGACAAAATGTTTCTGATATTCGAAATGTATTGGACATATGTTCTGGTTGTACTCAATTTACGCAGAATATTCAGCAAGATTGTCAGGAATTTCTAATGTATATGCTTGTTGTATTGGAAGATGAAGTTATAGATATTGAAATTCTTTTTGGTCTTTCTTATAAAAAGCAACATGACTGTGAAAATTGTTTGTTTACATGTAGCACTAACATAGACACTGAAAGATTTATATATTTGACTAAACCAGGCTGTGAATCAGTGTCTTTTAACAACCTAGGGCTAGATGTAGGTAAATCTTTTTTCCCGATTCTAAAATACCGAATGTTACCGGTAAATAAGATGTAGGTAATAATTTGGTATTTTTTACCGAATCTGTAAGATTCGGTAATTACTAAATCGGTATTGCCATTCATTCCTATGGGCCTCCAGGCTTATAGGAATGAATGTCAATTACCAAATCGGTAATTACCGATTCGGCAAATACCGAAAAAGTCAAGGGTGGCAGGGTGTCACTTTGACACCCTGTTGTACCCCTGATTAGTGCTTGTGTGCCATGTGGCACACATACATGCCATGCCGTAAGGGCCTGTATGTCTGTCACGTGGCACAGGTGTACATGCACAGATTTGCATATACACAAGTACTCGTTATTTACCACCAACTAATAGTTGATGGTAAATAATGAATTCTTAAAGCCCTGTGGCACTGTTTACAGTGCCACCTACATCTCAAAATACAGAATCGGTAATTTGACAGAATCGGTAATTTGACCGAATCGGTAAATCTACCGATTCGGTAAAATTACTGAATCTGTATTTTGAGATGCCCTACATCTCAGCATCCAAATACCGGTCGGTAACGGCCGAAAATTGGTATTTTCGCCCGTTACCGACCGGTATTTGGATAGCTACATCTGGCCCCTAGTTAGAGAAGCAACTCAAAACATGGATTTTAGGCAATCTAAATCACAAATGTCATCAAGATTATTTATTCAAAGATATGGACAGTTTGTAATTGTAATGATGCAACGTTGTACAGATAATGGAAGAAAATTGGAAACTTAAATTAAAAATCTTGTGGCTACTCAAGTATCAATATCAGGAAGAACTTTTGTAGCTGTAGCAATTATTTTTCATGATGGTCCTTCTACAACATCTGGACATTACACAGCTTATTTAAAAATGTGATAAAGATTGGACACATTGCAATGATAGTCAACTAGTTTTTAAACAACGTTTGCCTAAAGAATTACCAAATTCTTACCTAATATTCTTAAAGCCAAAGTTCTAGGAACAAAATTTGACCTTTCAGGATTACTGCTGTTAAGGTAGGTTGGTCCGGTGTTGTGGAGTGCTTTGTGAGTGTGGGTGAGGATCTTGAAGGTGATCCTCTTATCGACGGGGAGACAGTGTAGGTCTCTCAGATGGGGGGTAATGTGGCTGCGGCGGGGGACGTTGACGATCAGTTGGGCGGAGGCGTTTTGGATTCGTTGTAGTCATCATAGGTGTTTGGCTGGGATTTCTGCGCAGAGTGTGTTGCCGTAGTCCAGTCTGCTGCTGATGGGGGCCTGTGTCACTGTTCTTCTTCTTTCAGTCGGGATCCACTTGTAGATCCTGCGGAGCATGCGGAGGGTGTTGGTGCAGGAGGAGGAGACGGCTTTGACTATCCTTAGACAATGAGAGGGAGGAGTAGAGGATGAATCCTAGGTTGTGTGCATGGCTTGTGGGTGTTGGTGCTTTTCTCAGTGTAGTCGGCCACCAGGAGTCGTCCCAGGCTAAGGGGGTAGGTCCAAGGATGAGTACCTCCATCTTGTCCGAGTTCAGCTTCAGACGGTTGCTCGTCATACAGTCGGCAACGGCCTTCATTCTCTCATGGAGGTTGTTTTTGGCGGTGTGTGGGTTCTTGGTGAGGAAGAGGCTGAGCTGGGTGTCATCGGCGTAGGAGATGTTGTTGAGGGCGTGATGGTGGGCCACTTGTGTGAGGGGGGCCATGTAGATGTTAAACAGCGTCGGGCTGAGGGATGAGCCCAGGGGGACGCCGCAGATGATGTAGTTGGTTTCGGATCAGAAGGGTGGGAGGCGGACGATAAGGATTACTATTGGACAACTTCCAAACAAAGGATTTTGTGCATACTATTTGGCCTTGAGGAAAAGTATCTAAAACAATTAAGGCCTTTTTGTTGTATATTTTGTCAGCATATATTTCTAAACTATATTATTTACAGTCTAATGTTTTGTTATTTTATCATTGTTTAAGTTGTTTCATATTTACGTAAGACATTGCTCTTAGAAAAAAAACATTTAACATATGCTTTATTTCTATTTTTTTAGATTGTTATTGAGAATATTGAATTATTTTTTTTAAGATGATCTTATTGATTGTTTTTTTGCCAGCTGGTATGTGATGAGTACAATTGAAATCATGTTTATAGTGAAATTCAATATATTCTGAGAACAGCAAAAAAGGCAAATGAAATGTTTTGCAAATTATTCTGTATTATAAAATATATATTGTAACTGTATTTTTTCTTCTCTTCCACAGATGCTAATTTTATAATATATCGTTTTTTTTATTTATTGTTTTTAAGGTTTCTAAGGTATGTATAAGTACCTCTACAAAATGGTCAATATGCTGTGCTTCCACACAGCTGAAGAAGCATGAGATGGACGGAGTACATATCTGTGCAAAGATGGTTTGTATATTTTAAAGATATATGAGAAAGTTAATATGCATACTGAGTGTCCCTGGGGACCCACTATCTCAGAAAATATATTCAAAAAGTGCCGTAAAATGTCATAGTGTATAAAATGGGACATGGCTTGAGAACAGCTCCCTACCACACACCCGTATGGTATTGAATAGAAAGACATGCTTGGCTAGTAGAAACCAGTGACTTTCTGGATTAAAAGAGACCAAATTGCTTAACATAATATACGTCACAGAGTGGCTTTTCAAATGCTCTTTCATATACTATAACGGTGGAATTTCAATGGTTTTGTACGAGTGAAATGTCCAGCTAACTATAACACCCCTGAGACCTATGGTTTTTTTCTGTGAATTTCTTAGGTTTTTTAAATGCTAATTCCTAACTATATTGTGCCTGAAACCTATGTTTTTTCCAGTGAATATTTATATCTATACTACTATTATAAAGAGAGAACTGTGTCCTTTGAGCCAGGTAAACTCGAAAAGTACACCACCAATCCAAACACCCAAGACATCTTTGAAAGCCTCAGGGCAAGCAGAAGGACATAGGCTATTAAAAATAAAAAATATACGTTGTTTAAAAAATGTTGAAATAAAAATAAAGTAGTCCCTTGCAAGTAGCGCCGGTCGCGACGTCTGCGTGATGACATCATTTGCGCTCCCTGGCAACACTTCCTGAAATGGCGGCGAATCGTGCTGCCTGGGGTGTCCAAGGCTGTGCAGCTCTGCGGATCGTGCCCACATGCGTGCTGACATCATTTGCGCTCCCTGGCAACACTTCCTTAAATGGCGGCGAATCGTGCTGCCCGGGGTGTCCGAGGCTGTGCAGCTCTGCGGATCGTGCCCATTGACGGAAGATCGCGACCTGCTGGGAGGACTGCCGCGACCCTGCTTGCTGCTGGGCGAAGTGGCAGCCTGTGCGGGCGGGGCGCCTGGAGCGGGACCGGACAATCCCTTAGAGCCCTAACGGGGGTGAGTCCTGGAGTGACTGGCGCTGCTTCATGTGAGGGGAGCAGGAGGTAGCAAACGGTGAATTACAGGAGGAAAAGCGCCTGGAGCGGGACCGGCGGCTGAGGTCAGGCTCAGGCTCTCCGGGACACGGGCGGGAGGCGGAGGGGGGCGGGAGGTTGGCCCTGAACAACGGCGGCTGAGGTAAGGCTCAGGCTCTGGGACACGGACAATGTCGTGGCGGGCGGGGGCCGGGGCGAGAGTGCACGCAAGCCTGAAATGCTGCCCCCAGCCCCCTTCTGCCCCGGGCAACGCTGGGGCGGGCTGCTAGTATATATATATAGACACCATCACGCTTACACTGTCAAGCAAGCAATGAGCCACGCCAATCCAAGGTTCTCAATTCAGATTTATTACGGGCACAAAAAGACGTGTTTCGAGCTCAACAGCTCTTGCTCTATTGTCCATAGTCGTTGCCGAAATTCAGCGTCTTCTGATATCACAATTATCTGTCATTCTTTGATATTCACACTTCTATGCGCAACTAAAAAAAGCACAGAAAACACAAAAAAACGAAATAACTACATCCCAAATATCTGTTCAAAAAGGGGGGCACGTGGGCATTGAATAACCAGTACATTTATAAATGAACATACATCTCCGAATCCATATTAAGACCATTTGGTTCTTGAGAATCAAATGTCAAAATATATCTACTCTCCAACCTTCTGAGTTTTTTCTCCCTGTCACCTCCTCGTATATCGCTAGGTACACCAGCAATCACACTATATGTGAGGAATTCATTGTTACCTTGATGTGCCTCTCTACAGTATCTTGCCACCGGATAATTATTGTCCTGCTTATCACTCAGACGCAGTTGTTACAATATTCTTCTATATACACGCAACTTTGTGCTGCCTATATACATTTTCTGACACAGGCATTCTAGCATGTAAACCACAAAATCGTCCCTTTAGCTGTAAGAGCATTTAAGATGTTTCTCAGTTCCTGATAATGGATTACTTAGTGATTTTCTGTTCTTGTCATATTTAAATGCTTTACACTTCAAGCACTTAGAAAGTCCTTCTACCGGTTTATGCCAACATTCAACTTGTTTCTCTTTCATGTCACTATGTACTAACATGTCTCTTATGGAGGATGGTATGTGATAGATTATAGCCGGTGAGTTTGTTAATTTCTTCCATAACATTGGATCACTCTTTAAACTTGGCCAGTATTTACATAAGATAGTTCTGGTCAATTTGTTCTGGAATAGGTTGTTATAAATCTGACTGTATTAGAGTCAGTTTGAGACCTTGTTTTATTCCCGCTACCTATCTTGAAAAGTATATCTTCTCTCCTCAAGTTGTTAACTCTTGCTGTTGCTCTTATAGTGTGACAGATTTGTAACCTCGGCCACTAAACCTATGTAGTGTATCTTGCCTTTCTTCAACATATAGTGAGTTGCTGATACTGTTCCTAATAGCTCACCATATGAAATACTTTTTTTAAAACTGATAGATTGAAAAATGTCAGCATGTAATATGGTGTTACCAACAGTAGGTTTTCTATGTCTTTTAGTGCATAGTTTTTGATCAACTAACTATCGTGTTATCCAGGTCCAGGAAGATCACTGAGGTCTTGTTAATAATATTGGCTGTGAATCAAAAGTTAAAAATATTTTGGTTGCTCTTGGATCCAAATTTTTCTGCTGCACGCTTTGGACCTTCCACAGTAGAAGTAGGTCATCTATCTATGCAGCGCTGCCACAATACAATGTGATGTGACCACTGCTCTATATGGTTGCTATGGAACAACTGTTCCTCCCATCAGACCACATACAAACTAGAATAGCTGGTAGTGAAACAGGTGCCCATAGAAGCCCCCCTGCTTTGTCTAAAACACTCCTTGTTGGATATATAAACATTTTCTTTTAAGCGCAAATGCATAATTTCAAGCAACATTTTTGTATGACAAAACAATTTCATTAAAAAAATGTTTTTTTA
Source organism: Lissotriton helveticus (assembly GCF_964261635.1). Taxonomy (NCBI): domain Eukaryota; kingdom Metazoa; phylum Chordata; class Amphibia; order Caudata; family Salamandridae; genus Lissotriton; species Lissotriton helveticus. The sequence continues at coordinate 261,883,708 of NC_136067.1, forward strand.
TTTATTCACACAAGAGGAGTATGTTGAATAAATACAGTGTATATATACAATATATAAATAATGCAAATTTAATACAATAAAAAAGATTGGAAATTCATACATTACTATAGAAAAACTGTAAAACTTGTACCACTAATATAAGTAAAGAAATTGCTACATCAATTAATTACGATAATCAGACCCGGGACCAGGGTTCAATTCCGGACGCGGTAGGGTCTTGAGCTCAAAATGTCCACGGACTCGATAATTCTCGCCTCGGTGCCTACTCGAATCATGGGTTCACACTCTGCAACTCTGGGCAATAGCTTGCTTAATCTCCACTACGGCCCCACTGCGATGGGATGCCTGGTCTTCACCTTGGGGATGCCCAGTAGGGGCTATCTCGCAGGGAAAGCCAGGACGGGTTCCCAAAGCAAGCGCTAAGAGACCTGTAGGTGATTTGGCGCTATATAAATCGAAATTAACATAACATAACATCCTTCTTCCTAACAATTGGTGGCCTTCACTATGATGCTGAAGATTACAGCCAGACTCCCAAATTATATTCCCTGTTTAACCAATTTGATGAAGAGAACCAGATCTCTTTTCCCCACTTCTTAGCTAGTCACCCTTTACAATCATATACAATTTGTTCTAGATTGTATATCACAATTAATCGGGCCAATTATGCTTGAAACATTAAGGGTCAGGGTCTTTCCAGCTGGAAGCAATGAGCAGTCTAGTGACTGTAACAGATATAAAAATTAAGCCTGTCTGCCTTGAATCTAACAGACTGCTGTCATCTTGACCCAGTAACAATAGGGGGGAGGAAGTCAGACCTTCCTGCCGAGTATCTTCTCACAGAACTCCTCCAAACCATTTTTAGGGGTAGTAATTTCTTACAACCATAGAACATATAAACAAACTTGGCTGAGCCAGTCCCACACCTAGGACATCTACCATTCTCCCTTTTATTCCAGCTTAAAGATTTGGCCGGGTTGACATCTTAGTTAATAGCCATTTTAAAATGTTGTGTCTTCAAATTGGGTTCTTTTGGCCAGTTCTAGTGACATATCTAAGTCCACATCTGTAATTTAAGGTTTAATAGCCCATTTTAATTCAGTGTTCTCTATATCATCTGGGACTTGATCCAACAGTATACTGTATAGAGGCTTAGGGGCCCATTAGGATGGCGGGCGGTTCGCCCCTGCAAGGCCGGTGGTAGCCACTGCTGGCCTGGTGGGTGCGAACCACCCGCCATCCATCCCAGAATGACCCCCGCCATATTAGTATGGCTGGGGGGTCCGCGGCGGACGGAACGACCATCCACCACTTTTCCGCCCCGGTCGCCTTGTGGCTGGGGCGGAAAGGGTTATTATGTCTATCAGACACCGCCAGCCATATTAGCATGGGCTCTTGGAGATGTAGGCGGTCTTCACTTTGGGGGCCCCCTGTGGGCCCCCATGGTGAAGGCGAGGTGGGGGGTACACATCGGGGGTACCTGTGGTACCCCCTGCATTTGCATGCACAATGCCGCAGGCACCGCGCGGTGCCTGCCCCTTTGTGTATGCAAATGCATCACAAGCATTTTTAGCATTGTAGCGGGCTGTGCTGAGAGCACCGCCTGCCACAATGTTACACATGCATGATGCACCCGCCACTGTGGCGGGTGCATCCTAATACCCCCCACGTGGTGGGCGGTCCCTTCCCCCGATGGGATGGCGGGCGGACTAAGTCCGCCCGTCATCCTAATGACCCCCTTTGTCTTACAATCCATGTTATCGATTGCCTCAAGCGGGGGGATCTTACTCAAGGATACTTCCGATCTGCGTTTGTTAAAACACTCCTTTACCTGAACATTCTTAAAATAAGATCTGTCTGGTATTTCATAATTCATCTGTAATTCAGAAAAGCAGCAGAGTTGATCCGATAAGAAGATATCCCCGATCTTAGTGAGCCCGTGCTGCTTCCATTGTCTACCCATCACATCATAAAAGATACAGGGGAAAAATGCAGATCGCCAGAGTGGTGTATAGTTAGTGTCTTTTTCAACCTTCATAAACTATTGGATTTTCTCTCAAATTTTCCAGACATTAATTATAATTTGAAATCGAACCTTCTTAAAATAGCTAGGCTCCAGTTGACGAAGTAGTACAGCCCCTGCTACTTCTCTGTCTGCAAGCTCATTAATAGTTTGGAGACCCCTGAACCCCTTGTTGGAGCCTCAGTCAGTCAGTCAGTCAGTCAGAATAACTTTATTTCACCAACACAATGAAGGCATAAAAAGTATACCACAATAAAAAGAGATATTTGCAGTGTCACCCAACATTACAGTATGGATAAAATATATAAAAATGGTAATATAAAATACAATTCCTAATTATTTACACAATACAATAAAATTGGTTCATTGTTCGGCATATCATTTTAGCAAATTGTACGCCTCTCTTTTAATGCAGATAGCAAAAAGGACGCCAAAGAACAACAAACGAAAGGGTCAGGTAATGATTAGAGGTAATAAAGGGCTGCACAACACTGACTGAACTTCATCTTACGCATAATGGGGATAATAAATCGCTTCCTTGCATCACAATAAAATTTACAGAAAAACAAAAAGTGCATGTCATTCTGAGCAGAATGCTGATCACATGGACAAAATGGGAGGTCAGAAGCAACATAAACATTACGAGGAAAATCGAACATTAGAGGTATATAATTCAGACGAAATCTCACCAGAATGTACCTATGCTGTAGATTAGTGACGAAGGTTAAATATATGGTATTTGTATCTTTTTGCATTATGCTAGGGGAAGTCAAGTATGTCTTTACTGTCGTCAGATTAATATTTTTAGCCTCCCTTTTTATCTGCCGATTAGAGAGCAATTGTATTTTTAGGTCTCTTTTTGAGATTGAACAACAGTTAGTAGGGTCCAAAAAAAGGCGATGTAGCCCAACCGCTTTCAATGTGAATTCAACATAGGTTAACCAAGTGATGTTACCCACCTCATCTAATTTCAGAACATCCTTTATAATATCTCTTGTTAAGGTAAGGGTCTCTTTTTGCCATACTGAATGCCTCATAAGGATCGGCACCACTGCAATAGTGTCAGTAATGTAAGGTGCTCCCAGTTCCATGTGGCATTTATAGTTGGCACATGAGTTTGGTAAAGATAGAACCCTTTTTAAGAAATGATCTTCAATTATCTGCAGTTTTGCACAATCCCTTATTACCCAAAGAGCTGCCCCATAGGTGGCAGCAGAAAAAGTCTTTGCTTGATAAACTGTTTTATCATATCTATAGGTTTTAGGCAGGTTTTTTAATACATTTTGTTAGTGCCTCTATGTTCTTCTCCATCTGGGACCCTCTGTTAGCAATCATCTTCTGCCAGTTAATTTGGGCATCAAACGTAATCCCTAAATAATTAAAAGAGTCAACAACTCCCAATTTGCCCCCTTCAGTAATGATTTGTGAACAACTTCGCTGTTTAGTACCTGCCACTAAAATAAAAGATTTTGAATAATTAACCTTCATATCTAGGTTATTCATGAATTGGGTATACTCCAGAAGTAGGCGGTGCAGTGCATTGCCCGTACGAGCTAAAAGCACTGCGTCGTCCGCATACAATAAAATTGGCACCTGCGCTGAGTTTATATAAGGGACATCCGGGGTGGAACCTCATAGAGCAGGTTGTACACCGTTGGTATAAAGTGCAAATAAGAAGGGGGCAAGGACGCACCCCTCCCTTACACCGCTTGCAATTTTGAAGGTTCTAGTACACTCCCCGTCCTGTCCATAGCGAACACATGCAGTGGCACCTGAATACAGGTCACAAATAATATGAAGGATATTCAGGTCAATTCCCATGGCCTTCATGATCTGCCACAGCCTAGGCTGTGCCACGCACTCAAAGGCTGCGGACAGGTCCATGAAGGCCAGGTGGAGACGGCCTTTTTTCGCAGCCGTGTATTTTGCTATAATTAGGCTCAAGTTCAGTCACTGATCCACAGTGCCTTTCCCTTTTCTAAATCCAAACTGACATGGAATAATAATATTTTTTTCCAGGGCCCAATCCTCTAATCTATTTAAGATCAAGCGTCCCATCAACTTTGTGGTAGAATCAATCAGAGAGATTGGTCAATAATTTTTCACAATTGACCTGTCCCCCTTTTTATATTTTAGGACAATTACAGTTGTCTTCCATATGGCGGTGCACATGATTGAGAAATGTTGTTAAAAAAAATTGTAAGAAGTGGGGCCCACAGATCTTGATTATCTAAGAACAGGTCAATAGGGACTCCATCTGGTCCTGGTGCTTTTGCTCATTTACATTGATTTAGGGCGTGCTTAGTTTCAGCAAGTGTAAAACTAGCAAGAGTCTCATTACTTTCTATAGATTGGGAATCAGACTGTAGAATTGGTATATCACCCGCTCCGAAAAGCCCTTCAAAGTGAGTCACCCATTCTTCCTGATCTACATTGGTATCTTGGTCATAGCCTGTTCGTCTTTTAAGAACGGAGCATTGATCAAAGACCAAAATGCTTGCGAGATTTTTAGTTTTGCTGCCTTCTGCAGGTTTTCCCACCATTCTTCTTTTAAGGTTTTAAGTCTGGTAATTCTTGCTTTTTTATAGGCTGTAAGTAGGCGTTTAACTAATATTGTGTCTCGGGGTTTGGACTTCAAAGCTACATGTAAACTTTTTAGAGTTTTGTCACAATCATCATCAAACCAACTGTATTTTTTACATCGGCCGTTACGAATAACACTAATTAAGTTATTTTTAATATCAGATAAAATTAACTGAAAATCCAAGATAATTCTCTCATGTAAAACTGAATCCAAGTAAAGCATTATCTCCGCAAGGCGGTTAGACACTAGATTGGCCCAAAAACTCACAGTGTCTATTTTTTCCCATTTTAGGACAATCCCGCTTTCTCCTGCAATTACGGGATTTATAAGGAGTGTAAAAGCACATTCAGCTTTCTTTACAGATTGCATGAAAAAGGTTGTTGCAGCGAGATCACTAAATGGATAGAGCACAATCTCAAAACGAGAAAAAAGGCCTTTTATAGAGTCAGAGACCAATACATAGTAAAGGGTAGAAGTAATAAAATTATTTAAAAAGATAAATTCTAGCTGACCAGTTACATTTTCAGACTTATTTAAAAATACAAGATTATTTATTATTAGTAATCTATTCAAGGTATTACCATGCTGTGACAAAAGTGAAAAACGCTCTCCCCATCATCATCCTGTATTCCACAAGCTAACACATTTATCTTATCACATGGGTGAATGTTGAAGTCCCCAAGCCAAATTATATTGCAGGGTTTGGTATATTTATCTTGTAGCTCATTAATATCCTTTTCCAAAGGGAGTAGCACATATGCTTGATTACTTCCAAATTTAATATTATAGAAGTTGATAAAGAACCAGCAGTAATCCACACAAATGATCAATTAAAATAATGTGATAATAAGGTGATTTGTTCAAAAATGACTTCACCTTAAAGGAAAAGGCATTAGACAACAGCTTCATCAAACCAGCCTCAGTCAAAAAAAGACTATACTCATCTGCTGTAATAGCACAGTCAAATAATAAAACATAAGGTTAGGGGCAGTCCATCCACCCCACGCCTGGGGTAGAGTAAGCAGTTTCAAAGATCTTCTAATCTTGCTTTACGGCCAAACAAAATGAATGAACAAGGAGTCTAACATATTAAATATAGATCTTTTGATGTCTATAGGCAGGGATCTAAACAGATATAATACCTTAGGTAGCATTACCATTATGAGAATGTTGATCCTGCCGATAATACTCAAATGTAGTGCATTCATACGCCTCAAGTCGGATGACATCTTGCTAATCAGAGTGTTAATATTAAGTTGAGTGATCGTCTTTACATTTGAACTAATCTTTATACCCAGATATGTAGCGGTGGCCACCCGCCGAGTATCCTGAATGGAGATACTATGTGTACATATTATCTGGGTATTTACTTTATTCAGTAGATATCCTTAGCTACGACCATATATTTCAGCCATGTTTTCTATTTCGTTTATAGCCATCTCAGGGTTAGATGTTATTATAGCGATATCATCGGTGTATGTTAATACTTTGGTCTGATAGCCATTAGAGAGAATTGGGGTAATTTCCTGATTATGTAGTATCTGTTCAATGAAGGGATCGATATAGAGGGCAAATAGAAGAGGGGAGTACAGGCACCCCTGCCTTGTTCCTCTAGTCACAGTTATAATATCTGATTCTTTGCCCATTAGCTGGAACCTGGCACCAGGCTCTATATACATTGCCTAGGCAGCCATTATAAACCTGGGACCGAATCCTTTGGCTACCAGAACTCCCCATAAATATTTCCATGCCACCTGATCAAATGCTTTTTCAGCATCGAGGAGGATCATAGCCATCTGGTCGCTAGTTTCTCTGCCGATGTCAAATAGTGATATAGCTTGTCTAATATGATCAGTTGTATCCGTTCCAGGTATAAAGCTATGCTGCCATGGTGTAACCAGACAAGCTATGACCCTCCCTAGGTGAATCATCAGGATTTAAGAATATGTTTTTGCATCTGAATTTATTAGGGAGATAGGTCAATAGGACATAGGGCTAACCTGAGGTTTTTCCTTTTTAGAGAAGATGACAATTTTCATACCTTTCCGGGACTCCGGAGGGCGGCCGCTAGGTTATACCCCTAGAAATAAATCTAATAGCAAGGGAGCTAATATTGTTTGAAACATTTTATAGAACTCCAGTGGAATTTTATCCGGGACCGCAGCTTTTCCCGAGACAAGATGCTGTATAGCATTTTGTACCTCTTCTAATGTAATATCGGCTTCTAACTCCTCTCTGGCTACCTGAACTAGCTTTCTTCCTTCCTCATACCGCCACTCCCCCTGGAGAGTTCCTCATAGCCCCTGGTCTCCCTCATTATATAGGTCCTGGTAAAATGCCTCGAAGCCTCGTATAATCATTGGGATCCATAGCGTCTTCCCATCCTTTTTAATTGAAACAAACTGATTTTTAAATATTTTTTTGTCTTACCCGTAAGGCTAAGAGCTTTCCAGCTGCCTCTCTGAGTTCATAGCTCTCACTCCTATGAGTCTGGTATTTTGCTGCAAGTTTTGGGGGATAATGGGCATTTATCTCTGCCTTGACCAATGTGATTTCAAGCTGGGTTTCTACAACATCCTTCCCTTGCATGATCCTTGCCCGATGTTCCCTCTCAATCTTTGTCAGTTTTTCTAATAGTCTTGCATTTTTGGATTCCTGTTGTTTCCTGATATAAGAAACAAAGCTGACTATCTCACATCTTAATCCTGCCTTAAAGGCTTCCCATACTGTGGCTCACGATGCACTATATCTATTGATTTCAAAATAATCAGTAATTAATTTTTTAATATTATCAGTAAAATTTGGTTCGACTAGTGATTTTCTATTGAAGGTTAATTGAAATCCTTGCTTTAAGCTCTGATGGACCGTAGCCTCAAGAACCAGGGGATTGTTATCAGAGACTAGTTTCAGTAGTTTTTTTATTCCTGATTTATCCAGGATCTTGATATCAGAAAGTAATCCTAGTGGACATATTTTTTATGTAAAAATTGATACTTGTATAGCGCACTACTCACCCGCAAGGGTCTCAAGGCGCTTGTACGAATACCGCTGTGGAACCCATCCTGGCTTTCCCTGTGAGGTGTCCACTCCTGGGCACCCCCACGGTGGAGGCCAGGCATCCTTAGCGTTGTGGGGGCCGTTGTGGAGATTAAGCAAGCTATTGCCCAGAGTTGCAGAGTGGGACTCCATGATTGGAATAGGCACCGAGGCGAGAATTATCAGGTCCGTGGAATTTTTGAGCCCAAGACCCGCCGAGGCGAGGAATTGAACCCTGGTCTCGGGCTAGACCTCTGCATCAGGGTCTGTCGGTGGGAGTATTATGTATACCCTGAATCCGAAGGATATTTAGCGTTCCACACATCGATCAGACCGTGGCTAGATATGAAAGAAGATAGAGCCCTATGGACTCTAGGCTTTCTTCACTGATATCTGCTAGCCAGGGGCCTCCCCACTGCTCGATGGGTAAGCAGAGGAGTAGGCCAAGATGCAAATTCCACCTCCAACTCCTCCAAAATTTTAGGATCATCTAGGTTTGAGCCATTTAGAGTGACTACTGTTAATCCCATATCTAACTCGACCAATGCCCATCTGCCAAGTGTATCCAACAGTATACGTTTCACCCAACCCACTTTATTTCTAGCAAAGATAGCAACTCCTCTAATGTTGGAGCTCTGGGAGGAGCAGGCCAGTAGTGTATAGCCCCTGACTGATATTAATCCCCTACTCCCCCATGAGATATGCATCTCTCAGTAGGCAAATGATATTCGTTTGTTTGGTTCTTAGGATCTTAGCTACCCTGAGGCATGTTTTTATCAATTAGTCCCCCTATATTAACTAAGCATATCATGATTCTACCCATTTGGCACAAGTAGACTGACCATGACAATTTTCTCACATCCCTATCCTTTCTTAGTGAAAACTTTTTATATTGTCCCTTTGCAAGTGTCCAATCAAGCTTGTTGTTCCTTCTCATGTCTTTTTTCCCCTTAAATGTCCCCCCAGTGCCACCTCTCCTACCCCTGCCACTCCAGCCCCAATCCCTGCCCTCCACAAACCCTGACCCCCACCCCAACCCCCCCTGCCACTCCCCCCTCCCTCGCACTCCCGGTCCCTGAGAAGTATCCAGACCACACATCAGTCTGTGGGAAGATGAGGAGCAGCCCCATAGAACCAGAACATGCCGTAAATACTTCACAAAGAAACATTACCCCTAATTACAACCTAGTTGCTCCTAGGGCAAGATTCTTTGATTTAGCCCCTGTGTTCCCTCAGATTCCCTTTTTTTATATTACTAATTTCTTAGTATATCGGGCCAGACCCTCCTAGCTAAACTGAAGAAGAAAGATAAAAGAGAATTAACAAAAGAAAAAAGTAATTGCCTACAATAATAGATAATCTCCTTAATCAACAGATTATATTTGAAGGTTTAAGGGCCCGATGTAGGTAAAACGCATTTACCGATTTTAAAATACCGATCCGTACCGAATCGGAAAATGATATGTAGTTAAAATTATTCGGAACATTACCGATTCGGTAGCAATCGGTATCGTGAGTCGATACGTACCGATTCGCCAAGTACCGAATCGGTATAGCCCGGATCGGACACGTCCGAATCGGTAAATAAAAATGCGGATCCTACCGAATCGGTAATCGCCGAATCGGAAATAGCAATACGCCCCATGGGCCAAAAGGCCAATAGGAACGCATAATACATACAGAGTCGGTATTTACCGAACATATTCGGTATATTCCGATTCGGAAAATACCGATTCGGAAAATGCCGATTCGGAGAATGCCGATTCGTCGAGCAGGTTAACTGACACTGAAGACATCAGCCAATGAGCTGGAAGCACCCTCCCCCACAGGGAGTGGCAACCCAGGCAGGTGCAACTCATCAGAACTTTCTGGAAAGCTGCCTGAGCTGAGCAAACACAGTGAGCAGCAGTGTTAGCAGGATCCCTGTGAGACATGGCAAACAGCACTGAGAGCCAGAAGGCAGAGCGCAAGAGGAAGACCAAATTCAGCACCATGGAGCTGCAAACGTTGGTGGAGGAGGTGGTGAGGGTGCACAGGCAGCTTTATGGAAGGCTGTCCCTCACTGTTCCGGAGAGCACCAAGAGGAAGCTGTGGATAGACATCGGGGAAAAAGTCAACGCTGTTGGTGTCACCCACAGGAGCCAAGACGACCTCAAGAAGAGGTTTTACGATATCCGTGGCGTGACAAAGAGAAAACTGGCTGACCTGCACAAGCAGGCTGGACTTACCGGAGGAGGCACAAACCGGGCGCCACCCCTCACTGAGCTGGAGGAACTAGTGGCGACCACCATTGAGAGGGCGAGTGTCGTGGGAATTGGGGACCTGGATAGCTCATTCCGAGCTACAGCTACAGGTAAGAAGCATGCGCAACTTGACACACCATACCAGACACCTCCCCTATAGACCCAATGCACAGCCAAACCCCAGGCCAGTACTGCTAGCAACAGACATGAGCAATGCATCTTGCTAAATGTTGTCAGCAAAAGTACCCAAAAATGCCACTGCAGAAGCATAAGAAAAATAACAGTAATACTGCATCTACGTTTTTGTAATGAGATGTGCAATGCTTTAATAGTAGTGACTGGAACACATTAGCACTCAGTTGACAAATGCTTCTTTATACCTAGGGGCACCATCAGGCGGGGGAGCAGCACCAACTCAAGCACCAGCTCCAGCACCAACAGCCAGTGCGGTGGCGGTGGCAAGCACCAGTGTAGCAGCACAGGAGGAGGACAACAGCAGTGCCCTGGCCAATGAGGAAGACACTGGACATTCCCTCACACATCCACACTCCCCCCGACTGTCTCTGTCTCAGTCGCCCACATTGCAATTCTCCCCGGAGAACACACCACCACAGAGCCACCCTGCACCTGCCACATCCCCTGCCAGGAGGAGAATTGTTGCTCCATTAATCATCATGGAGGGAGCAGCGGGTCAGGCTCCTGCACAAGACCCTGTGACACCAGCGTCACCCCAGCACACACAGCAGGGCATCAGAAATCCACGGAGGCCACGTGCAACCAGCAGTCCAATACAAGCACAGGGAGGCAGCGTCTTCGCAGGGCTGGAGACGAGTATGGTGACGATTCAGAGAATGCAGGCAAAATCCATCATGGCCTGCCATCGCCAGTTGCGCCTGCACAACCTGCAGATGGGGGAAATGGCACAGGGCTTCAAGACATTTGTAGATAGCAACAAGGAGATTGCAACATCTATTGGCCGAATGACCACTGCCATCACCCAGCTCTGCAACAGAATGGATGACCATGAGCAATGTCGTCGCAGGGATGCACGTATACAGAATAGGTCACTCAACCGCCTTGCAGCTGCGACCGCCCAGCTATGCCAACGTGGGGCAAACATGGAGGCCAGCCTCACACAGAACATGTCAGAGGTCACTAGGGGCATGGGCCGTATTACCACCGCCATGGAGACACTACTGATCTCCAACACTGTCGTGAATCCCGTCCTGGGCGAGGCTGGGGACAGCAGCAGCCGCAGCAGCCCAGCCAGCGCAGTGTCAGAGCCGCGCCGGAGCAGCAGGCGCTCAGCTGAGGCTGCTGGGCATACAGAAGGGGGTGAGGCTCATCCTAGTGGGGCTGCTAAGCGCAGCAAAAAATAAGACTGGCAGTGCGGGTGAGGCAACCCGGACAATGGACATTTCACCACTTCTTGTTTACCTTTTCTTTTGTTGCACATCAGTGCAGTAACGTTGATGCAACATTATAAAATTTCATTTCTGAAAACATACATTGACCTGTTTGTGCATCTGTACTCACTCAGAAATAGTTGTCTGTTATCTCCTGACGCCTGTATCTGCCGTCAGTTGGTGCAGAGACTCCAGCAGGTTGTGGTAGTGGCACAGCATTGTCATCATCAGGGTCCTCGTAGTCGGACAACTCAACCTCAGTGCCTTTCCTGACTGCAAGGTTGTGCAACATTGCACAGACAGCAATAATCTTGCAGCAGGTGATGGGGGTATATTGCCTTGCACCTCCGCTCTTGTGCAGACATCTGAACCTGCTCTTCCAGATGCCAAAGGTCCTTTCCACTACATTCCTCGTGCTTTTGTGGGCACGGTTGTACCTCCTTTGGCTGGGTGTTGAGGGGTTGAGGTAGGGGGTGAGAATGAACGAGCGTAGGGCATATGCACTGTCGCCTAGAAGGAAAAGGGGTAACATTACTCACATGCATACATGTACTTCACACTGCAATTTTGGTTATGGGGGTCTGACACTGTGTCTTACCTAGGAGGTATCCTTCACCAAAATGCCCTGCCATCAGCCGTGCATAAATTCCGCTACTCTGGAAGATATAGGAGTCGTGGGTACTCCCCGGAAACTTTGCAACCAGGTCAGTGATGACACACTTAGCATTGCATATCACTTGCACATTTATGGTGTGCCGTGACTTCCGATTGCGGTATACGTATTCCGTGTCAGCAGGGGGGCAAATCGGAATGTGTGTGCCATCTATGCAGCCAATGATGTGGGGGAATCTTGCCATCTGATAGAATTCAGCTTTTGTCTGTGCCAGTTCTGCATGGGTGGAAGGGAAGGAAATGTAGTGGTCCATCCTCTGAATCATGGCATCAAGGAACTTGTGGAAGAACCTTGACAGGCTGCTCTGGGTCACCCCTCCTGCCACAGCAACTACACTTTGATAGCTGCCAGACGCCAGCAGGTGTAGGCAGCATAGCACCTGCACCTGCACAGGGATTGCATGTGCCCTTGGGGTGGGGTGCTGCAACAGGGGTTGGAGGTCCCTAATGAGGTCTCTGATGGTCTCTGGGTCCAGCCTGTACCTCTGTTGGATCTCTGCATCTGTCAGCATGCACAGGGTGATCCGCTGTCTATACACCTGCTCCTGTCTCAGCCATTCCCTCTCTCCTTCCTGCTGTAGCCGTAGCCGTCTTGCTATGACATAGAAAGCTGCCATGTTGCAAGTAGAACTGCATTTTGGGTCCTTTTTTATAGGTTGCACCTGGTTACCACCTGATTCCAATCCATGGTAATTTCCGACTCTGAAATACCGAATTTGAAGCAAATTCGGTATTTCAGTGCTTACCTACATCTCATTCTTCAGCTTTTCGCAACGAATCGGATTATCACCGATTCGGTATTTATACCGAATCGGTGCGTTCACCATTCTGAAAATCACCGAGTCGGTAGAATTCCGATTCGGAAAAAAGTAGGAATCTGAAAAATCTCCGATTCGGTATTCTACCGAATCGGAGATTTTTCAGATTCCTACTTTTTTCCGATTCGGGATTCTACCGACTCGGTGACTTTCTGATTCGGTAAAATCGCCGTTTTGCCGGATTTCGGCCTCCTACATCCCGTTGTCTCTATTCCGATCGGTAACGGCCGAAAATACCGATTTTTGGCCGTTACCGACCGACCTACATCGGGCCCTTAGTTCCCACAGGAATTAATTAGCTTTAATTTCTGAAGTAAAGAATTGTGTCTGGCCCCCCCATATCACTTTCAGACGTGTAAGGTTATATAGAAAGGCTTGGGCTCCTTCATCCTGGAAGGGCTTGATTAGTTGTTGTTGTCACCAATCCCTTTCAATTGTGACATGGCAAAAGTCAGGTCTTACAAAACATAAGACATCGCCACAGTTTTGCTTAGCTTCAGGTCTAGCTTTTTCAAATATTAACTGCCTCAACAGAAAGTTTCCAAAAAAGACTAGGATAGCCCGTGGTTTTGAATCCTCTCTGACAGGCTGTCTCAGGGTAAAGGGGACCCTATGGGCTCGCTGAATCTCTTGCTCCCAGTTCCAACTAGTACGTTCCGGGAGAGCCTTGAGTAAACGTTCCACTGTATACGCCCTGATATCTGCCCCTTCCTTCCCTTTCGAGGGCTCCCAAAATCCTAAAGTTATTACACAGTTGGTGATTCTCCTGTACCTCAAATTTGCAGTAGAGGTCTATAAGTTTGGCATGCATTTCTTGCGCCTTAATATAGGTACAGATGTCAGGTAATTCTGTTTCAATATTATTGACTCTTGTTTCGTGATCCGTGATGCGTTCCTCTATAGCGCTGCAGGTCTTAGTCAACTTTCTTGCTGCACTTTGTGATTTGCTAGCATCTTGCCTTGTTTCTTCACGATGTAGCAGGATAGATTGAAAAGTAGTATCTAATGTAGAAGGGTTTGTGCTGGAGGCTCCTTGAAGTGGACCAGTTTGGACACTAGTTAGAGAATCCGTTAGGGAGTGATCCCATTTCAAGCTCTAGGCCCCTAGCATCTGGCGTCCTGCTTTTTTCCCATCTTTCATGCTGTTAGGAGGGGGAGTCATCTGGTGAGAACTAAATCGCTATCATTCTCACTTGACCATATTGAAGAGCCTGATCCATCCACTGACTGTTCAGCCCTATCAAATAGAGAGAAGAAAGAATCATTGGGATCCATTTCTGCCTCCTGGTTTGCTTGCATACCCTCCTGGGTCAAAGAGCCCGGTTGCTGAGTTGCCTTCTGGGTCTGGGAGTCTACCGTGTTGATTTGACTGATTACACCCGAGGAGAAAGAATTTGATATGATTGTTTGAGGTTCCCCCGAGAGGGCCCTACTCAAAACATCTTCCTCTTCTGTCTATAAAGGTCCCCCTTTACCAGCCACAGTATCAGTATCAATCTGAGACCTGCTATCCCATCCTCCTTACATGAATAATATCAATAGTGGAGCCTTCTTCTGATTTTTCCTGTAACAATTGATAGGGTGATTTTTCCATATCTCCATCAGTTGGGGGGGGGGGGTCGTTCACAGTTCCAAGCAAAATTGGTATATCCTCACCAGTCCCCGGTAGCTGTACAGGTTCTGTCAGTGGTTCTCTGTCCCCAACTTGTTTCATATCAGATCTTCTTCTCCCAATTTCCCAACCAGAGCACGAAGCAGCTCCAGCACCATGCTGCCGGCCAGGGGCGATGACCGATAGATGCCCACCTATTTCTCTCTTCTCCTGGGCTGCTTTGGACTTCGCTGGCAGTGGTGTTCATCTCATACCCTGCCATGACCTTGCACCTCCTGGGGGTCTCTAAAAAAGTCAGCAGAGTCAGGTAGGGGGGCAATAGGCTTCACCTTCGACACAGTACCATCGGCCTTGGGACCCATCTTCACCATCACCGGAGCAATCTGGCACAAACCACAGGTCAAGTGAGCAGAGAACGCTGTGGCCAGATGCTCAAGGGCTAACACACACTCTCTGATCAGTGCTGCTCCTAGGCAGTCGTCAGCATGCAGTTTAATATTCCCAGAAACATTCGGGCATCAAGGGGCATACTTGACTGTATGTAGGTAAGTTCTTTTAGTTTCTCATTCATGGTTTAATCAGCCGCGGTCGGTAGTGGGAGCAGCTGCCGGGTGGTGAAGTGGGGAGGGGGAGGGGCAGGGTGTGGGGTAGTAACTATGGATATCGGAGTTTTACAGGTAAGTAAACATATAAATAAATAAAACAAATTTCGTTGCGGGCACTGCATCCCCAAATGTGATGCAGTGAACGCAACACATTTTTTAAAATGTATTCATATGTTTACTTACCTGTAAACCTCTGTAATCCATAGTTTACTACTCCACACCTTGCCCCTCCCACTACTGACCGTGGCTGGGTTTAATGTGTTACTTCAACGGCCATTCACATGGCTGCCATCTTGCTTCTCATCCAACAATCAGTCAAGAGTTTTATGACAAAACAATTTCAGTAGTCATTAAATAATGTTTGTCTGCTCTTAATTTATCAGCGTGTGAAATGCTGGAGTAGAGAAAAGACACAGCTAATGTCATTAGCAGGAAGTCATCCTCCCAGCTCATATCAAAAGTGTATGTTAAAAAATCTGATTTGTCCTGTCAAGGAGAAGGCAAGTTCTGCATGAATGGTCCTAAAAAGCTATCAATATACTTCAAAGTATTTTCTAGCAGGCTCCCAATAGCCAATATAATAGGCCTCCTAGTGGGATTCGTATAGGATAAGCATTTTTTTGATTTGCTAATAACTTTGGCGTCGTTTGACGAATCTTTGCGAAATTTTTCAAAAATATAGTCTTTACAGGTCAGCTCCTATTCTCAAAGTTTGGGGGTGATTCGTCAAGGGGGTGGGCTGAGAAAAAAGGGGGGTCTCAAAACACGTTTTCCCCATGTTAATTTCCATAGGAAATTTTGCGATGAGCTACAGCCTGAACTGCTGAATGGAATTGCCCCAAATTTTGGAGAAAGGTAGAGCTTGGTTTAGAAAGCATCTGTTCAGTAGTTGCTGAGAAATTAGAAAAATAAAAGTTTTGATATCTTGGCAGAGTCTAAATCCTGTGCACGAGCCTAACTGTGATTGGCTGTCAACATTCCAAACCAGGAACTATTGGCAGCCATCTTGTGACTCGGTAGAAGCGATTCACCAGAAAACAGAGAAACAAAGGTTCCAAACAAGAGAAGGGGGTAGGGTAGAAACACTCTGACCCCCTGGGCATGCTTAGGGGGTCTCAGAAGGACTCCCAGGTGCCAAAGAAAGCATTTTTATAATTAAAAAAAATAAAATTGGCACAATTCGCGCTGAGGTCGTGGGTTCCTGAGTTTTATTTTAATGAGTCCCCGGAGTGGGCTAGGTCCCAGGGGAATAAAGAAATTAATAGTGGGAGCTCAATGGGGCTGCGGGGGCCCACTGGGGTCCCCGCAGTCCCAGGGCTTCACACAGGTTGGGAGGGGCGTTGCTCCCCTGGAGCCCGCCATGTGCTTATAACTTTGGCGTCCCGTGTTTTATTTTGATGAGACCCCGGGCTGGGC